>NC_048219.1:143898443-144033443 GCF_002007445.2 Ailuropoda melanoleuca | reverse complement strand
CATTAAGGCAGAATGAAATGGTTAAATTAACTTATCAACCCATAATGATGATGAATGAGGTATTAATTCAGATACAAGCTGGGCAATTTGCAAGTTTACGCATTCTGATGGTTCTCAAATAACATTTTGAATAGCGGGTCAGCGCCTCAATCAATTATATAAGCATGTAAAGTCGGTCTCTTGGAAAAAAATCCTTTTTCATGCATATGCATTAAAACATGTTCGCAATTATCCTCGGAAATTGCCTTCATTGGATTAAGCAGCAGCCTTGGACGCGGGTTCTGATCTTCCCTGGGCTTTTATTAAAGCTCTGAGCAGCTTTGGCAATAACAGAGTGGATGGGCTGTTTGTTTAAAGAGTGTTTACCAAAGAAAGGGGCGGCGGGGCGCGCCGGTTGATAAACACGGACCCATATCCTTGGGAGAAGTTGCTAGGAATCGCCTGCCAGCCCAGCGGCTGGGGAGAATATCTGGTCAGTCGGGACACCAGCCCCGAGGCTCCGGCTTTCCTGGCTGGTAATGAATCACTTCCTCAAAGCCAGTCTTGGACGCAGGCTGTGACTGCCAGGGGAACACCGTACCCCTGCGCGGCCCAGCGCTCATCCTCTCAGGAACTCTGGCGGGGCCAGATGGGTAAACCTGGCAGCCTCCAGAGACCTTTGGTTCCTCCAAGCCAGACCAGGAGACTAACTTATTCCTGAGGTGGGGGCTGCAGGCAAGGGGTTTTAATGAGCCCTTTGGGGAGAGCTGAGTCTAGGAAGCTGGTGACCGCATTGTTACAACCCTCCTGCCAAGACTGTCTGGCAGCTTTTTGGGGGAGGGGGGTGGAGGCTAGCTCAAATTCCAACTTGGAGTGGAAGCTGCGGGAGGGCAGGGTTAGGCCTCATATTCGAAGCCCCAATTTCCTTCCCTTCTCCTTACATAAGCAGCGCTGGTTTGCCCACCCTGATGGCCAGGCCTGACTCAAGTTTTCTCAGACAAGATCACAGCCCCAGAACAGAAGGCTTTGCAGGGAGGCAGGAAGATTAAAATGGGGGTTCCACTGGGACCTCCTTATAGTCCACTGTTTCCTCCCCCTTTTTTTTTTTATCTTGGGCAGTTCACATTTAAGTGTTTCCATTTTCCAGGTACTGTCAAAAGCGCTTTTGTATATTAACTCATTTAATTCTCTCCACACCTGTACAATATGGTTTGTACTATCATCTCCATTTTACTGAGGGGTAAACTGGCTCTGTGATGAACACTTTTTCTAAATGGTAGACTGGAGTTCAATGCCTGGTGACCCAGATCCTCCGTTCGTGATCTCAGCCTCTCTGCTAAGCTGCCCCAGAAGGCTGGCCCTCAAAGGGTGACATGAGCAGCTCCAGTGTTCAGGAGCTGCCCTCCGAATGGGGGCACCCATCCTGAAGATCTGCTTTTGTGTTGACCCAACAGGAAGGGCCCTGGTCCTCTTGAGCCGGCGGAAGGTTGCGGCTTGGATGTAGGCAGCCGGGGCTGCAGAGTCGGTGTGGGGTGAGGTGGCCTACCCCCCACCACTCACGACCCCATCTTGGAGCCTCTCCCAGGCAGGTTCTTCCCTCCTTTGGGCGTGTCAGCTTCTCGAAGGGCTGCTCGGATCACAGTTTCGAACCCCTGAAGGGGTTCTGCTTTCTCAAGTTCAGCCCTGGCAGGGCGCCCGGCCAGAGGACCGGCCGCCGGGAGAGGCCCACCGGACTCTGCCCCTCCATTCTGCGCTCCGTGCAGAAGACCAGGTGAAAGGGCACTTAAAGGGGGCCGGCGTTTCTGCGAAGGCAGCGGGCGGTGCGAGAGAAGCTGGGCGCCGGGGTGGGGGTGGGGACAGGTCGCGTCTACGCTGTGCGGGGGCGAGGGGCTCCAGAGCCGCCGCAGGGGGACGCCCCAGTCGGTTCCCGCTGCTCCCCGCCCTCCTCGATCCCCGGGAGGGGGTCGGAACCGCTGCAGGACGAACTAAGAGGTGTCGGCCGCCGCGGGCGGAACCTGGAGGATGCGTGTTCTCTGCGGTTTCCAAACGGTCTCCGCCAAGGCAAGAAGCCAGGAGATGGGAATGAGGGGGGAAAGTGTAAAGGCTGCAGTCTCGGCCGCGACTGTTCGAGTCCAGCCTTCGCCTGCAGGACCCCCCCTCCCCCACACCGCCGGCACTCCGCCTGGGCTTCTCAGTCCGGCTGGCTGTCGGGGTACTGGGGGCGGGGGTGGGCGCTTGGTAGAAGTGGTCACCACCGCACAAATGCCCGGGCCCAGGAGTGGCGAGGCGAGGGCAGCGGCCAGGCCACCTCTGAGCGTGTCGCGGACAGAGCTCTGCCGGCCGAGCTGCAGGAGACTCCCGGGGCTTGTGAAGTGACGCTCAGGAAAGTGCTCAGCCAGGCTCCAAGCCCCGCCCGCTGCCTCTCTGACCACTAGGCTGACCTGAGAGAGGCCACGAGGAGGCGAGGTCCAGGGGGCCATTTGGGGGCATCCCCATCAGCTTCTCCAGCATCCCCCCAACTCTTAGGGGGCCCTTAGGTCACCTTTTCTGGCAACCTTCCTTGATTTCTTCCCCTTCCCCTTCAGAGACTCTGGCTTTTTCCTCGTTTTGGCCTGAATTTCAGTGGGGGGCTGGGGGGCAAGCACTAGGTTTTAGCTCAGGATCTTTAGTCTTGAGTAGAATAGAGTCTCAATCTGTTGATTGAACGAATGAATAAATGAGGGGGACGGAGAAGAGGCCAAAGATTCCTGAAGCACCCAGGGCTGCTGATGGGAGGGCGAGCAGGGATGGGGCCGGCAAGGCCAGAGAGGTTCAATTTCTGGGGGAGGAAAGCAGGCGTCAGGAAACGCCTCCTGTAACTGCCGCCTTTAGTCAGGAGGCAAGGGATGGAGGGCTTCCCCTGAGGCAGTGACTTGCTGTCAGGGCCTGGCTGGGTGCAGTCCCCAGCTGGGGCGCTGTGCAGGGGCAGGGGTGAGAGGGGCACTGGGTTCTTCCCTGGGCTACTTTCTCCCCACATCCATTGTTCAGAGCTCAATTCTCCACCGTGTCCACCAAGAAACACTCCCCCCAATGCAAAAGGGATGGATCAGAGATCGGACAGCGCCTATGCCCCACAGGTCTCTAGAGGAGAGGAAATGGGATGAGGGAAAGGAGGCAGAGGTTTCCTAGGAACTTGACCAGATCTGCAAGCAGAGAAAAGAGCCCCAGATCTGCAGAGTTGAGGGACCTGGATGACAGAGGCCCCCAGGACAGTGACAGGATAGTGTCTCTGACAGATTGATGATGGAGGCAGCTGGGAGACTGGGCAGAGACAGCATCAGACTCTGGGCCAGTAAAGCCCAAGGTAGTTCCAGTCCTGGGGATGAGGCAGGACAGAGCTGTGATTTGGAGATGTGGGCTCTCAGGCACTGGACTCCAGATCTTTTGGGAAGTAGCTGGGGAGGAGGGGAGGCAGGGGCAGGGACACAGGGCCTTGTGGCATATAAGCCTCCAGACGTAAGGGTGCTGTGGGAAATCTTGCAGACTCAGGTTCTAACTAGCCTCCTCCCCCCCCCCACAGCCACAATATCCCCAAGGTGAGAGGCTGTATAGCCTCCTGGTTTGAATACCTTCTCTGTCATTAATTGGTGGTATGACCACAGGCAAGTTACTGACACATTTTGTGCCTCAATTTCCTCATCCATAAAGTAGGGACAGTCCTATCCTAACGGATGTTGGGAAGATTGAGTTAGTATGTGTAAAGCTCACTCTAGGGTTTTAAGTTCTGCCTATGAGTTGTTCTGGTTAATAGGCAGGAGCAGTGAGTCTGCAGACCCAGGCTTGCTCCTTTCCAGAGCCACCCCTGCCCTCCCTTGCCATTGTTCTCAGAGCTCCCGAGGCCAGGCAGGCTCCCAAATGCTCTGCCCGAGAGCATCAGTTGGTCCAGGCCTGAGGTCAAAGGAGGAGGATGGACTGGAACATGCCTGGGCAGCGACAGGCAGCAGGGAAGGCGGAGTGGGGGCGTGAGGTGCTGCCTGCTCTGCTTCCAGAAGAGCAAAAAGGAAGGGGAAAAAGCCTCATCTTGAGCATTCTCCACATCCCTGGCACTGTGCTAGGCATGAGGAAACCTAAGGGAAGACAAGAGGAAAAAGTAAGTCTCTTACTCCATTGAGCCCTCACAGGGAGTTGCCTGCCTGCATTCCACTTCATTCCTATTTCATAGGTGAGAAGACAGAAGCTGAGAGGGGTTAAACAACTTGCCTGAGGTCACAAAACTAAAACATCCAGAGCCAAGGTTAGAATCCAGATGAGATGAGTCTGTCCCTAGGTTGGAGGTCCTCAGCTCAGTCCTCCCTTCTCCTCTCCCCGCCTGCCCCTCTCCCCACCCCCAGCAGTGGCCCTGGAAATCCTCCCCACGTTTTGTTGGTGAGTGGCCTGGAAGAACTAAAGGATCAGGGAGCCCAGTAGAGCCCTGCGGACCACATGCCACGTCCTTCACCAACACTCTGCACATTCCATCCTCTAAAACTAAAGCAGAGGGTTGTCAGACTCCTCCTGGCTAGAGCTCAGGGAAATGATCAATAGATCTCTGCATCTCAGTTTTCTCTTCTGTAAAATGGGTTTGGGTATAATAATAGAGATTGTTTTGTGTGAGCAACTTGTTCAAGAAATAAAGCCCTTCAAAGTTTGCTTGGCATGTAGTTCGCGTTCAGTAAATACACTCATTGTAGTTTATTTTCCTGTCTTCCCCGGCTGAACAGGCAGGAGAAAGCCCGCTGGGCAGGAAGGAGATCTGGCTTGGATATACTCAAGTGTGTGAACCCTGCAGGTCAGTTTCCGGTCTGAGCCTCTGTTGCCGCTTTTGAAATTTATGGGCAGGACTAGGGCTCCTCTTGGCGATTGCACAGGGCAGGCGGGTGGGTGCACGCGGGACGCGGCGGCCACAGAGCCTTTGGGCTGCCTGTGCTGGTGTTGACTGCTTCACGGGGCGGTCTTCACATCAGGTGTAGTGACAATGTTCTAAAGCACTGTGGTCTGAGGTGCGGGGTGGGGGTGGGGGCCCAGGAGAGGAACGGCGCTTTCACCCCGCCGCGAAAGCATCCTGGGAGACCCACAGAAGAGGACCCTGACCACCTGCGCGTGGGGACTCTCAACGCGAGCAATCCATAGGAACCAGTGGGATGTTGGAAGGTGAGGTAGAGCGGCTGACCCAGGGGACTGGGGCCACTGGCTGTGCCAGACAAATGGCAGGCTTAAGCTTCTGGAATCTTCTATCAAAACCTTAGTTTTCCTACATGGGAAAGGGACCTCTGTATCTGCCTTCCTTAGCAGACTCTTGAAAGCCTGCAATCAGACATGCTCCTAGTTGGTCTTACCCAAGTCCTACCTGCAAGTGTCTTCTTAGTACATCATGGGTGTTTATCATGGAGATTGAACCCAGATGAGCCGTGTGCATTGGAAACTTCAACACTTTGAAAAATGAAAAGTCGCAGATCTCACTTTTGGTTCCAGAATCCCAGCCGCCTCTGTGGTGGGTGACCCGCCGCGTTTCTGACCTCTGTCCTCTGCTTGCTGTGCAAACCTGAGCTCTCCCCAGCGCGGCGCTCCCCGTGTGGTTTCTGGGGCTAGAGGACAGGGACGGCTGCCTGGTGGGGAAGGGCAGAGATCCAGATGCTCAGGGTCTTTGTCCTAAAAATGGCGAGCTGCCCTGAGAGTCCTACATTCCCCAACTGATGACGCGGGTCAGGATGCCAGAGCCTTGTCCCGCCTCCAGGAGCTCACAGTGCTGCGGGTTCAAGAGCCCTGAACGGGCAGAATGCCGCCTGGGTGCCCCCTCTCTCCCCAGACCAGCGAATCCCACTGCCACCTCGCAGGCCCAGAATGGGGACAGGACCACGGGCGCGATTGTGGTATCCCTGACGTGGAGCAGGGCCACGCCTGCTGGTTTATACCCGCTACCAGATTCGCGGCCCCGGCGAAAATCAACGAGGGCTTCCAGTGCCTCGCACAACTCTGGCCCTGAGCTTTAGTGGCCTTGTAGGGCCAGGGGATTTTTTTTTTTTTTTAAGAGAAAAGAGAGGAAAATAAACGTTGGTTTCGGACCCGATGGTCATTCCTAGTCTCACGATCACTTTCCGTTCCGTCTCCCTTTATCTTTGAAGAAACAGAAGCTAAAGAAGGTCATGGACGCGCTCAATCCCACAAATCGGGGGATTTCGAGGTGGGTCCGCAGCCGAGTGCGTCGAGGAAGCCGAGGGCTTGTTGGGAGTGGCCCTGGACCCGAAGCCTCTGCGCTTTTCCAAGCCGCCAGACGTAGTCAGTTGCGCGGCAAGAGTCGGAGAAACCCAGGACTGGCCAGACCCTGTGAGAGGATATATGGCTTCGGCAGCCGCCCAGGCACCGCTGGAAAGGGGCGCTGGGGCAGGCAGGGCCCCGCGGCGAGTGGGCGGGCAGAGCCCCCAACGTTTTTCCAGCGGGGGCTGCGCCCGCCTTGTGACCGGCGGCCTGGTGATCCGGAGACAGGGACGGATGGCTAGAAAATCTTCCCCGGGGGATGCTCGGAAGCATCTGGAGATTTTCTGAAAGGTGCTGGCTCCCCAGATATTGCTTCAGAGAGAATGGGACCTCACCTTTTCAAAGGGCCGGCGCTCTGGGGGGGGTGCTTTTTATAACGTACCGACGATGTTTGTGGGGGCCCAGCTGCTTCTTAGCGAGCCTGAACTTTGCAGAGCCCCAAGGACCTCGGTTGCTGTAGGTGGGCAGATGCTCCCCGAAGCGTCCCCAGCCGTGTGGCAAAGGGTCATTAGAAGTTGGGACTCTGGGGACGCCCAGGTTTTCTGTCTAGCTGCTTTTCTGACGCTCATCGGTAAAGGAGGGTTTGGACTCTATCACAGCTCAAGTCCCTGCAAAAGCGCCTGTTCTTGGGCCCGCTTCCCCACCCCATCCATCTCTCGGCGATCTGCCCCACCATTAGTAGCTGCGTTGAGATCCTGGTATCCAGTCCAGGCCAACACTAAGGAGGGCTCTGGTGACACAGCATCGGCCTGAGACTGGCCCCCGACGTCCCCTCCACCAAGTCTGAGCCCCCATTTCCACCTGCGCCATTTACTTGCTGTGAGACCTTGGGCACATTACGTAGCTTTTCTCAGCATCCTTCTCTATACGATGGGGTTGGGGATGAGTATGACAGTCCACTTCACAGAGGGGTCATAAGGACTCCCTGAGTTATTTCACGGCACACAGGAAGCAGTGTGCCTTCTAGGAGGCCCGCCATGTGTCATTTCCCTTTATGCACACATCAGGGCAATTCCAAGCTCCTGTCTCCTACACAAGGCGCAATTAGGATGAGACCCAGACATCAGGGTCTGCAGGTACAAAGCACAGGGAGCAGATGGTCAAAGTAGGCCAAGGGGCTTAAAAAATGCCAAGCAGGCTCTGGCCAAAATGATTTGAGAAAAATTCCTTTTCACTTCCATAATCAAGGTCCCACATTTGTGCCTTTCTGCTCCAGGTTTGTTGTGAAAACTTTTTCTTCGTTCCCTCCCTCCCTCCTTCTGCCCCTCCCTCCCTCCCTCCCTCTGCCCCTCCCTCCCCACCTCTCTCTTTTTTTCTTTTAACCTTAACGTAACATTAGCTACTTCCGCCTTACAGAAACCCAGTTCAAAGGGCAAAGAAAAGCAATGAACAAATTTCTTTTTGCATATGAGTCAGTGGAAATAATGTAGGCTTAGAAATGATCTGTCTTCTTTCTGGTCTCTACCACCCTGTAAGGGCAAATTCATTAACCTCTCTGATTCTTAATTTTCTCATCTGTAAATGGGGATGATGAAAATAATGCCTCCTTTAGAGGATCTTTGTGAAAGTTAAAAGAAATAATATATGTTGAAGCCCTTTTCACTGGCAACCCAGGAGGCTAGAGCCGACAACTCACAAAAACAGTAACACAAACAATAACCCTCAAACAAAACCTAGGCAAAGAAGAGAAACCCCAAAGGAGAGATATTTTTAGTGCAGAATGATTAGGGCTTATTTTCATTCAGGTTGAAAGATCAGCAGAAGAAAAGGTTCAATCCAGACCTGTAGCCTAGAGTGAGTTTCAGGGAGGAGGTTCAGGACACTCAGTTATGAGAAGGGACAACTGTGTCCCATTTGTCACTCGAAAACTCAAGATGTGTCCCCATCAGGCCCAGGGATATTTTCCTGTAGATATATCTCAGTTTTGCCAGTATCAATGCAGGAAATTGTCATGTATCAAAGGAGGTAAACCAGATAAAACATGGTCAAAGCATGATAAAACTGCAGTTATTCCAAATGTGTGGAAATGTACTTTTAAAATAGGGAGAAAACCCAGAACCATTTTTTCTCATGCTATCAGCTATGGAAGTGAATATTTGTATAGCTTCTCATTTTAAAGTCTCTTTGCTATATATATATATGCCATATATATACATACATATATATATATATTCAATATATAGATGCAAATTTCCTTTTTGCTTTTCATTTTGTACAAGAAGTTTTAACTTAATCAAATCATTGATTTTTTTTAAAAAAAGATTTTATTTATTTGACAGAGAGTTAGTGAGAGAGGGAACACAAACAGGGGGAGTGGGAGAGGGAGAAGCGGGCTTCCCACCCAGCAGGGAGTCCAAAGCGGAGCTCCATCCCAGAACCCCAGGATCATGACCTGAGCCGAAGGCAAATGCTTAACTGACTGAGCCACCCAGGTGCCCCAAATCATTGATTTTTTTTTTAATATTCAGAGTTCCCATTCAAAATCAGAAATAACAGAATTTTTCTTTCTCTGTTCTTCACATAAAACCCCCAACCTGTCCAACAAAGTAGAACTTATTGCTTCTACTTAATTTTGTAAAATCCATTCAGTTATTCTTGGAGTTGTGCTTTCCATCTTCTTAAAAATATGAACCAATCAATTATATTAGCCATATGGCTTGATCATAACAGCTAATTTCCATTTCATAATGTAATTGTTGTTTAAACACTGACAGTTTATTAGTCAAGGTGTTTAGGAAAGTTCTCTGTAGCTCTATCTCTTTTAAATGATGATTGAAAAAACCATAAAAACTCCAAGTCATTAGACTATTAGTTTCATGGCTTTAGATTCTGTGGCTCCTCAGCATTAAATATCTCCAAGGAGAATGTTCCATTTGCTCTATGGTCCTGGGATCACAGCATGGCTTATCCAGAACAGCTTGATTTTCTTTGCCACACAGAGGCTTGCAATAGCAAGAGTTTGATGTAATGGGAGGGGCTCGCAGGGCTATTCAGTGATGTTGGACATAACTGAGTGCTGGCTGGAAAGGCTGCACAGTCACACATTACTGCAAACAAAACATGTCATCCTTCAGTGATCTTAATGCTTTGTCCATTAAATGTACTCCCTCATGTGAATGACAGTGAATTTAATTGGTAAACAGATGTTCCCCACTATCATCTCAGAATTCGAAGGCTGTGGTTTATGCTTTGCTTTAAGCTCTGGGTTTCTTCGTTCCCTAAGTATTTTCCAGAGTCATTTCTGGTTTCTGCTCCCACCCATGTGAGTTTTGGTTCTGTTGTGGCCTTACTCTCAGTCGAGGGAGTGAATGCTCCTGACACTGTAATATACATCTTATGAGTCTCTACAAAAATTCACATTTAATACATAAAAAAAGATACAGAACAGGGTTGCCTGGGTGACTCAAGTCATGATCTCAGGGTCATGGGATTGAGACCTGCATTGGGCTCCATGCTCAGCAGGGAGTCTGCTTGGGATTCTCTCTCTCCCTCGGTGCTCCCCACCCTGTGTGCTCTCTCTCTTTCTCTCTCTCAAATAAAAAATAAATAAATCTTTTAAAAAATAGATTTAGAACGTAACACTAAAACATGCTATATTTAAGGTGATTTGGCCTTACTGCAGTCTGACTTTAATTTAGGGTATGGTTTTAATGAGATGCTCTATATTTCTCTGTTTAAAATAGAAGAAACCTACCAGGTCAGCTTGTCTCCTAGAAGATGGGATTTAAATGCCAGATGGATAGTTGGCTGATTAAAAGGCAAAAAGTTGATGTTAAGTCCATCGTAGAAATGTGAAATATTTTTGTAAGGTAGCCTACTCTCAACTAGAATTTTAAAAAATTTACATGAAGGTTATATATTTCGTTAGTTATTTATCATCTATTATTGATCATATTTTCTGATAAAGACATCCCATTCAGGTATGATACCTTGAAAGTAACTGTGAAGAGCTTGAGAAGGATTTGCAGATCCTAGCCCTTTAAGGGAAGATATTTATCCTGAGGTCCTTCCATCATTGTTGGCTTGGTTATTGGACCACAGATGGGTGGATGGGCTTAGCATTAGGCCTCTGCTTTCACAACAGTGAACTCTCTGACACTTTATCAAAAGAACTAAGAACCTTCCCCAAAGGTCTGCCATATGAGGTACAATGGTAAGTAATCCAATAATGGAGAGTGGCTATCTCTCTTGCAACAGTAGGTGTTCCATAATGATTTGTGCATGGGTAGATGTCTTAGATCTTTCATTCTTCCATAGTATTATTTATTCATTTACTTATTTAATAAACAATAAAGTATAACCCCCTAAAGAAAATTTACTTATCTGTTCTTCTGTTTGACATTTGGGTTTTATCTGGTTTTTGGCTATTTTGATTAATGGCACCATGGATATTCTTGTGTATGTTTTTTGGTGCACATATGTGTCCTTCTCTGGTGGTATAATACCTAGGATTGGAATTGCTGAGTGATCTTAAGATTATCATGTATTATTGATTTCATTTCCTGATAAAGATTATATAATAATCTTCCAATGGCATCCCACCTAACTTGGAATAAAAATTAATGGCTTTATAATTACTTACAAGGCCCTAAGCAATTTGGTCCTAACACTACTTCCTTTCTTGCTGTAGTTACCTCCATGCTTTTTTTTTTTTTTTTAAGATATTATTTATTTATTTGACAGAGATAGAGACAGCCAGCGAGAGAGGGAACACAAGCAGGGGAGTGGGAGAGGAAGAAGCAGGCTCATAGCGGAGGAGCCTGATGTGGGGCTCAATCCCAGAACACCAGGATCATGCCCCGAGCCGAAGGCAGACGCTTAACGACTGAGCCACCCAGGCGCCCCTACCTCCATGCTTTTTGTGGATCATACTAGGCCTGCCTCCTCCTGAGGGCCTTTGTCTTTGCCACTTCTCCTTGCCTGGTAGTTCCTCCCCCAAATATTTGCAAGGTCCCTCCCTCACCTCCTTCACTTGACTCAACTGTTATTTTCTCAGTAAGGCTTTCTCCGACCAGTCAATTAAAGCTATAACCCCTCCCTATTACCCTATAGCACTCCCTATTACCCTCATTACTTTGTTTCTTCATAGCACTGATTGGTGTCGGACATACTATATGTTCTTGTTTGTTTGTTTGTTTTTGGTCTCCTCCCACTACAATGTAGACCTCATGAAGACAGGAACNTTTTTTTGTTCCCCCCCCCCCCCCCCCCCCCGCCGCTGGTCTGTGTGGTCTTTTTCATCCACTGCTGTATCTACTGCTATAACCGCTTGTGAGGACTAGAACAGTGCCTGGCAAATAAGTAGAGGGTCAACAAATAGTTATTGGAGGACTACACCAGATGAAAAGAGGAGGCCACAATGGCAAAGGCAGAAAGCTGCAGTCAAAGAGTCAGAAGACCTGGCTGTTGGTTCCTGTTGTGTCTCTAACTGACTCTGTGACCTTGGGCAAATCACTGCCGGTTCCCTTGTTTGTCAAATGGGGCAGTAAACCCTGCCTCTGTCCAGGACTTTTAAGTGGATCAAGCGAGGTAATGTGGGTGAAAATGCTTTCCAAAATTTAAAGTCTTTATCAAAGTAGATATTCCTAATTGGTACATAAGAGGCCCCCAGGAAGAATGAATTAAGAATGATAAAATAAGGAATGTGAGACAGTGAGAGCCACAGATCTCTTCCCTCTTATGTCTTATGAAAGGTAGTGTATATCGTGGTTCAACTGCCTCTTACTCATCCTGACTGATACGTTATTCTTCTCAGCAGTGACTGGATATTGAAGGCTCCTGCATGCATCGGAGGGCCCAAACCTCCATTCATGGGCAAGATGGGGCATTATTTTTTTTTTAAAAGATTTTATTTATTTATTTGACAGAGATAGAGACAGCCAGCGAGAGAGGGAACACAAGTGGGGGGGAGTGGGAGAGGAAGAAGCAGGCTCATAGCGGAGGAGCCTGATGTGGGGCTCGATCCCATAACGCCAGGATCACGCCCTGAGCAGAAGGCAGATGCTTAACCGCTGTGCCACCCAGGCACCCCAAGATGGGGCATTTTAAAGGAAATCCAGGTTCAGTTTGAATGACGAGAGAATGATGAGAGATTGGTGGTAGAAATCAGAAGAGGGGATGCCTGTGGGAGGGGGTTTTGACTGAGAAAGGCAGGAAAGACCTGTATTGGCATGGTGGTGATGCCGGTGTATATCTTTGTAAAAATTCACTGACCTGTGCGTTGGTATCTGTATATTTCACTGTGTGTAAATTATACCTCTATTTTAAAATACCAAAAAAAATTAAATCATTGAGTCATTTATGCACCCGCCTGCCTGGTGTGAGGCATAGAAGCAGAGCTGTTTAGTGTTCTAGCACAGCTGCTAAGGCAGCCTCAGCCTGGTAAGGTCCCAGGGGAGAGGAGTCTTTCATGACTAGATCTTTCTATATATGGTTCAGGCTCAGAAGTTTTCTTTCCTGGACTGACTGGTCACGTGAGCCCCAAAGAAACAATCATTTAACAGTTAAGTTCTAGCTGAAGATCAAAGGCAAGTGATTTTCAGCCATGTCTCACATCAGCGGAAACCAGGCAATGTGAGGCATAGACACTAAAGGCATGGAGCCAGGAGCAGGAGGCCTGAGTGTGAGGCTCAGCTGTGTGGGTACCTAGCTAGTGTTTATTTTGACATGGGCAAGTCACTCACTTTTCTGAACCTCCATTTCTTTCTTCCCCAGGTGAAGGAATTATATCGAA
Organism: Ailuropoda melanoleuca; assembly: GCF_002007445.2. Lineage (NCBI taxonomy): Eukaryota > Metazoa > Chordata > Mammalia > Carnivora > Ursidae > Ailuropoda > Ailuropoda melanoleuca. Next base: position 144,020,458 of record NC_048219.1, on the reverse strand, counting down.
AGTCTCTGGGGTATCTATCAAATATAACATTCTGAGACTCTGTATTTATTTTTCCTACAGAGCCTTCCCTGGAGCGATCCAGAAATTTCCACGTGGAACTCAACAACTTTTTCTCTAGACCTGTTCGTCTTCCTACATCCCTTTTCTCGGTTTCTCGGCACACCGTCGTGCATGCATTCATTCATTCAGCACACACTAAATTGAGCACGTGGTAGGTTCCAGTGACTGTTTCAGGTCTGTGTGATGCGGCAGTAAAATCTCTGCCCTGAAGAACCTTATATATTCTAGTGGCGGGGAGACAGATGGTGATGGAATTACAGCGTGAGAGCTATAGAGAAAGGTGTAGCAGGGAAGGGGGATAGGGGATGCTGGTAAGGATGATGTAGTTTTAATAGGGTGGCCAGGAATGGCTTCAGTGGGGAAGTGACACTCAAAGGTAGATACCTGGAAGTTGTCCCTAATCCACTCCATTTGACACTCCCCCATGCCCAATCATCTAGTGAGACCCCCCCCCAATTTCACCATGTAATATTTCTCAACTTTATTTCTTCCCCTAACTACTAACACCCAGGTTCAGCCACTTATCATCTCCTCTGCGGACTACTACGACACTCTCCTAACTCTTCCCTGCCTCCTGTCTTGTCTTCCCAAATCAATTTTCTATAAGGCCATGCCAGAGAGATTTATCTGAAAGGCACGTCTGACCATGTCATTTTGCTCAAGACCCAACAATGGCTCCTTACTCCCAACAAGGTAAAGCCCGGATGCCCTAAGGAGTCGTTTAAGCCCTTTGTGGTCTGGCCCCTGGTTACTTCTCCAGCCCCATCTCTCTCACCCTTGATGTCTCTGTCCCAAAGTAGAGCATACCCACCACTACACCAGAATGCTGGTATCTCCCTTTATTTGCCAGTGAAGGTTCCACTTTTATTTTAAGATCCATTTTAGTAATCACTTCTTTCCAATGATTTCCAAATTCTACATCCTACCAGATAGACTGGGTGCCCCTCATCTGTGGTCCCATGACACCTTGTACACATCTTTTAAAAATCACTTTATTTGTCACATTGTTCTGATACGACCTAGGATGGGTCAGTTTCCCCTACTGGACTATGAACTTTCTGAGCATAGAATCGTGTCTTATTCATTTTTGTAATCTTGGCTGCAACCGGTGACTTCATTAGTGCTCTGATCCTCTCATTCCCTCCCCCTTACTGTAAGCAACAATGATGATTTATAACTTGTGATTAAAAGACAAATATGGGAAATAGTCCCATTTCAAGGCTGAGTTCAACTCAAGTTAATTATCAGAGAGTCTCAGATTTTTAGACTTGGGAGAGCAATTCCAGGTGAATTCAACTACAATTCCAGATGAATTAAATTCCAGGTGAATTCAACTACCTACCTGACACTTGAGGGTCTGTCTTCAACATTTCTACAAGTTGTGGGGTTATATAGTCCTTCTAGTATGGTGTGATGGTGATAGGAGTGTGGGGAACCCTTAGCTGACTAGAGGCTTCCTCTTTTTTCCTCTCCTGTGGTTCAGGATGCTGTGTGTGGTAATACTGAAGCAGGAAGCTATTTGTATTAGAACACATATGTATTTACATACACGTACACACAAACACACACAGTGTAAATTTAAATCTGTAAATTGCTTTAGATGATGAACGGCAGGCTATTACCTAAAATGTTAAACATGAGTTAGGGACTGGGCTAGTACCCAGAGAGAAAATTATTTGTAATTTGAAGCTAAAACCATCTGTCAAAGCAAGGGGCTCAGAGTAAAAACCAAATGGGTAGGTAGACTCCATAGATGGATGGCAAGGGACAAGAACCCAGCCAGGCAAGGGACTGCCAGCTGGAACTGGCAGTCTGGGCACCGTCTAGCTCTACAGCCAGAAGAGGGGACTCTAAGCCTTGAGTTAGCCCTACTCCACTGCAGAAGCTTTGAGTACCACTTAGAGAGCCTTGTGAGGAATGCTGTGCGTACTTGCGCATACCCCAGCCACACTCAATGCACGCAGCTGCTTCAGCTCGCGCTCTACCTGTGAGTCGAGCTTCTCTCTCCCTATCTTCTCTTTTGCCTGCTGGTCTTAATAAGAAAATAGAGGTACATCTGTGAGTGTAAGGAATAACAAACTCTTAAAGAATCAGAATTCTTTAAATTCTGCCTTTGCCCCTTGCACTTAGTCTCTAAGTGGTTTGGGGTAATGACTGTCTATTACAAAGGAAAGTATTGAAGTTGAAAAGCAGAAAACTTACTTGGTCCAGAGGTCATTCAGTCCATCTTAGCACAGCTTCTTTGGTAGTTATTCCCTTGGTTGGGTTGAAACCTCTCTTTCTATGGCTTTCACCCGTTGATCCTAACTCTAACCCAGGACCGCACAGAACAAATCCAAATGACCTGCCACGGTATGGTCCTCCAGGCTTTCCAGACAGCTTGCTTGTGATCAGAAGTCATTGAACCCTAATGGGGTGCCGGGGTGGCGCAGTCAGTTAAGTGTCTGACTCTTGGTTTTGGCTCAGGTCATGATCTCAGGGTCATGAGATTGAGCCCCGTGTTGGGCTCTGCACTCAGTGTGGATCCGCTTGAGATTCTCTCTCCCTGTTCCTCTGGCCCTCCCACTCATGCTCTCTCTTTCTCTCTCTCTAAAATAAATACATAAATCTTAAAAAAAAAGTCACTGAGCTTATGAATATCGTATGTTTAGCCCATGCTGGCCCATGGTAGCACCTCACAAATGGCAGCTGTTATTATTATCAGATTGCCTTTGAGCCATTCTTTTCTTCACCAGTCAAGCCCTTTTAGGGTCACTGATGTCACAGAATTAACCAAAACAGAGGTTCCTCCTTAATTACATCAACAGCTTTATGTGTATGTGTTAGACACAAGTGTGCTGGACAACTGGACAAGGTATTTCCTCTTTGAATCTCTTTTCCTTCCACCAAGGGTAACTAATCACTCCATTTCTTCTCTTGACTTGAGACTGAATCTCAACTGTATTTCTTTTAGATCTCTCCCAACCCCCACCCCCACTCACCCAATATCTAGAATGCTGAACTCCTCTTGGTATCTGTACTGTCAAGCAGAATGCCTGGAACATAACAGGTAATAAATATTTATTAATGGAGTGATAACATTTTTGGGTATCAGTTTATACAATACTTATTTATGCTCTATTATCTTTAATTAAATACCAAGACTCTTCCATTCATGTCACCTAGAAATCATTCCACCCCCTGCTGTGTTTGGCCACCAGCCTCTCTCTTCAGCAATGGTGAGGTGGATACGCTTTTCCTTGGGGAAGAGAAATCTAAGTTTTGTTGCCTCTGCCAATAACAAAAATGTTGGAGAATTGGGTGGCAAAGATGTTGCCACTGACATCTTTCACATGAACCACATCAAAAGAACCAGGGCGTCTCTCTTTATTGGTGGTCACACCAATTCTTCCTAGGTTAGCACCTCCAGTCACATACACAGGTTACCAGTGTCAAACTTGATGAAGTTGGTAACCTTGCCAGTCTCCAAATCAATCTGAATGGTGTTGTTCCCTTTGATGAGGGAACCAGAGTAGTGGATGATGTGAGAATCATGGGTCACCTGATGAGAGATTCCTCTTGTTCTCACAAAGATCTTTCTCACTTTGCACAACCTGTACTTGGCCACCATTGGTGTCATAGATTAGAGGGAAATTCTCTACAGTCTTGTCAGTGCTGACAAGATCCATAAACCTGTAGGGTAGGTTATATCAGTTTGGACCTTGCCATCAATCTTAATGAACCGCTGGATGCAGATCTTCATTTCGTCTTCTGTTAGGGCTTACTTAAATCTGTTCATCAGGAAAATGACAAGAGGGAGACATTCTCTCAGCTTGTGAGGACTGGCAGCGGGCAAGGAGCAAACACACTGGTCAGTTTAGCCAGCGTCCAATGCTTTGCGGCTGCCACACGCTACAGATGCTAGAGAGATCCCTCTTTTAGGACAAAAGATTGAAAGCAGCTTTCAAAATTCTGAAATACCACCAAATAGTAATATTTTTGTGTGGAAAAACTCTCACTTTCCTCATTGTCATTTTAGTAAAGGGAGTAATCTTTTTATGACATTCAATTCCTCTTGTGGGTCTTAGTAAAAGTAATCTCATTTTGAATGAAAACCAAATGCAGTCTGAAAACTTTTTAATTTATTTTATTTTTTAAAGATTTTATTTATTTATTTGTCAGAGAGAGAGAGAGAGAGAGAACACAAGCAGGGGAGGTGGCAGGCAGAGGGAGAAGCAGGCCAGCAGGGAGCCTGATGTGAGACTTGATCCCAGGACCCTGGGATCATGACCTGAGCCAAAGGCAGATGCTTAACCAACTGAGCCACCCAGGCGACCATGAAAACTTTTAAATTTATAACCGAATTGGCCTTTGTCTGTAGAAGATGTTTACTAGCAACCTAGGATACAATGTGTAAGGCGGATTGTTGTTCCGTCTGCCCTAGGTGAGGGGGACCCATGTTGGACCACCACCAAATACTTGTCCAAACCTCCTAAAACTTGACTGGGTCGTGTTTTTACTGATACCATTCTCCTATTTCCCACTTAGGAACTATCAGCTCAACCCACTTACAGACAGTAGAGGGATTATTTTAAGCTGATTATCTATTGCTGTGTGACAGATTATTCTGAAACCTGGGAGCCTAAAACCTATCTCTACTTTAAAGAACAGCTCTCAGATGGGTCATTCCGCAGTTCCCAGGGACCCTGCCTGACGTCACTCCGAGGTGATCAGCCGCAGGTGAGGCTGCTCTGGAGGGCCTGAGACAGCTTCGCTCACATGTTTGGCTCCTGCAGGATGGTTCAAAGGTCAGGATCATCTTGGTCTGCCAACCAGCGCACCTACACGTGGCCTCCCCAGTGACGGTCTCAAGGTATTAGGACTAGGACGACCTTCTTTTTCTTCCCCTTCTCCTCTTCCTCCCTCTTTTCTTTTTTAACATATGGCATAGGTTGCCGTTTTTTTCTTGTGGTAAAATGTACATAACATTCAATTTACCATTTAAACCATTTTCAAGTTTCAGTTCAGTGGCGTGAAGTCAATTCTGTGTAGTACGATCATCTGTCTAGTTCCAAAATTTTTTCATTGTCCCGAGCGGAAACCCTGTACCCACTAAGGGATAACTTCCCTTTCCCCCTCCTCCCAGCCTGTGGTAACCTCTAATCTACTTTCTGTCTCTAGGAATCTGCCTAGTCTAGACACGTCGTATTTGTGTCTGGCTTAGCATACTGTCTTTAGGGTTCATTCTATGTTTAAGCATGTGTCGGAATCTCGTTCCTGTTTAAGGCTGAATAATGTCCATTGTACACGCGCCACATTTTGTTTCTGCCTTCATCCACTGAGGTACACTTGCGCTGTTTCCACCTTTTGGCTGTTTTGAATAATGCTGAGTGAACATGAGTATACACTTATCTCTTCAAGTCCCTGCTTTCAGTTCCTTTGGGAACTGAGAATTACTGGATCGTAGGGTCATTTTTTTAAAAAAAGATTTTACTTATTTATTCGACAGAGATAGAGACAGCCAGCGAGAGAGGGAACATAAGCAGGGGGAGTGGGAGAGGAAGAAGCAGGCTCATAGCGGAGGAGCCTGATGTGGGGCTTGATCCCATAACGCCGGGATCACGCCCTGAGCCGAAGGCAGACGCTTAACCGCTGTGCCACCCAGGCACCCCTGTAGGGTCATTCTTTATTTCGCCTTTTGAGGATCCACCAGACTGTTTTCCACAGCAGCTGCCTCAGTTTTATACTCCTATCAGCAACGCGTGAGTGTTCCAATTCCTACACAGTTTCACCAACGTATTTGTTTTCTGTTTTTTAAAATGATAACCATTTTAATGGGCGTGAAGCGGTCTGTTACTATGGCTTTGATCTGTATTTTCCTAATGATGGGTGATACTGAGCTTCTTTTGATGCTTATCAGACATTTGTGTGTTTTATTTGGAGAAAAGTTTATTCAAGTCCTTTGCCCATTTTTGAGTTGGGTTATTTTGTTGTTGTTAAGTTGTATATTTGGGCCTTTTACATAACAGCTCATGGTGCTCAGAGAGGGGATTCCAAGACCTCCAGGCAGAAGCTGCAAGGCTCCTTATGCTTAACTTCAGAAGTCCCATGACTTCCCTTCTGCTGTATTTTATAGGTCATGCAGGTTACTGAGGTCAGCCCAGACTCTAGGGGTAGCAAAAAAATTTGTGGCTGTCTTTAATCTACCAGAGTACAATATCAAAATTAACTAAAACAAGGGACTCCTGGGTGGCTCAGTCGGTTGGGCAACTGACTCTTGATTTTCCCTCAGGTCGTGATCTCAGGGTGTTGAGACAGAGCCCCGCATCAGCTCTGTGCTCAGCAGGGAGTCTGCTTGAGATTCTCACTCTCCCTCTCCCTCTGCCCCTCCCCCTGCTTGCACGTGCATGCACATTTTCTCTCAAAATAAATAATTTTTTAAAAAAGATTTTATTTATTTATTTGAGAGAGAGAGAGAAAGAGAGAGCATGAGGGGAGAAGGGTCAGAGGGAAAAGCAGACTCCCTGCTGAGCAGGGAGCCGGATGTGGGACTTAATCCTGGGACTCCAGGATCATGACCTGAGCTGAAGGCAGTCGCTTAACCAACTGAGCCACCCAGGTGCCCCATAAATAAAATTTTTTACAAGAATTTATTCATTCTTTCATCAGAGACAGAGAGAGAGAGCACAAGCAGGGGGAGTGGCCAGCAGGGGGAGAAGCAGGCTCCCCGCTGAGCAAGGAGTCCAATGAGGAACTTGATCTCAGGACCCTGCGATTATGACCTGAGCCAAAGGCAGGCACTTCACCGACTGAGCCACACAGGCGTCCCTAAATAAATAAATCTTTAAAAAAATAAGAAAAATAAAATTAACTAAAACAATCCAATTGTTCAAATAACAGTAATAATAATAGTGGCTGCTGTTACAACTTCGGATTCAAATAACTTCCTTTCTCCTGAGGTCTTGAAGGGCTTTGCCCCATAAAAGCCTTCACTATGACAGGGCGCCTGGTTAGCCCGGTTGGTTAAGAGTCCAACTCTTGATCTCAGCTCACATCTTGATCTCAGGGTCGTGAGTTTAAGCCCCACGTTGGTTCCACACTGGGCATGGAGTCTACTAAAAATTAAAAAAAAAAAAAGCCTTCACTATGGTGTTGTCTTATATTTTAGAGATCTTTAATTATGATATAGAGATGAGCACAGTTACTTGATTTTTAAAATCTACATACCGAGGGGCGCCTGGGTGGCTCAATTGTTAAGCGTCTGCCTTTGGCTCAGGTCATGATTCGGGGTCCTGGGGTGGAGCCTGCATCAGGCTCCCTGCTCAGTGGGGAATCTGCTTGCCTCTCTCCCTCTGCCCCTCCCCCTGCTTGTTCTCTCTCTCTCTCTCTGAAAAATAAATAAATAAAATCTTTAAAAACAATTCTACATAGCTGATCTGCTTTATATTGACAGGGTGAGGAAAGAGGCCTGGGTTTCAAGCTCGGCTCTGCCACTAGCTGGGTGACTGTCCTCTCTTGGAGGATGAGCTATGGTCTTCCAGCTTCTCTTCTAGCTTGAACACAGTATTGTTTTAAGAAGGAAGATGAATTGATCAAGAATTGGGATGTAGAAAATGTCTAAATACAGAACAATTTGTTGCCTAGAAATATTCCCATGTGTCATTTATTCACCGGGACAGAGAAATGACTTCAGCTTAATGTAATTATTATAATAAGATTAAAAAATAGCGTCAGTAAACACACACACAGCCACGATGGGAGCTGAAGCAAGGCTAAGACAGTGTCTTGGAGCATTGAGGCGGAAGGGCAAAAAGATAAGAAATGGAGTAGTTCGCAGGGCAGCCAGGTGCAAGGGAGCAAGGAATACGGTTTTTTGGATCTATAGTTTAGTCTAGGAGTGGTATATAGGAACAAGATCTGCAACCAGGGGCAGATTCATAAAACAAAATATGCAGCAAAGGGGCATGGTAGGGTGAGGAGAGAGGGCCCTGAACGTTGTAGCGTGTGTCTTTCATAGGCCAAGCAAAGGAACAGCTGTTTCATACTGAGTTTATTTGATTTTTGTGGGCAACCAGAAGAGTCAGCATTATTTTCCCTTCCCTCCTGTTTTGGAAATGAGGAAAGCGAGGTGCACATTCCTGCATGGTCCCACAGCTAGAGGCCCGGGAGCTACCAAAGCTCGTTTTCCCTACATCAAGCTGCCTGCCACAAAGCTGCCCTTCCTTTGGAAAGGACTCTTATTAGCCATTATTCCTCTCGACCTCAAAACATAATCACCGTTGATTTTAGTGATCCGCTAAGGTCCTCTTTGAAAATGTAGAGAATATATCCTTTCAAGCTTGGTTTGGGGGATCACTCACCAGCTGTTTCTATTTGCAAAATTTTCCACCACTATCTGATTCCTTCATGTAGAGAAAAATGACCCTTAATGGAAGAGATAATTTTAGTGACCTAAGTAAGTTAATTCTTTAAAAAGTATGCAAGTTATGAATGCATGTCAAGGACATCTGGACTGAGTCTCGAGCAGATGAAAGGGTCCTGTTTCTTCCCTCTCTGACCAGGACCCCTGTTTTGTATTACAGCAGGACTGCAGGCCCCGTAGCTTCTCCCAGCTCTCCCCTTGGGCAAGCGGCTTTTGTTTCTACCCTTTCCATAGCAGAAGCAGTGGATCTTTGCCTGGGTTCCTAAATGGGAGGCTTTGCTACTGTCCTCCTGTCCCTGAGCAGCTCACAGCTTTTGCTTCCTATGAGAGAAGGTTTGGGGGAGGTGGGCTGTGTTTCATACCCCTCCCCCAGGGGCAGCTGATCATTACTGCATGCCTGAGCCCCCAGAGGGGACTCTCTCTTATCCCTCCCTCTTCCTCTAATGTTTCTTGTGATCATCTTGTGGTTAACAGCTCAGGAGTAAGTGCAACATCCCTTGTAGAAGTCTGTGATTCCCATGTTTTCTTAAACCGGTATCATAGCCGACATTAGCCTTTAAGAATTTGTTAAAAGTTTAGCTGTTTTCTTCTTACCTACCTTCATGGTGGCCGGTCCTTGCTTGCATGCTGTAATACAAGCAATTCATGTGTTCCCTTCTTTCTTGGAGGTGTTTGTCTCTCCTTGGAATTTATATCATTTAGTTGCCTTATGTATTCAGGTCTCTAATGGATTCAAGAAAAATTATGATTTTGTAGATTATCTGGCTTTCTTGTTCTTTGGATGGGAACAATGTTCTCTCAAAGCTTTCTAGATCCTGAGCAGAAGTGGAACTCGAGGTGATACAGGCATACCTCACAGATATTGTGGGTTCGGTTCCAGACCACAGCCATAGAAAGAATATTGCAATAGAGTCAAATGAATTTTTTGGTTTCCCAATGTGTATAAATGTTATCTTTACACTATAATGTAGTCTATTAAGTATGCAATAGCATAGGTGTAAAAAAATAACGTACATACCTTAATAAAATATTTTTTATTTTTAAAAAGATTTTACTTATTTATTTATTTATTTGAAAGAGAGAGAGAGAGCACGAGAGCACCAGACACATGGAGTGGGGAAGGGGAGGGGGAGAAGCAGAGGGAGGGGGAGGGAGAGAGAGAAGCAGACTCCCCACTGAGTGTGGTACTGGGCTCAGGGCTCAATCTCACGACTCTGAGATTGTGACCTGAGCTGAAATGAAGAGTCAGACGCTTAACCAACTTAGCCACCCAGGTGTCCCAATCAAAAATATTTTATTGCTTAAAAATACTAAATGTTGGGGTGCCTGGGTGGCTCAGTCAGTCAAACATCTGACTCTTCATTTCAGCTCAGGTCATGATCTCAGGGCTGTGAGATTGAGCCCTGAGCCCAGTTCCACACTCAGTGGGGAGTCTGCTTCTCTCTCTCCCTTCCCGCCCTCTGCTCCCTGCCCCCAACCCCCTCCTCATAAAAATAAATAAATCTTTAAAAAAATACTGTCATCTGAACTTTCAGTGAATTGTAATCTTTTTGCAGGTGGAATAGTCTGGTATCAATGTTGATGGCTGCTGACGGATCAGGGTGGTGGCTGCTGAAGGCTGGGGTGGCTGTGACAGTACTTAGAATAAGACAACAATGAAATTTACTCCATTGATTGACACTTCCTTTCATGAATGGTTTCTCTGTAGCATGCCATGCTGTTTGACAGCATTCTGCCTCCAGTAGAATTTCTTTCAAAATTTGCATCAATCCTCTCAAATGCTGCTGCTGCTTTATCAACTAAGTTGATGTCATGTTCTAAATCCTTTGTTGTCATTTCAACCATCTTCACAGCATCTTTACCAGAAGTAGCTTCCGTCTCAAGAAACCACTTTCTTTGCTCATCTATAAGAAGCAACTCCTCATCTGTTCAAGTTTTATCAGGAGATGTAGCAATTCAGTCACATCTTCAGGCTCCACTTCTTCTTTTTAAGATTTTGTTTTTAAGTAATCTCTACACTCAACGTGGGATTTGAACTTACAACCCTGAGATTAAGAGTCACATGCTCGGGGCGCCAGGGTGGCACAGCGGTTAAGCGTCTGCCTTCGGCTCAGGGCATGATCCTGGCGTTGTGGGATCGAGCCCCATATCAGGCTCCTCCGCTATGAGCGCTTCTTCCTCTCCCACTCCCCCTGCTTGTGTTCCCTCTCTCGCTGGCTGTCTCTATCTCTGTCTCTGTTGCGTAAATAAATAAAAAATCTTTAAAAAAAAAAGAGTCACATGCTCTACTGACTGAGTCAGTCAGGTGCCCCCAGGCTCCACTTCTTTTTTTTTTTTTTTTTAAGATTTTATTTATTTATTTGAGAGAGAGAGAGGGAGAGAGAGCGGGCACGAGCATAGGGGAGGGGAGAGGGAGAAGCAGACTCCGCTGAGCAGGGAGCGTCACTCGGGACTCGACCCCAGGACCCTGGGATCATGACAAAGGCAGGTGGTTAACGAACTAAGCCACCCAGGGGTCCCCCAGGCTCCACTTCTAATTCTAATTTTCTTATTATTTCTACCACATCTGCAGTTCCTTCTTCTACTGATGTCTTGAACCCTTTGAAGTCATTCATGAGGGTTGGAATTACTTCTCCCAAACTCCTGTTAATATTGATATTTTGGCCTCTTCCCATGAATCACAAATGTTCTTAATGGCATCCAGAATGATGAATCCTTTCCAGAAGGTTTTCAATTTACTTTGCCCAGATTCATCAGAGGAATCACTATGTATGGCAGCTGTAACCTATGAAATGTATTTCTTAAATAATAAGACTTGAAAGTCAAAATTACTGCTTGACCCATGGGCTGCAGAATGGATGCTGTGTTCGCAGGCATGAAGACAACATCGATCTCGCTGTACAGCTCCATCAGAGCTCCTGGGTGACCAGGTGCATTGCCAGTGTGCGGTCATATTTTGAAAGGAGCCTTTTCTCTGAGCAGTAGGTCTCAGCAGTGGGCTTAAAATAATCAGTAAACCATGTTGTTAAACAGTTGTGCTGTCATCCACAGGCTCTGTTGTTCCATTAGAGCACAGCAGAGTAGATTGAGCACAATTCCTAAAAGCCCCAGCATTGTCAGAATGGTAAATGAGCCTTGGCTTCAACTTAGAGTCACCGGCTGCATCAGCCTCTAACGAGAGAGTCAGCCTGTCCTTTGAAGCTCTGAAGCCAGGTGTTGACTTCTCCTCTTTAGCTATGCAAGTCTTAGATGGCGTCTTCTTCCAACCTAAGGCTGTTTCGTCTACACTGAACATCTGCTGGTTAGTGCAGCCGCCTTCATGAATGATCCTGGCTAGATCCTTCTGGAGAACTTGCTGCGGCTTCTACATGAGTACTTGCTGCTTCCCCTTGCACTTTATGCTGTGGACATGGCTTCTTTCCTTAAACCTCAGGAACCAACTCTGCTAGCTTCCAACTTTTCTTCTGCAGTTTCCTCACCTCTCTCTGCCTTCAGAGAATTAAAAAAAGTTAGGGCCTTGCTCTGGATTAGGCTTTGACTTAAGGGAATGTTGTGGCTGGTTTGATCTGTCCCGACCACTCAGACTTTCTCCGTATCAGCAATAAGGCTGTTTCACTTTATCATTCATGTGTTCACTGGAGTAACACTTTTAATTTCCTTCAACAACTTTTCCTTTGCATTCACTGCTTGTCTAACTGGTACAAGAGGCTTTCAGCCTATCTCAGCTTTTGGTCATGCCTTCCTCACTGAGCTTAATCATTTCTGGCTTTTGATTTAAAGTGAGAGATGTGTGACCTTTCTTTTGACTTGACCACTTAGAAGCCACGGTAGGGTTATTAATTGGCCTAATTTCAATATTGTTGTGTCCAGGAAATAGGAAGGCCTGAGGAGAGGGAGAGAGAGTGGGGAATGGTTGGCCGGTGGAGCAGTTGAATACACAAAACATTTATTAATTTGGTTTTTTGTCTTTTATGGATGCGGTTTGCAGCATCCCAAAGCAATTGGAATAGTAACATCAAGGATCCCTGATCACAGGTCACTATAATAAATATAATAATAATTAAAAAGTTTAAAATATTGTGAGAATTACCAAAATGGAACACAGAGACATGAAGTGAGGAAATGCTGTTGGAAAAATGGCCCTGATAGACTTGTGCAATACAGGGTTGCCACTAACCTTCAATTTGTAAAAAACACATTATCTGCTAAGTGCAATAAAGCAAAGCATAATAATATGAGATATGCCTGTACTTAAAAAACTCTTTGTCTTATGAAAGTTTTCAAACATTCAGAAGTATTTCTTTTGTTCTAGTGTGAATTTTTTATCTGATATGGGATCTCAGAAGATTCAGTGGGTCAAAGTTTATGCATATTTTATGTTTTGATAGTATCAAATTGTCATTCAAAAAATCTGTATCAATTATATTCCCACCAAATACTGTATGAGTGGTACCAAAAACCTTTACCTAACTTGAAAATTTGAGGTACTTACTTTATTTTTTTATTTTTAATTTTTTTTACAACTTAAAACACTTCAAATTTATTATTTGAGTGATTTGTCCTCCATGTTTACAGTGAGAATTGGGCATATAGAGTTATTTCTAGTACAGTTTACATTTGAGTATTCATTATTTATTTATTTTTATAATAATATTTTTTTATTATGTTAGTCACCATACAGTACATCCCTGGTTTTTGATGTAAAGATTCATTAGTTGCGTATAACACCCAGTGCACCATGCAATACGTGCCCTCCTTACTACCCATCACTGGTCTATCCCCATTCCCCCACCCCCCTCCCCTCTGAAGCCCTCAGTTTGTTTCTCAGAGTCCATAGTCTCTCATGCTTCATCCCCCCTTCTGATTACCCCCCCTTCTTTATCCCTTTCTTCTCCTACTGATTTTCCTAGTTCTTATGTTCCATAGATGAGAGAAACCATATGATAATTGTCTTTCTCTGCTTGACTTATTTCACTTAGCATTATCTCCTCCCGTGCCGTCCATGTTGCAGCAAATGTTGAGAACTCGTTCTTTTTGATAGCTGAGTGATATTCCATCGTATGTATGGACCACAGCTTCTTAATCCAGTCATCTGTTGAAGGGCATCTCAGTTCCTTCCACGATTTAGCTATTGTGGACAATGCTGCTATGAACATTGGGGTGCATATGGCCCTTCTCTTCACTATGTCTGTATCTTTGGGGTAAATACCCAGTAGTGCAATTGCTGGATCATAGGGTAGCTCAATTTTTAACTCTTTAAGGGGCCTCCACACTGTTTTCCAGAGTGGCTGTATGAGGTACTTACTTTGAAGAAAATGACAAAGCTGTTAAGTTTTCAATTTGATCCACTGAAAGACATTCTCACTGTGAAATTCTATTTGCCAATTCAAAAGAGCATTTCACTGAAGGAAGTAAACATGGGTCTTCAGTCCTTTCAGTCTAGTATTTACAGCTGAGGCTCTTTGCTATTTAAATGCAATTCACCAAAGTTAGTGCTTAACCACATGAACAACACTTCTGTTTTCTATTAGCTCCCTATCCTTGTACGTCAATGACTTTAGTAATGGCTCTGATGATTTATATCATAAGCAAAGAATGTGCTTAAAACTCTTGGCATTAAAGGAAATGTGGCTAAATGACATTCTATAGCTTCTAGTTAAACAAAACTAAAAAAGAAAAGAGAAGAAATGAAAAGAAAGAAAAAAAGAAAGAAGAGAGACAGCAAACAGATTTGCTTAAATTCCCATACTTCCGATTATTTTAAATTCTATCATCTCATTTCTTCTTCAATAAATACGTATATTTAGTTTCTGCATGTGTATTCTATGTACTAAGGGGATTAAAATTAGATATGGTTCCTTTTTCTAAGAGCTTCTATATATTCGGAAGAATCTTTCCATCTCTCCACCCACCCATCCATCCATCCATCCATTCGGTCACTTATTCATTCAATAAAAATTTGTCTCTAGTGTGTACTCTGTTATAGCAAATGCATTTGGAAGTCAAAATTAATAAAAGATGGTCCTTGTCTTCAAGGAAGGACAACCTAGATGGAGAAATAGATAATGCTTATGTTCTATGAGGGGATTGGAGAAAGCTTTCCAACAGAGGTGGCATTATAGATGTCTGAAGTGTATGTAGGATTTCAATAGATGGTGTAAAAGGAAGTTCATTCTAGGTCAAGGAAGTATGAAATACGCTGGGCAAAGGCACGCAGATGCAAAAGTGCATTGGAGAACAGGTTGGAGGGGGAGGGGAAGCGGTACAGCAGATGCTGACGTTGATACTGGAAAAAAGTTGGCTAGTAGGATCAGTAAGAAGAAAGGGTATCATCATGAGTAAAAATGCTTAGAGACTTAGTGGAGAAGGAGGATGTACTTGAACACAACTTTGAAGGATGGGTAGGATTTGATAGGCAGATTGTGGGTGTGAAAAGCACCAGAGGCAGAGAGAACAGTGTATGCATAGATTTGTGTCCTTAGGGGGCAAAGGAATGGATCTGTGTTAGAAATAAGAAGTATCTAACATTGTATCACGATCTTTCCAGCATTAGGGTTTTCACATAGGCTACTTTCTCTGCCAAGAATCCTCTTTGCCTGTAGCAGAATGCTTTGGATGGCCATTAACAAAAACCTAAATTGGATGGTTTAGCCCTTAATTGATAATCCCACCAGGGCTTCATTTCACTGTGATTATCCTGGTTCTTGCCTCTCTTGTTTATTGGCTTTATTTTCAGGCTGGCTTTTGTCCGGGTAGAGAGATGGCTGCCGCTAGCAGAAAGGCTTTCCCTGATCTCCCAAACGAAATTAGAGTCTTCCTGTTCTAGCTCAAGGTACCCTGCAATTTTCTTTCATAACACTTATCACCTTTAAATTATACACTTATTTGTGTGATTATTTGTTAAAGGCCTGGCTCCTCCTAGAGTCTAAGCTAGGTGACCGCAGGGACCGTGAAGTTTTCTCCCCTCCAGCAACGCTGTTTGTTTCCTATGATTAAGAGTCTCTTACGGTTTGTCTTCCTCTCTGGTTTCATCTTGTTTTATTTTTCCTCTCTTTCCTTCTGATCCTCTGTTTTGTTTCTTAAATTCCACATATCAGTGAGATCATATGATTACCGTCTTTCTCTGATTGACTTATTTCGCTTAGCCTAATACCCTCAAGTTCCATCCACGTCTTTGCAAATGGCAAGATTCTTATTATTTCCCTTTTTTAAAAGATTTTTTTATTTCCTATATTATAAATAGTACTGCTTAAAATGTATAAGAATCTCATTATATGAAGAAATAAAGACAATATATACAATTAAAGAAATAAAAATTTCGGGTCTTCACAGAAAGGCATATTTTCTAGAATATGCAAGACACAGGTAAAGCAGTGAGATGGATTTTTGTATGGCCAAAGGATCTGTTGGCATTTTTTAATGGGTCACTTTCATATCTCTGTCTTATTTTGTTCTGCTCATGAAAACTCTGTAATGTTTGAAATCATTACACCCTGTGCAAAACCAAAATAAGAAATTAGCTTTGCAGGGTCACCTGGGTGGCTCAGTCGTTAAGCGTCTCCCTTTGGCTCAGGGCGTCATCCCGTGGTTCTGGGATGGAGGCTTGCATGGGGCTCCCTGCTCCGCTGGGAGCCTGCTTCTTCCTCTCCCACTCCCCCTACTTGTGTTCCCTCTCTCACTGGCTGTCTCTCTCTCTGTCAAATAAATAAATAAAATCCTAAAAAAAAAAAAAGAAAAAAAGAAACTTCTTAAAAAAAAAAAGAAATTAGCTTTGCATTAAAATGTTTCATTTTTAGAGAAGCTCCTGGCTCTTTCCCAAAACTAGGTTGGGTTTTTAATATCCCATTAAGAGAACCAGCTTAGCCTGGTGAGATAAAAACGGACATTAGGACAATCTGTGTCCCACTGTTATTTCGACAATAACTTTGAATAACTGCCCAAGACTTTTGTGCCCCAGTTCTCCATCCATAAAATGCTTTGCAATAGGTGTTCAGTGTTTGATAAGTGAATGAATGAAATAATAATAGCCAGCACTTACTTGGTGCTCACCACATGCTAGGCACGCTACATGCATTGTGACATGGGAGCTCTATGAAGTGGATGCAGTCATTAACTCTAGTTTATAGAGGAGAAAGTTAAGCTTACTTAACTGGCTCAAAATCATACTGCTAGCAATGTGTGCAATTTGAACCCAGACTACCTAAACCCAGTGCCCGTGTTCTTAAACGTGCTATGACTGAGTCTTCCCCCGGCGGAGAAAGTCAGCTAAAGGCAACTAACAACACTCCAGCTATCCTCTGCCTGGTGACCTTGTGTCTGTGCTCTGTCTCGTTACACCGTGTGAGGAAGGAATTCAGCAGGGCTGCAATCCCTCGCTGTGTGGTGTCAGCAATTTTGCGTGCAGGAAAACTGTTTTACCTCTTGTGTCTTGAAGATTGCATAACGAGGGTCCCTCTAAACCAGAGAGACAGAGTAATTGACCTCAAAATATGTACTCCCCTTTTCCCTCCTTGGGGGTAAGTCAGAGGCATAGAGCCAAGTATCACTGCCATCTCTTCCAGAAATCTCAATAGAACACCCTCAAAAAGAAATCTGGTATCTGGTAGAACACACAGCCAATAGATGCGTTAGACCCAGATGGCAGCGGTTGGAGGTTGGGAGGAGGAGTCCCCACCCGTTTGTCGAAGCCTCAGAATATCCTAGTTCATATTTAGAAAGTGTATACATGAACAGCGAGGTTGAGTTTCTAGGACTCTAAAAACCTTCATTTCATTTTGAAAACAGTCAGTGCCACATAGTGACCTGACTATGCGAAGTTTGAGATGAGATTCTTTGTTCTTCCTGATGGTTTAGAAACACGTTCCTTATTGTGGAAGCATATTGAAATCTGATTTATAGAGTGAACACATTCTAGGGCATAAACGGAATATTTTGTAAAGCTGAAGTTAAGTGAGAGTGACTCTGGTGACATCGTGGGTGTCAAGGGTGTGCTGAGGCAGAGCTAACCCTGTGGGTCTTAAGCAAAATTGGGGACGGCTGCATGTGTGAAAGGTCAAGGGGAACTCACAACCTATTAGATCAGGCACGAGCGACTGATATCAGAACCAAACAGGTTTATAGCTTCCCTAATCTATTTAAAAAACATCTTTTAAAAAAATGCAGCTTGGCTGAGAGAAAGAACAGAGAGGCTACCCCAATCAACATGGAGGAGTGGATAGGCATGGAGCAGAGGCGACAGCTGTGAAGAAAACAAAAGAAATGTGATTTCTGAGTGTTTTCTTAACCAGAATCACATATCTAAAAGAGATTCATGCTTCATAAACTCTCAAAAGTATTTATCAAACAAAACACAGAAGGTATTTTAAGTGCTCCCACTGCAAAAAACCAACAAACAAACCCCCAAATGGACAACTAATGGTCTTCCCTGCAACTAGTAAGACTGTGATTCGAACCTTTCGGCAGCAAAATACCGTTAATTTTGGAAGCCTACCGTCTGCACTGTAAGACAACAGAATGCTGTTGTCATAGCTCTCTTAACATACCCTGTGGTGTCTGAGGATCGGATGGCACAGAACCTTTCTGGTTTAATTGTGCATTTCCTTGCTTCCTTTGGTGTCTGTCTGTCAGAACAAATATTTTATTTTTTTATTTTATTTTATTTTATTTTTTTATTTTTTTTTTCCAGATTTTTATTTATTTATTCGACAGAGATAGAGACAGCCAGCGAGAGAGGGAACACAAGCAGGGGGAGTGGGAGAGGAAGAAGCAGGCTCATGCGGAGGAGCCTGATGTGGGGCTCGATCCCATGACGCCAGGATCACACCCTGAGCCGAAGCTTAACGACTGCGCCACCCAGGCACCCCAGAACAAATATTTTAATGTTGATGCATATAAATATAAAAAATTTAATAGTTAATAATGGAACAATATAGTATGCTTGAGACATTTTAAAAACTCAAAGCAAAGCCTACATAAAACACTTTTTAAATTTTCAGTAGGAACCTCTAAAAACAGTGTTCTGTGTTAATAATTTACCTTCCAAATTAGATTCAAGGAGAGACATTTTAAGGTGGTTATTCAAACCACGTACAATGCATAATTATTAAAATGGGTGTAAAAAATGGAGGTAACTAGCTCCGAAGAAATTATGTAAAAAAAAAAACAACAGTTAATGGTATTAAATTGTTAACTTATAAAACTGAGTACCATAAATGTTCAATGTACATTTATGATATCTCGGCACTATTACTTGCATTTGCTTCAAGTATTTTTCCTTGTAGAAAATATCTTCATAGCTGCACTTTAATCATTTGAAACACCTTTATATGCATTTAAGATATTGTGTTTTTGGAGTCAAAATCTATTAAGGAACATTTTAATGTCTGATAATATGTAATTATATTAATTAGGAACAACAACAACAAACGGATAAAGTGGCTCAGTATACTCTCAGACAATATTAATAATAATGGAGTCAAGAACGAGGACGAACGGAGGTCTTAGTCACCACGCTGCCGGAGAGGTAAAGATCATCTTTCCTTCTTGCCACGCGTCCTCTTATTTCTGTGTTAAATTGAAAGACAACTCCTCTTTTTAAAGAATTTAAGGATAGTGAAATATTATGATGAATTTAATATTCTGGGTAACAGAACAATTGCCACACATATAAAACTTTTCATTCTGGGTCATACATTTCAAGGAAACAGAATAGAATAAGGTAGTGACTTTACTATCAAGACCAGACAGTCATGTTGCTTTGTGCTTCCCTCAGGCACTTGGATCTTGCAGCGTAGTGGGGCCGTCAAGAGAAATGCAAGTGATCACCGTCTGCGACGACAAAGAATTCTGGTTGTTTGGGGCTGGCCAGATAGGAGCTTATGGTATTTTCTTCAGTTCTCCTTTGGCTTTATATAAAGAGGACCCTTAGTGAAATGGTTTTCATAACTTTTCCTAATGGTCTTTTTATAGTGCAATAGAGACTTTTATGTTAGGTATTTTCTTCAAAACTCAGTCACGAAAGACTTGCTGTAACTTATGTTCTATTTCTGAATTTACATCTGATTTCACATGCTACATTATTAACTAATATTATAATATAAAATGCAGTATATAATATAATAATATAGACTACATTACTAAGTCAGAAGTGAATTTGATCTATTTATACATCATCTATCGTCTATATATCAGGTAAAATCACTGTAATATTACATTTACCATCTGCACGACTGCGTTGTGCCTCCAAGTTTAATTCGGAGATCAGGGAGGGGAGCATATCCTTTTGAGCTTTAAAATTTTTGAAACTCGGTAGTACATGTCTTACTCTTCCTCAAAAATGAAAACAAAATAATTAACATTTTACAAGGCTAAGATGAGGGGCAAGAACATTCTATTCTTTTACCCCAGGTTAGATGGCTTATGTTTAAAAGTATCTTGCAGAGTCAGAATGACAGTTCTACTCAATTCTCTCTCATTGTCTTTTTATGGTAATACTGTTTGACTTCCAGCTATGATGGTACAGTTATGTCTAAAAAAAGATTAAGGTCATAAAAATCATCCACCTTATAAGAATATTATGACTAAAATGAGAGACTCCTAAAAAAGTCCTTTAGTGTTTTGGAAAAACATGTATCATGTGAGAAAAAGCATTATTATGTTGAGTTTATGAAAATGTACTTAGAGTCTAGTTTCCCAGTGGTTCTTCTAAGGGAGTTTGCATTTCCCGCGTTGGGCCATGTACAAAACAGGTGCACTGGCTATAGGGAAGTTTATTTTCCCGACCTACCAAATCAAACCGCATAGATTCACTTTATGTTTTATTCACGGGAAGACACAGGACATGCATATTATTGTTGATTTTTTAACTCGGGAGAGTTTAGGACACAAGGTAGAACCCAATAATCTGGTGTTTCTGTGGAATTATAAAGGCAAGTTAATAGTAAATATTTGATTTTTGAGCCAGAAGTTGAGATTTGGAAGCTGAGGACATGTCAATCAATGCTTTGAATTGACCACCAGGCAGCCTAAGTAATGGCAGTCCCATCATTCTCATTGATTATATATCTAAATTTATTAGTGGTTTTCTTTTTTTTCTTTTTTTTTTTTTAAAGATTTTATTTATTTATTCGACAGAGATAGAGACAGCCAGCGAGAGAGGGAACACAAGCAGGGGGAATGGGAGAGGAAGAAGCAGGCTCATAGGGGAAGAGCCTGATGTGGGGCTCCATCCCATAACGCCGGGATCACGCCCTGAGCCGAAGGCAGACGCTCAACCGCTATGCCACCCAGGCGCCCCTAGTGGTTTTCAATAAAAATATTTTATGTACTCCACTGGGATAACTGTTAAGGTAACTCTTTATCCTCCCAGAGCCTTTCTTGCTTCCAAATGTTTACTTGAGCCTTTATCATAGCAGTAATTCCTTTTTATTGAGTGCTTACCACATGCAAAGCCTTTTCTATGAGTCATCCCAATTAAACTTTACAAAAATCCTTCTAACGTAGGCATTATTATTATTTTACCTTACCAATAATGAAACCGAGGCTCAGAGAAGTTAAGAAACTCGCCCTAGCATCTGTTCATAAACGTCAGAAGTGGGATTAATTCAGGTCTGTCGAACTGTAAAGTCCGAGCTCTTTCTCCTACACCAGCACCAGACTCCAGACCTTAAATTTGTCACCAATGAATTAGGCAATATTTTGTTAAGAACGCATGAATCTCTTAAAAGATGAAACATTTCTAAATGCTTTGACAAGTTGTCCTTAATTCATCACATTAACTAATGGGCTGCTTATTTCTTTTGAGGGTTTGTTTTGATCCTGTACAGGACGAATTCAGTTTTATTACCGATTCTTCTTTTTCTATTTTTATAGATTGGATTCTAATTTGCACCGTGATATTCCAGATCTTTAAAAGTCACTTACATAGTAAAATATTTCACATTTCTAGTTTCTGCTGACTTTTGTGGAAGTCATTGTCTTTACACCATCACGGGAAGATCCCCAATTTTATTTTTATATGTCTCCATGGGCAAAGAACTGAATGCCAGGAAATGCTTCTGTCTAGAAGATACCACTCATTTATTTTTTATTTATATATTTTTTTGATTTTGTTTTATCTTATTTTTTAAAGTAATCTCTACACCCAGGGTGGGGCTCAAACTTACCACCCCGAGATCAAGAGTCGCATGGTCCACTGACTGAGCCAGCCGGGGGCCCTGATACCACTCATTTAAAAAGAATTGAAATCTGAGTTTGTTTTTTCAAAAAATGATGAGCAATGCAGAGAAACTGCTTCTGATGAAGAGAGAAAATAAAGACAATAAAACACCAGCTAAGTTTCATGGCCATCATAATTTGCTTTATTTTATATACCACGGGCACTTTCCCTTATAATTTCTACTGCATTGTTTTGTACTTATTTATCTGTTTGTCACTGTTCCATAGTTTCATGCATTCCTCTTTTGTCGTTCAACTACTTATAATGTCACCAGAACAGGACTCCATCTTCCGGTTTTTTGCTTTTTTTTTTTTTTTTTTTTTTTTTTTTAGATATGTTCTTAAAGATCTCAGTATTATGAATAAATCACCACTCAATAAATACCTACTGAAAGAAAGCTGAAATAATCATTTCTGTGTGAAGGGAAGAATTAACAACATTACCTAAGAAATAAGCGTTGTGTATTTGTTTGTTTTTAAAGATTTTATTTTTTAAGTAATTTCTACACCCAATGTGGGGCTTGAACTCACAACCCCAAGATCAAGAGTGGCATGTTTTACTGACTGAGACAGCCAAGCGCTCCAAGTTTTATTTATTTTTGAGTCAGAGGAACAAGATGGAATTAAATACCTTTTTATAGCTCTAAAATCACAGCGTACTTTAAAATACGTGCCTCCTCATGAGCGAACACCAAAGGATTAAGCTCTCAACAAAACTAGTTTTTCACGGAAAAATCGCGGGGAAGAAAAATGTTTATTACACTTTATAAAGGCGAAGTCTTAGGCTGTGGGTGGTGAGTATCTCACGGCTCTCAGTTGCAGGTGTTTAAAATGGAAATGGAAAGAGCATAGAAACCTTATTGTCTTTTGGCACAAGAGCATCACACTTTTCCTGAGAAGCTGCGAGGGTTTTGGTTTGTGGGCATACTAGTCCTTCATTAGCAACCCAAGAACATTGGTTTTACTATGTATTTCGTCCTTCTGTCTTAAATTTATTTGTAATTATTTGCCAGCTATTATGGCCTCGTGTTGTTTGGATCTGGACAATCTGGATAAACCTATGCCATGAGAGGAATCTAAGGCATAAGAAAGAGTGATGCACCCAGAGCCTTTTTTTTACTTACATCGGATCTTTTCTCTTCTTGAGCCTGGTTTTGGGGTGCAAGATAAACACCAGGTGCAGCTAGCAATACAACTTACCTCTGAAGACTCCAGAAAAGATTCACGGCTTCTCTTGGTACATGTTTGATTTATAATGTAGACACGATTTTGTTTGTTTGTTTGTTTTGGACAATGATTGGAAGTAAGGGCTCGTGGAAAAGACCCAGGATGTTCCTGACTCCATAGCTGTCCTTCTCCCACCCCACCAAAGGGCTTGCTGAATTTCTTGAAGCCGGGACAGCAATTAGACCCATAAAAATGAAGTTCATTAATGAAAACTAATTGGAAATTAATTCACCACGACTCCAGGGAAGAGCTTGCATTTAAAATGTTGTGTTGTTAGCGTGTGAGTCTCTAATCATCAGAGCATGGCAGAATACTCCAGAATGGCACATAGGTTAATGAGGTGGTGAAGCATCAGAGGAACAAAGTCTTGTAATGTTAAAATAGCCACCACACTTAAAAGGGCGGCCTTGCCCCTCCCTTCTGGCTTCCCTTTCTGCCTCATTCTGCCTTCTTGTCTCAATTGTCACTAGGCACAGCACACGCCACGTTGTTATTCCTTCACCCAACAAATCTTTCCTGGAGAAGAAATTGCGCAACGAGCTCCAAGTTTTGATTACTTAATAAGAATTTTGCAAATGCCAATGTAGCTAATCTCTAAAACTTAAGGAGTCCACTTTTTTGTTGTTTAAATGTTGATTATGGAAAATATCAAACATCTACCGAAGAGAGAATGTTATAATGAAATCCTCTCACTCAACTGCAACTGTTATCCTATTTTAAACCATATTTTAGTAAACTCAGAAGTGCAAATATTTAGACAGAGTATATTCTTTCTCACGGAAGAGATATTA
The DNA here is from genome assembly GCF_002007445.2 of Ailuropoda melanoleuca. Taxonomy (NCBI): domain Eukaryota; kingdom Metazoa; phylum Chordata; class Mammalia; order Carnivora; family Ursidae; genus Ailuropoda; species Ailuropoda melanoleuca. Next base: position 143,996,764 of record NC_048219.1, on the reverse strand, counting down.
TGTCAGAACGGGCTTGCTTTTCTTCTTTCTCATTCATCTAAAAAATGTTCAGGTATTGTATGTGCCAGATGGAACTAAGAGAGATGGGACATTTATTCTTCAAAAACTCCACCTTTATCTCTTCTGAGGGGTCATCCAGGGTCCTCTTGAAGCAGAGGAGATAGATTCTGATTTTATGCTTATATTTGTGGACTTTTCTTTCTCTGTTACGTCTCAGCTGACATTTTACTGTGTCTTTTGGTCACTTCAAGTGGGATTGTTCTCCACCAAAGCATCTATCTTCATTTTGCTTTGAACACAATTCATAGTTATGCTGGTATTAAAAATATTGGTGATGTGGGCTGTGAGGGGCTCCTGGCTGGCTCAGGCCACAGAGCGTGCAACTCGTAGTATCGGGGTTGTAAGTTCAAGCCCCACATTTAAGTAGAGATTACTTGAAAAAAATCTTCTAAAAAAGGTATGTGACAGAATCTGATGAATCACTGCCTTTCCTTTCTGTAGTATTATTATTTTTGACAGTGAGAAATTAAGGGAAGGATTTCGAAGATAAATTCTTTTTCTTCATTTGGTTGTTACCGGGATCAATTTGTATTTCCTTTATTGCCAGTCCTTTTAGCAAATCTCATCTCTCAACTTGTCCGAAATGTGTTATTCAAGTATTATAGCTTCAAACTCAATCCCAAGAAGATAATAAATACAATCTCTTTGTTATATCTTGTAGAAAGTTCTTAAGAAAACTAGTCAAAACTATTGAACTATTCTGGAAATCTTCAGTACATTCTTTCAAGGCATGGAACTTAGACACACCCTCACAGCAGAGCAAGGCCCTCTTAAATTCCCTTCTTCCACCTACTCCCGTGTATATGACTTTAATTTCTCACTCCTCACAAGTCATTTCAGAACAATTCTGCTGTAGTATCTTCTTTAAAAAAAATTTTAAAAAACATATTTCCTTCCACATCACATTATTCTGATTTTTCAACCAACTTATTTAGGCAAATATATATTTATGGTATTGCCATATTGTTATGTTTTGAAATAGGAGATTTTAAAACGGAAAAAAGGAAACCTGACAGAGTAAAAAGTTAAACAGCCTATGAAAATGCCAAGCACTGCCCCAGGTGCATAAGAGATGGGCGTTGGGCTCTAACTGTGATTTTTGTTATTTATTTCATTGCCTAGAAAAGTGCTTGTGTAATTCAAATTTTAAAAGAAAACTTGGTATAATATTAGCACCCACAACCTTATTAGTAGTAGAGCCAATTTCAGTGGGGAAATGGAGACAGGCAAAATACATGTGAATTATCTTAACTTTGAATATGTCTATTAAATTTACCTTGTATTTTTGGTCCGAGATTTTCCTCCTCTGACTGAATTTCTTTTTTTTTTTTTGAAGATTTTATTTTTATTCGACAGAGATAGAGACAGCCAGCGAGAGAGGGAACACAAGCAGGGGGAGTGGGAGAGAAAGAAGCAGGCCTCCAGCGGAGGAGCCCGATGTGGGACTTGATCCCACAATGCCGGGATCACACCCTGAGCCGAAGGCAGTTGCTTAACGACTGCGCTACCTACGCGCCCCATGACTGAATTTCTTTTGCATTTACAGTTATTGATTTGAAGAACTATCACATAGTCTATTTTGGGTTCCTTCCTTGCCCTGCTCTGGGACAAACCAGTAAACTATGTTTTGTATGAAACAATGTGATGATAACATGGTAACATGAGGATTGCACGATAACAGGACTTGGGGAATAGGAGAGAAAATCGACTTTAGCTGAAGAGATCCATCAGGAGAGAGGAGCCCAATATTGGCTGCAAGAAGCAGCACATAAAATTGTCTTCTCTTTCACAAAAATACGAGCTTATATGCAGCACAAGTACCAACTGAAACATACGGACACATTTCCTGAATTTCTGTACTGGTCTTTATTTTGAAACGTCATGCCCATTTTCTGTGTGTCAAGTTTCTTGGTCATGACCAACGAGGGGAATTTTTGGACATGAGCAACGTCTTTGAATGGCAGTATCAAAGAAAATATGGCTGTTCGCCTTTATTAACAGTCAATTAAGTATCTCTCATTTCTTTAGATAACTAACAATGAAACTTATAGCTGAGACTTGATCTTGTAAAATTTTTTTAACTGTAAACAAACAACAACAACAACAACAACAACAACAACAACAACGGGGGTGGGGGTGGGGTGGGGAAGAATCTTTGCCTTAAGCTGAGTTTGAGCATTTCAAAGCTGGTATTTGCAAACTCAGAAAAAAGAGCCTTTCATTAATCCATGATTTTGGAAACAGTTACTCTAACCCACAACCACATACAAATACAAAAATCCTAATGGGACTATTTTCTTACTAAGCCTGTAACAGTTTACATTCACCTAATGGCCTGGGGTTATGAGCAAACTACTCAATTAGAGAATTTAGGCTGGTTGCCCACATATTTTAGAGCAAATTATCCTTTCACAAATGCAGAACCCCCTATATAAAACGCCTAACCAGTATTTCCTGTAAAAAAATACTATTCCCTAAATTCCCACCTTGAACCTACTAAGAATTTCTCTTTTTGCTAGGGCAAAGATTTTATGGAAATATTTGTTTTTATATCACATACCTTACTGTTGGTCTTCCTGTGGGCTTGTGTTTTGACCTTAAAGCAGCTAAGAGATTATAATCAAGACACTTCTAAATAAGATATTTCTTTTCTGAGTACTTTTGCTAAGCACTTAAGCTAAGAACCTTAAGTTGGAAGGCGTATATCCCGCCAATTCTTTGATAACAGATCTTCTGCTTGGGGGGTTAAATGAATTTCATGGTTATCCTTAACACTTACTATTTCTTCTTAGGCCTCTTTCATTTAAAAGGGGGTCGGTGCTTCCAATCTATAAACACCCATTAAAAGTTCTCCACCCTTTTATACTTGGCTGCTGGTCTTAATTGTCTGCAGATGGGTGGGTCACTGCATTTTTATTTCAAAGGTAGAGATTTGCAAAATGTAAAAGAGCCTATTAAAAGTTCTAAATCAAAACTCTCCCCATCCATTAAAAGGATCCATGTATGAACGAAGATAGAACGCAGTCTGAAAGTGTCTTTTTGCAACAAACATTTTCACCCACATCTAGGTAAAATTGTATCCCACCGCCAAGGCATCGCACATGTATTCGACCTAAACGCTGCACTGTTAGGGAGGTATTTAAAAATTTCAGGCAAAACTTGGAACTAAGGAAAATATGTGTTTGCAAAGCACTATTTTTCTTTTATTATAGCTGATAGATAAGAGATGCCACATCACTTATCCCACATTATACATTTTCACTGGGTTGAAAAGCAACAAAAGCATTTTTATATTTTAGCCAACAAAATCGAAAGTCAATACATGGTACTAACCAACCTATTTTATTGCACTGAATATAAAATCTTAAAATGTGACAATTTTTGGTTCACCTACTAAATTATTCTTTTCTATCCTGGTAAAATTCCTTTTTCAAAAGTAAACCTCAATTCACAGTTGCTTGTGACTGAGAATTGAAACCTGAGCCAGTCGTTCTTGGCACTGTGGTGTTCTGGCTTATCTTGCCTGAGGGACTGACAGTTTATCTCAGATTCTACAGTTTCTTCCATTCTTCTTTCACTAGCATTTCCCCTAGTCTTGCTTTTCATTAGCCCACCCTGATGGCTGACCACTTCTAATCTATAAATTAAACAGAAAGAAAACACAAAAGTGTGCTGCTTTTATCTCTGGAAATCAAACCCGCTGCAAACCCAATTCAGTTTGATTTCTCTGCGTCTAAAATAAAATACCCCAAGTAGCACAAGGTATTTGCTAGAAGACCTGCGCTAAAAACCAGCCTTAGATACTCTTCATCTCGCAACAGAGGATGCAACGGGATTGCTTTTGACTATTTTAGTCACTTTGGCTTTGTTCCCCATAATCTGTGCCCAGCAGTCAAATTAAGGTTTGACATCTGACAAGTCTATTTCCTTCATCCTTTCTCTAAATGCAATGCACAATTTATTTAATTTTAGGGGAATGGTGTTTTCCCTAAACTCCAGTTTTAGTAGACTGATTATAGGGACAATATTTAAAAGATGGTCCAGTCTTTGAGATTGCATTTTCTTTTTTTTTCTTAATTTTTCTGTGTGACAAAAGGGAAGCAGAGGTTGGCTACTAAGTAGAAACAAACAAACACAAAAACCCCAATTTAAGTTACTCTCCTTCAGCTTGCAAAAATACGTTTACAAGCTCTCAACAAAATTTTACTTTTATTTTTTATTTTTTATTTTTTTAATTTTATTTTATTTATTTATTTGACAGAGATAGAGACAGCCAGCGAGAGAGGGAACATAAGCAGGGGGAGTGGGAGAGGAAGAAGCAGGCTCATAGCGGAGGAGCCTGATGTGGGGCTCGATCCCATAACGCCAGGATCACGCCCTGAGCCGAAGGCAGACGCTTAACCGCTGTGCCACCCAGGCGCCCCCAAAATTTTACTTTTAAAAGCCATTTTAATATTTGTTATCTTTTTCTGAGAAAAATAAGCTGATGCTTTTACATGTGGACCTTATTATGTGAGAAGCTGTCTAAGCCTGCTATTGAACGTAATCATATGAATTACGAACTGTGACTTTATTTCTTTTATAATCTTTGTAGTTCTTGCCATTACTTTTACATGTCTATGTCTGGCATTATGTAGCTTTGAAACTATGCCAAAAATATTTATTGTCGTATATCTGGCATTCTCATACTACGTGGCCGAGTTTGGTTTGCAAGCTGGGCAAAACTTATTAGCAGATACAGTTCTTGGCATTTGTTTGAAAAAAAAAATCATATGTAATTTTAGTACCCCCCGAAATACAACCTTTTGCACTCTTTGAAACATGTACGGAGTTGACATTCCAATGCTTGAACTGTCTCTTTTTCCAATGCTGAGTAATTTTTCTGTTATGAAGCACATAAAAGACAGCAAAAAGAGCTACAACAAAAGAAACAGAAAAGAATAAATTTAACTGAAAACCAGGACGGTTTGAAAAATTCACATGGATGGTCTGTGTAAAATATTTCCCTAATACACAAATCCCTGGAAACTGGGGTGGGGCCCTCATGATACAATGCATTGTTAGGACTTTGTGGTTACATGAACTAATAATAATGATAAAAAGCAGAATGTGTATGAATACTTCTTTTACTAATCTCTTTGCAGCTTGACTAGTAGAGCTCTTTAAGGAAGTGCTAGGAAGATAGTCCGTTCCTGTGCTTGTTTGCTACGCTCAGCGCGGCGCGGGGCCCTTCATGGAGTTCATCCCGCATGTAGTTTTGTGTAGATAGAGTGAACCGTTAGCATTATTGAAGGTGTTTTTAAGGCATTATTAAGATGTTAAGGGATATTTCTATTTCTTTTAAAGATTTACTTATTTATTTTAGAAAGAGGGAGAGAGAGTGAGCACATGAGCGGGAAGAGGGGCAGAAGGAGAGGGAGAGAAGCAGACTCCCCACTGAGCGCAGAGCCCAATGAGGGGCTTCATCCCAGGAACCTGAGATCATGACCTGAGATCGTGACCTGAGCTAAAACCAAGAGTTATTTTTTTTTAATGTTTTTTTATTATATTATGTTAGTCACCATACAGTGCATCCCCGGTTTCCGATGTAAAGTTCGATGCTTCATTAGTTGCGTATAACACCCAGTGCACCATGCAATACGTGCCCTCCTTACTACCCATCACCAGTCTATCCCATTCCCCCACCCCCTCCCCTCTGAGGCCCTCAGTTTGTTTCTCATAGTCCATAGTGTCTCATGTGAAACCAAGAGTTAGATGCTTAACCGACTGAGCTACCCGGGTGCCCCTAGAGGATATTTCTAAAAGAAGGTAAAACCCAACTTGTACAAATCTAAAATGAACCCATATCAAATATTTTATTTAATGCATTAATTAATGAGGGAACAAATAGAGTGTTATAAGGAGAGATCAAAGAACTACATACATTAGGATCATAAAAGAGAATCATAGATGGTTACAATCAGTAGAATCAAAACTAGATCAGCTAATTTTATGCCAACTATTCCTTCTAAAGTCCTGTTTCCCATTCCCCCATCACCCTTGCCCAAATCAATTATTTGGACATATCTGGCCCACAGAGAGATGTTACTTTTCAGTGTTTTAGTTAATTCAGAATCCATGGCATCCTGTATTCTGAAATGCTCTAATTCTAATGCCCCAGTTACCCAGGGCTGAGTATCACTGAACACATTTGTTGCCCATTCCCTCCATTCACTTAAATGTATTCTCTTTATGTTCAAAGACCAATTAGAAGAGTGCTTTTATGAAGCTTCCTTTGATAATACAGAATAAGATACAAATGCATTCACTTTTTGTTTGTTTTGTTTTTTAAGTAGGATGCATACCCAGTGTGGAGCCCAACATGGGGTTTGAACTCAAGTCCTTGAGATCAAGACCTGAGCTGTTATCAAGAGTTGGATGCTTAACCGACTGAGCCACCCCGGCACTCCCAAATGCATTCACTTTTCAGGTTGTAGAAATCCACATCATGAAAGCTAAATTTATATATATGAATGCGACCCTAGCAAAACAACAAAAATATACATTATAGTTTTTTTCCCCATAGTGGTAGTCATAGTTATGAGCCAAATCATTCATACGTGTCCAAATACTCCTTTTGATCTTACGTGTGAAGCCACTAAAAATGATCCAGCACCTTTAGCCCTTTACCTTGAGTCTTAGATCAGGTTTCCTAGAAGCAGGCCATTAGATGAGGATTCACATGCAAGTGATTTATTAAGAAAGTACTCCTGGGGGAAGGCAGTAAAGGGATGTGGAAAGCAGGACAGGAAAGAAGATAGTCAAGCAAGAACGAGTCTCAGGCCAACTCCCACAGAGGGTAGCTTCACCATGTACTTGCTTGGGAACTCTGAAATGAAGTCATGCCTCAGAATTGTCCTAACCAGAGGGTGGGGGGGCTGGTCTTTCATACCCCTGCACCCACCAGTTCCCCTTGGGTGAAGTAGAATGGGGGGAAGTAAATTCCTAAGCACTTCCCAGTGTTGGCACGGTGAGATCCACTTTCCCCATGGCATCTTCCAAAAAACAGCCCATTGTTTGCTGTTGGAAGCAGAAACACACACAGAGGTAAAAAGGGATCTGAAGGGCGCCTGGGTGGCTCCATCGGTTAAGCATCCACCTTTGGCTCAGGTCATGATCCCGGCCTCCTGAGATCAAGTCCTGCATCGGGCTCCCTGCTCAAAGGGAGTCTGCTTCTCCCTCTGCTCCTCACCCTTCTCCCTCTGCTCCTCACCTCTCTTGCTCTCTTTCTCTCAAGTAAATAAATAAAATCTTAAAAAAAAAAAAGGGATCTGAAGATACTGGAGAGAAACATTGATAGTGTTTGCCTCACCTTATCTGGTCCCCTAACATCAATTCTCTTCTTCTTCCTGAGTACATGGTTAGGTTTCATTTCCCAGTCTCCTTTGTCAAGTGTGGCCCTGCAACAGTGTTCTCATCAATGCACAGAGTGGAAGTGATGTGTACCACTTCTGGGCCTAAGGTAGCTCCATCCATACTGTTGTTCTCCTCCCTGTTGGCTGGAACTCAGAGTGGCTTAGCTTTTATACTATAAAGATAATGACAATGACTTAAGGTATGATGGCGCAACACGATAGAAGGGCTGGGTCTCTGAATGACTTCATGGAGCGGAACTTCTCGATGATCCAAAGCAGTCACACTGGAGTGTTAGGTAAGAAGTAAACCTCCTCCTCAAACCACGTAGTTATTGTCGGGTCTGTAGCACAGTAGTCTGGTCTTTTTTTAATTATTACATGACACTTTATTCTTTTTTTAAAGATTTTTTAAAGAGAGACAGCCAGCGAGAGAGGGAACACAAGCAGGGGGAGTGGGAGAGGAAGAAGCAGGCTCCCAGCAGAGCAGGGAGCCTGATGTGGGGCTTGATCCCAGGACTCCTGGATCACGCCCTGAGCTGAAGGCAGATGCTTAACGACTGAGACACCCAGGCACCCCAAGACACTTTATTCTTATCATAACATTATATTATAGATCTATTTTTAATTATTTGTGATTTCTTCTATTAGAATACATATTGTAACATATTGTAAGAGAGCAGGAGATTTGCCTATCTTTTTCTTGCTGGCAAAAAATTATAAATACATATTTAATGAATAAATGAAAGTGTAGTCATCTTGTCCTACAATAATTAAAATTTATAAAAGCACAGTACGATTAAAGAGCTTGCTATAATACTAAGTTAGGAGTGATATAGAACAAATGGAAAGGTTTAATGAAAAGTAATCCAAATGATCAATGAGATAAAATATTGATATATTAAAGATGGATAGAAGATAAATGATATAACCTTGAAAAAACAAGGCTGAAGGGCACCTTGGGAAGTGTCTTTTTGCACTGGAAAGGTGATTAGAAAGAGGTGGCCGACCAACTGTTTTCCATGTCTGCAGAGGAAAAACTAGCAGAAAAGAGCTTAAACTGACTTGACAGAAATAGTGATTAAACATTAGAAAAGGCTCCTGAGTAATATTGTGGAATCTCTGTCCCTGGTGAATTTTAAGGACAAACCATCTGTCTTAGACATTTCAGGCAGAGCCTTGCAGGAAGAGAGAGGTCTGGATTAAATGACTCCTTGATCTGGCTCCCTTTCAATTCCAGGAGTCTGTGCCACTCTACAGGGTATCAGGGGATTCGGCAGTGACATCTTTCACTCCAGTGACCAGCCAGATGAATAGGCATCCCCTATCTGTAACTTGGGAGAGTTATTTCTCTGCATGAAGCTGATGGGTTGGGGTGGGTAGTAGGGAGTAGAAAGACTAATTTTCCAAAATAACGATATTAAAAAGTATATTTTGTACCTAGAGCTCTAAGATACTAAGTAATTTCCATATGATCAATACAAACTGGAAAAGTCCTAAGATTTTTGACACATCTCATGTGCTAGGTTTTATTTAATAAAATTCACGTTTATAGCAATGATGGAAAGGTAATGATTTAATGTTGACTTTGAAATGACACAGAACAGAGAGAAACACTACTGCTGACATCCATTTACAATACTTATTTACATTGGTATTGTAACACTAGCACGAATTCTATTTATGATTTCTGCATTAAAATTTATACTATATTATATTGATCATCGATAGCCAGCCCTTTATCTGTAATATCATTTGCAAATATCTTCTCCTATTCCGTGGGTTTCCTCTTAGTTTTGTTGACTGTTTCCTTTGCTGTGCAAAAGCTTATCCAGATGAAGTCCCAAAAGTTCATTTTCGCTTTCGTCTTCCTTGCCTTTGCAGGCGTGTCTTGAAAGAAATTGCTGTGGCTGACGTCGAAGAGGTTACTGCCTATGTTCTCCTCTACGATTCTGATGGATTCCTGTCTCACATGGAGGTCTTTCATCCATTTAGAGTTTATCTTTGTGTATGGTGTAAGAGAATGGTTGAGTTTCATTCTTCTGTATTTAAAGAAGAAATAATACCTATTCTCCTGAAGCTGTTTCAAAAAATAGAAACAGAAGGAAAACTTCCAAACTCGTTCTTTGAGGCCAGTATTACCTTGGTCCCAAAACCAGGCAAAGACCCTATCAAAAAGGAAAATTACAGACCAATATCCCTCATGAATATGGACGCCAAAATTCTCAACAAGATCCTAGCTAATAGGATCCAACAGTACATTAAATGGATTATCCATCACGACCAGGTGCAATTTATTCCTAGGATGCAAGGTGGTTCAACATTCACAAATCAATCAGTGTGATAGAACACATTAATAAAAGAAAAGACAAGAACCATATGATCCTCTCAATTGATGCAAAAAAGGCATTTGACAAAATACAGCATCCTTTCCTGATCAAAACGCTTCAGAGTGTAGGGATAGAGGGTACATTCCTCAATTTCATAAAAAACATCTATGAAAATCCCACAGTGAACATCATTCTCCATGGGGGAAAACTGAGAGCTTTTCCCTTCAGATCAGGAACATGACAAGGATGCCCACTCTTGCCGCTATTGTTCAACATAGTACTAGAAGTCCTAGCATCAGCAATCAGACAACAAAAAGAAAATGTATTCAAATTGGCAAAGAAATCAAACTCTCTCTATTTGCAGATGACATGATACTTTATGTGGAAAATCCAAAAGATTCCACCCCCAAATTACTAGAACTCATACAGCAATTCAGTAATGTGGCAGGATACAAAATCAATGTACAGAAATCAGTTGCTTTTCTATGCACTAACAATGATAGCTGTAGAAAGAGAAATTAGGGAATCGATTCCATTCGCAATAGCACCAAAAACCATAAGATACCTAGGAATAAACCTAACCAAAGATGTTAAGGATCTATACTCCAGAAACTACAGAACACTTATGAAAGAAATTGAAGAAGATACAAAAAGATGGAGAAACATTCCATGCTCATGGATTGGAAGAATAAACATTTTTAAAATGTCTATGCTGCCCAGAGCAATCTATACTTTCAATGCCATCCTGATCAAAATACCAACAGCATTTTTCAAAGAGCTGGAACAAACAATCCTAAAATTTGTATGGAACCAGAAAGGACCCCAAATCGCCAAGGAAATGTTGAAAAAGAAAAACAAAGCTGGGGGCGTCACGCTGTCTGATTTCAAGCTAAAGCTGTGATCACCAACATAGCATGGTATTGGCACAAAAACAGGCACATAGATCAATGGAACAGAATAGAGAGCCCAGATATGGACCCTCAACTCTATGGTCAGCTAATCTTCGAAAAATCAGGAAAAAATATCCAATGGAAAAAAGACAAGTCTCTTCAATATATGGTGCTGGGAAAATTGGATAGTGTGAGGAAAGAAGCACACCTCTAGTGGGAATGTGATTTAGTTCAATCTCCATGGAGGGTAGGAAATACCTATTGAAAGGATAGTTACACATATCCTTTACAGCTATATATTTACAGATGTATATTGACACACAAAGAAATGGCACATGCACAAGGTTTTAAACTGCTATGTTGTTCCTAATGGTATGGGATCAGAAACAACCTAAATGTCCATTAATGGAAGACTGGATAAAGAATGCTACATCCTTTCAACTGAATGCAGCCACTAAAAATGCTGAGAATTGATTCTTTAGATGCAGAATAGTGTATAGAATAGTTTGTGTAAGAAAAAAAAAAGAAAAAAAAGAGAAAGAAATATGCCCATATATTCATAAAATATATCTGAAAATCTACCCAAGAACTGCCAACAGTGGTTGCTTCCAGGGAGAGGAACTATGCATTCTGAGGCTAGGGTGAGAGAGGGAGACTTAATTTTTCTCTATGCCGTTTTGCAACTTTTGAATTTTGTATCATACGCATGTATTATCCATTCGAAAATAAACAAAATAAGGGTGCTGACCGGCTCAGTCAGAGGAGTGTGCAACTCTTGATCTCGGCGTTGTGAGTTTGAGCCCCATATCAGGTGTAGAGATTACTTAAATAAATAAAACATTAAAAAATAAACAAAATAATTAAAAAAGAGAAATATTGTGTCTAGTATAACATCTTATTTATTCTTAGTTTGAGGATTTATTTACATTTAATACAAAATTATCTTCAATTTCAAAATGTAGAATTAAGGCAATTCCAAAATTTTTAAGATTCTGTTCACACTTTCTGTGTGGGTTATAATTATGGATTATAATCAATATTTAAAATATGAAGACACACCTCAAAACAATTTAAAAATATTCTCTACGTAAAGAGCACAAGATATCATTCTTTTCTCCTTCACCCTTCAAGTATGAGGTCCTTGAAGCTAGGGACCCTAGAAGGATAGAATGGGAAGAAACTACTTCTTCAAAAAATTATTTTAATTATAAAAGTAATATGTATTATGCATATTTCAAATTTGGTAGCTGTTTACAAATCGACCTTAAGCAACTGTCAATTCATATTTCCACTAACAGTGTATGAGAGTACACATTACAGATCACATCTCAAGTAGAATATTTGAAGTATTTTACTCCAGCATCTCAGAGAAATAGTCACAAATTTGGCTAAATAATTTAGATGGAAAATAAGAACAACTTACTGGTATTTAGGTAAAATTCCTAAAGGAAGCATAAGGTCTCTGAAGTATTCTGAAAGAGCCATTCTGCAAGAGGTTGAAATTGAGATTTAAATAGCTTCAGTGTACGAAAAAATGGAGTAGCTCATTTTCCAGTGGTATCATCTCAATAGAAATTATTGAAAGATCTTACTTCTCAATAGTACGAACAATATTTCTAAGATATGACAAAGGCAATTTGCTCATATTTCTCTGTTGTGGAGGGTCAAGCTTTAATGCTAGAAAAATTATTATTGCAGGTGTTGAAAAGTGACATCTGTAAATACAACTGAATGTAATGAGAATAATTTAAATTTGCTGGGAATTACAAAGAGAAATAATATTCCAAAGTCTTCCATTAAATTCTTTTTTCTTTTTTTTTCTTCCATCAGGTTTTGATCACCAGTACCAACGTGAGGCATACTGGAGCCTATGGCAAAAGGAAAAATCAGTAATACTGATCCTGTCCTTACTGAAAATTTTGATATTTTATTCATCATGAATTCTTTTGCATTGATTTTTTAAAAATATTGAATTAAATTATTATTTATATTGATTACTGAGTCCTTTGACACCTCTCTATATTTTGGACCTGAGGTGAACATTTCACGTCATCCTACTTCCAGTTCTGATGATCACCCAAATCACAAAATGCTGTCAGAAGAGAAGTTTAAAGCCTCTCTTAAGCACTATTTTCCCCATGTTCCCAAAATTCTATGTAAAGATATTAAAATAAGAAAAAATAGGATTGATAAAATGTTAATTAAAATTTTTTTTACAAAGTCAGCAAGGTATATATATATTTTTTTTTAAATAATATTTTTTATTATATTGTTAGTCACCATGTAGTACATCCCTAGTTTTTGATGTAAAGCGCCATGATTCATTACTTGCGTATAACACCCAGTGCACCATGCAATACGTGCCCTCCTTACTACCCATCACCAGCCTATTCCCATTCCCCCATCCCCCTCCCCTCTGAAGCCCTCAGTTTGTTTCTCAGAGTCCATAGTCTCTCATACTTCATTCCCCCTTCTGATTACCCTCCTTTCTTTATCCCTTTCTTCCCCTACTGATCTTCCTAGTTCTTATGTTCCATAGATGAGAGAAATCATATGATAATTGTCTTTCTCTGCTTGACTTATTTCACTTAGCATTATCTCCTCCAGTGCCGTCCATGTTGCAGCAAATGTTGAGAAATCGTTCTTTCTGATAGCTGAGTAATATTCCATTGTATATATGGACCACAACTTCTTAATCCAGTCATCTGTTGAAGGGCATCTTGGTTCCTTCCACGATTTAGCTATTGTGGACAATGCTGCTATGAACATTGGCCCTTCTCTTCATATTCTTTTTTTTTTTTTTTTAAGATTTTATTTATCTATTTGACAGAGATAGAGACAGCCAGCGAGAGAGGGAACACAAGCAGGGGGAGTGGGAGAGGAAGAAGCAGGCTCACAGCAGAGGAGCCTGATGTGGGGCTTGATCCCATAACGCCGGGATCACGCCCTGAGCCGAAGGCAGACGCTTAACCGCTGTGCCACCCAGGCGCCCCATTCTCTTCATATTCTTATCCATATTTTACAGATGAAGTGGAGGCTCAAAGGAGTCAGTAATTTGCTTGACACGCAAACAGCATGTGACCTAAGGCTGAAACCTAGATCTGTCTTTTACCAAAGCCCCATTTCTTTCCAACGCACAAGGTTCTTTCTCAGGGAATTACTGACATTTGAATCAAGCCCTGCAAGAAGGGTGGGGATTTGCCAGGAGCAGAAAAAGGGATAAGATCACACAGGCAGTGGGGGAAATTGTGGATAATGCCTGGAAGTAATGTCCACAGGCACATTTACTATGAAGCTAAGAAGGCTGATGTGTCATGATTCCTTAGAAGAAATGGTTACAAAGCTTTTTGACAGGGACTGTAAGCATGTGTTCACAAGATCGTAAGTTGTCTGTGAGATTTGCCCAAGTAAGATATTTAATGTCAATCAGTGAAGATTGCTGTGTCTTTCCCTTCTGGTTTTCCCTCCATCACATTTCCCCTTGTAGTAGGTGGCTTTGCAATTGCTCAGGCATTTTGGGGATCCAGCTTAGGGATAGTTAAAGATACATTTTGGGGTTTAGTGGGATGTATTTACATGGTTTATGGCCACTCCTGTGGCTAGCTTTCTCAGGGTAAGAATAACTTCTAGGCATACTCCCATTGCCCAATCCGACTCAGTTGGCATGGCGGTATGAAGGTGCAGGGTCAGAGGCTATCACAAAATGAGCGGGACCTGGGTAGTGGGAATAAATTGTTAGTGGAGCAGACACAAGGTTTGCAATGTATGGAGCCAGAAGCTAATATGTGGAAAATTCTTTCAAACATCAGATGAGTAAAATTGTAAGTGGAGGATTGAATTCTCATTAACATCTACTGAGATTAAAAGTTCTTTCCTATGAAAAATGTACTTGATACTGCAGCACATGCAATTATACATAAATCACATTTTTTTTCTTTTTTTGATGGGAATTATGCAAAATAGTTGACCAGAATTCCTGGGGTTGTGGGGTACATCCCTGTAGCAATACTAAAATAACAAGCATTCTGTGTATTTTCTGCATTCCAACGTATTATAAGTTCTCTTAGCCTAACTGGTTTATCTTATCCTGACAGTCTTGTGGTTTAGGAGACTAGGTATGCAAAGTTATCAGTAACACAGTGATACAGGCAGAGCACACAAGTGTTCCAGTGACAAATCTCCTGCACGGGCTCATCAAGAAACCAATGTGTGTAATAGGAGCGCTAAGTTACACATTTTCCAGCTCATCACAATATAGTAACAAATTCAGAAATGCATTTGTATTGCTCCTTCCGATGTTTTAACTTCAGGGTTTTAAAAAGTTTTTTTGTTTTTGTTTTTTTAGAATTAATTATTCTAATATTCAAATTTATCTGGAAGAAAGTATCCTTTTGGAACCCAAAGATTTAAATGGAAGATTCACAAAAGCCTCCAAGTATCAAAAACTATCTTGTCACATTGGGATTTTCACTAAAACTGTCAAAATTGTGCAGAAAAGAAAGCATTCATGAGGGCCAGGAAAATATAGATTATTAAAATTACAAGAGAAGAGATAAAGATTATGAGAATCAGGAAACTTCCAAAGAGGAAATGAAAAAAGTAGAATGAACAGAAAATAGTAAAGCAAAATAGAATTGTGTAGTCGACAAAGGTTGGCAGCAGATTCAGGCTGATGACTTCATTGACTTTATTTCTTTTCTTGTCAGTGTGATATTAGTTTAGGCTTACAATATAGTAATTCAGCACCTCCATACAACACCTGGTGCTCATCACAAGTGCACTCCTTAGTCCCCATCACCTACTTCACCCGCCCCCCACCCACCTCCTCTCTGGTAACCATTAGTTTATTCTCTATAGTTAAGTCTGTTTCTTGGTTTGCCTCTCTCCTTTTTTCCCCTTGTTTCTTAAATTCCATATATGAGTGAAATCATATGGTATTTGTCTTTCTCTGACTTATTTTGCTTAGCATAATACTTTCTAGCTCCATCCATGTTGTTGCAAATGGCAAGATTTCATTCTTTTTAAATGTTTTTTATTTTTTTATTTTTATTTTTTTAGAGAGAGAGAGAGCATGTATGTGAGTGTAAGGGTGTGGAGCAGAGGGAGTGAGAGAGAATCTTTTTATTTATTTATTATTATGTTCAATTAGCCAACATATAGTATATCATTAGTTTTTTTTAAATAATATTTTTTTATTGTTAGACACCATACAGTAAATCCCTAGTTTTTGATGTAAAGCTCCATGATTCATTACTTGCGTATAACACCCAGTTGCACCATGCAATACGTGCCCTCCTTAATACCCATTACTTGGCTACCCCATCCCTCACCCCCCCTCCCTTCTGTAACCCTTAGTTTGTTTCCCAGAGTCCAGAGTGTCTCATGGTTTGTCTCCCTGATTTCTTCCCATCCGTTTTCCCTCCCTTTTCCTGTGGTCCTCCATGCTATTCCTTATGTTCCACATATGAGTGAGACCATATGATAATTGTCTTTGTTTGACTTATTTCACTTGTATTTATCCCAAACATACAGATGTGGTGAAAAGAAGGGGCACATGCATACCAATGTTCATAGCATCAATGCCCACAAGAGCCAAGCTGTGGAAGGAGCTGAGATGTCCTTTGACAGATGAATGGATAAAGAAGATGTGGTTCATGTATACAATGGAATATTACTCAGCCATAAGAAAGGATGAACTGGAACTGGAACTGAAGAGAGATTCTTTTTTTTTTTTTAATTTTTTTTATTATATTATGTTAGTCACCATACAGTACATCCCCGGTTTCCGATGTAAAGTTCGATGATTCATTAGTTGTGTGTAACACCCAGTGCACCATGCAATACATGCCCTCCTTACTACCCATCACGGGTCTATCCCATTCCCCCACCCCCCTCCCCTCTGAGGCCCTCAGTTTGTTTCTCATAGTCCGTAGTTGGAGAGATTCTTAAGCAGATTCCACTCGAATCACAGAGCCTGCCCCGGGGCTCCATTCCATGACCCTGGGATCATGAGCTGAGCCAATATCAAGAGTCAGATGTTTAATCTATTGAGCTGCCCAGGTGCCCCAAGACTTCATTCTTTTTTTTAATGGCTGAGTAATTCCATTGTATGTATATACCACATCTCCTTTATCCATTCATCAGTCAGTGGACGCTTGGGCTGTTTCCATAGTGGGGCTATCGTAGATAATGCTGCTGTAAACATCAGGGTGCATGTATCACTTTGAATTAGTACTTTTGTATTCTTTGGGTAAATACATAGTAGTGTGATTGCTGGATCATAGGGTAGTTCTATTTTTAACTATTTGAGGAACCTCTAAACTGTTTTCCAGTGAATAGACATAAACGACAGGTGTTGGAGATGATGTGGAGAAAGGGGAACCCTCTTGCACTGTTGGTGGGAATGCACACTGGTGCACCCATTGTGGAAAACAGTGTGGTGGTTCCTTAAAAAGTTAAAATAGAGCTACCCTGTGATTCACTGACTTTAAAAGGACTGTAGTCTTTCATTATGGCCTGTTACAAAAAGTAATGGGATTCGATACTTTAATTAAAGACTTTTTTCCCTTCAAAATTGTGATTCTAATAATATTTATATAGAATCAAACAGAATATAAAATGGCAAAGAGATGTTTCTCAAAAGGATGTTTTAAAATATTTTAAATCGTCATACTCTTGTGAGTTTATTCTAAGGCAAAAAAAGGTCATGAATGTTGTTTTGTTTGTAAATTATTTTCAATAAGACAGATCTTACTTACACTGGATGGGTTTTCAGACTTAATGAATATATTGAAAGCTCTCAAAAGCTGTGATTATTCTATGCACAAGACAACTAGAGAGAATAGAAAATGTATGCATGAAAGTGTTAACAAATAAATAAACCAGACACCAAATCCTGCTCTGGAGTCTATGCTGGATGTGGCCAATACGGATTAGTTGGCCATTACTGTTCTCTACTGCTCTGATTGAACACTCTATGTTTAGCTTTAAACTTTTTTACCAACTGAAAACCAGCCTGTGGCTTTGTTCGACAATGGGAAATAACTTTTGGACAACAGTAACCTATGGTCGAAAACACCCATGCACTGTTGTCCGGCAGCACGGCTGCTGTGAAAGGTGAGGAAAAGGGCTCCTAGCGCTCTTTAAAGATATTAATAAGTGTGCAGAATATACACCATGTGTAGCTCGGTCCTTTAATCTGGTAAGAGAAAACGCTGCCTGCACAGTTGTTAACCACGTTGGCATTTACAACAGTTATTTCCTTTCAGGTTCCTCTCATAAATGGAGTATTTTGCATACATGTATCAACTTGGATTTAAAAAAAAAGTCTAAGTAGGGGCGCCTGGGTGGCTCAGTGGTTAAGCGTCCGCCTTCGGCTGGGGTTGTGATCCCGGAGTCCAGGGATGGAGCCCTGCGTTGGGCTCCCTGCTCCGCGGGGAGCCTGCTTCTCCCTCTCCTTCTGCCTACCGCTCTCCCCCTGCTTGCACTCTCTCTGTCAAATAAATACATAAAATCTTAAAAAAAAAAAAAAGGAAGTTGCCATCTTTTTTTTTTTTTTAAAGATTTATTTATTTTAGAGAGAAAGAGCACATGGGGGAGAGGGCCAGAGGAAGAGTCTTAAGCAGACTTCATGCTGAGTGTGAAGCCAGATGTGGGGCTCAATCCCATGACCCTGAGATCATGACCTGAGCTGAAACCAAGAGTCCGTTGCTTAACTGACTGCACCACCCAGGTGCCCCAGAAAGGCACTGTCTTTTGTCATCCTTAAATCTATTCATAAAGAACTGAAAATAATTTCAGATAAAAAATTAGTGGAATATAAAACAAAAGTAAAAAGTGGTACACAATAAAAACTATTCTGACAACAAAAAAGATTTCAAATCATCACCAAATGCAGGAATTCACTAGGAGAAAGATACATTTCAAACAGAAGTATTGAAAAGGCTCTAGGATTCTGATAATCCAATTAATGAGAGGAGGGAACTATATGAACACATTGAAAAAGGATTTAAGGTTTTTGTTGATTTGACTCAAAATGGTTACTCTGAAAAAAGTAATATAAAACTCATGCCATTACAACAAGGACATCAAGGATGGGTAATAAGTGTCATTGATTAAAAGAATATTTCAGATTAATTACTGCACAAGGAAACTTGAAAGTCCCAGACGTCTATCTTATAGCACATTCTAAAAAAGCTAACAAGGTGATAGCATTTTCTCCACATCTGACAGCCATTCTAAAAATTTACGATATTAACACTAAGTTGAAATATTTGCATAAACTGTCAATAATGCAAAAAAGTTTTTTAATCAACGAGAAGACTGAATTATCTTTCTACTTTTTATAGAAAATGATATTGCAGGGGCACCTGGGTGGCTCAGTCGGTTAAGCATCTTGCCTTTGGCTCAGGTCATGATCCCAGGGTCACCAGCTACATGATTTGTCATGTGTATCATTAATATCATCAGAATGCCATCTTTTGGAATTACTGGGCACCAAGACAAGAATTTATTTTAACCTTAGTTTATATATATTTTGTTCCAGAATAAGCAAAAAATATTTTTTTCCATTGTAAGGAGAAAATGTTGCTCTCTTTTCCAATAACTAGATTGAACTCACATAGAATTGTCTAAATGGCAGGATACCCTGGGTTCTAGTTTTAAATTATGTCTTTCAGAACAAATAGACTCTGGAATTATGTATTACTGATGACAATAGGAATCTTTACTATTAGACTTGATAAGTGTCAATATCAAAATATGTTGATATTTTCAGTTATTTCACACTGGTCTGGAACATGGGAACCACGCTTAGCACACACGTGCTTTAGAAATGTGCCAGGAACAAGCCCCACTCTGCAGTGAGCGGATGTTAAGGAGCTGCACTGCTCCTTCTGCCGTACCCCGAGCTCTTGGCTTTTGGTGCTGTCTTTTCCCTGATTTGTTGTCCCACTGCTCTGAGGTACTGTTTGTCTTGTCTACCAAACCCACTGTCAGGAGGTAGCTGAGAGTAGCTTCCAGGGCCATCTCTCTCTTGGGCATTTTTAGTCTGGATTCTAAAAGGTGAAACAATCTCAACCACAGGATTTGAGGAGTGTGACCTTCCCGGTATCATCATCAAGGCTTACTTGATGAGCCACCAAAAATATTTTGCTTAATAAGAAAGGTATGTATTAGCCACAGTGACTTCTTTCAAGACACATCTCTAAAGGCAAGGGAAACAGAAGCAAAAATGAACTTTTGGGACTTCATCTGGATAAGCTTTTGCACAGCAAAGGAAACAGTCAACAAAACTAAGAGGGAACCCACGGAATGGGAGAAAATATTTGCAAATGATATTACAGATGAAGGGCTGTTATCCAAGATCAATAAAGAACTTCTCAAATTCAACACCCCAAAACAAATAATCCAGTCAATAAATGGGCAGAAGACATGAACAGACATTTTTTTTTTATGAATAGACATTTCTTCAAAGAAGACATGCAAATGGCTATAGACACATGAAAAAATGTTCATAACCATCAGGGAAATTCATTCAAAACCACATTGAGATACCACCTTACACCAGTTAGAATGGCAAAAATGGACAAGGCAGGAAACAACAAATGTTGGAGAGGGTGTGGAGAAAGGGGATCCCTCTTACACTGTTGGCGGGAATGCAAGCTGGTGCAGTGACTCTCGAAAACAGTATGGAGGTTCCTCAAGATGTTAAAAATAGAGCTACCCTATGACCCAGTAATTGCACTACTATGTATTTACACCAAAGATACAGATGTAGTGAAAAGAAGGGACACATGCACCCCAATGTTCATAGCAGCAATGTCCACAATAGCCAAAGTATGGAAGGAGCCGAGATGTCCTTCAACAGATGAATGGGTAAAGAAGATGTGGTCCATATATACAATGGAATGTTACTCAGTCATCAGAAAGGATGAATACCCACCATTTGCATTGACATGGATGGAACTTCAGGGGATTATGCTAAGTGAAATAAGTCAAGCAGAGAAAGACAATTATCATATGGTCTGACTCATATGTGGAACATAAGCAATAGTGCGGAGGACCACAGGGGAAGTGGGGGGAAACAGAATGGGAAGAAATCAGAGAGGGAGTCAAACCATGAGAGACTCTGGACTCTGGGAAACAAACTGAGGATTACAGAGGGGAAGGGGTAGGGGATGGGGTAACCGGGGGATGGGTATTGAGGGCACGTATTGCATTGAGCACTGGGTGTTATATACAACTAATGAATTGTTGAACACCACGTCAAAAACTAATGATGTATGTTGGCTAAGTGAACATAATAAAAAATTAAAAAAAGAAAAATATTAACTTTCTTTTGATGCCATAAGACTAAATTAGCACAACGTTAGCATCTTAACACTCCTTTATTAGCTCACACTTCTGTAAGTCAGAAATCTAGGCACACTGTGACTCAGCTGGTTCTCTGCTCTGGGTTTTACAAGGTTGAAGTCAAAGTATCGGCAGGTTGTGTACCTTTCTGGAGACTCAAGGGAGAATTTGTAGATTCATTTAGATTGTTGACAGAATTCACTTCCATGCAATTGTACGACTGAGTTCTCAGTTTGCTTGCCAGCTGTCAGCCGGGAGAGATTCTAGAGCCTGCCTACATTCCCTGGCTCAGGCTCCCTTTCCTCCATTTGCAAAGTCAGCCACCATGGCTCAAGTCTTTGTTATGCTCTGAATCTCTGACCTCCTCTTCTGCCTCATCTTTGGCCTCAGCTTCCCTCTTCTCCCAAATCTCACTGACTGGCTCTAGCTCGAGAAATTTCTCTTTGCAGGGGCTTAAGTGGTTAGATTGGGCCCACCTAGATTATTCAGGATAATTTTTTTTTAAAGTAATCTCTACACCCAACGTGGGGCTTGAACTTATGATTCAGAAATCAAGAGTCAGATGCTCTACCAATTGAGCCAGCCAGATGCCCCTATTCAGGATAATTTATAACTTTATATCTGTGAATGTCTTTCACAGCAGTACCTGGATTAGTGTTTTACTGACAAACCAGGAGATGGTAATCTTGGAGGGACATCTAGGATTCTGCCTACTATAAGGTATGAAACCTATATGATGAAAACAACATTTTTTTTTGGAGAATGTATAAAGACACTTGAACAAATATAGAGTTATGCCATATTCCAGGAAGGAAAGGCTCATCTGGAAGGATATTATTGCCCCTGAAATTAATACACACAACTAAAGAAAGTTTTATAAAAATCTCCTTTTTGGGGGGGGGTTCTTGATAATCTGATTCCAAAGATAAGAAGAATAAATGAATAAAAAAGACATTAGAGTAGGGAAAAAATTATCCCCCAATTCATTTTATGAGGCTAATTAGTATAACTTTTATGGCCAAATCCAAAGAAGGACATTATCAGAAAGAAAAATCACAGATCAATCTCATTCTTTCTCATCTATTGGTTTGTATCTCACAGCAACAATTCTTTTCCTCTGTCTTTATCTTCAGTTTTTCCTCTTTCCTCATTCCTTAGACAAAATACAAGAACCTCCCAGATCTTAAACAAAATATTAGCACATCAAATCCAGGAATATATAAAAAGGAAAATAGACATCATGGAACAGGGTATCAAGGTCAGAAACAAATCCACACATATATGACTATTTACTTGGTTTATAACCATGATAGCACTGCAGGGTAGAGGAGAGAGGACTACCTGTCAATAAGTGTTGCTGGTTTAATTTTCACATTGAGGGTGGGGGTAGGGGTATGGGGACAAAAGGTGCCTTCCTTTCTCCATTAATAAAAAAGTTAATTTCAGGCCTGCTTAGAACTAAATTTGAGGGGCGCCAGGGTAGCACAGTCGTTAAGCGTCTGGCCTTCGGCTCAGGGCGTGACCCCAGCGTTCTGGGATCGAGGCCCACATCAGGGTCCTCTGCTGGAAGCCTACTTCTTTCTCTCCCACTCCCCCTGCTTGTGTTCCCTCTCTTGCTGGCTGTCTCTCTCTGTCAAATAAATAAATAAAATCTTAAAAAAAAAACCACTAAATTTGAAAAACAAAACTACAAAATTTTAGAAGACAATAGAAGAGACTATCTTAATGATCTTAGGGTAGGAAAAGATCTCTTAAACAGGATAAGAACACCACTACTCACAAAAGAAAAGAGTGATAAATTTGACTCCATTAAGAAATTTTCATCAAAAGACATTACTAAGATAGTGAAAAGGCAAGTCAGAATGGAAAAAGTATTTGTAGCACAGAGACTTGTTTCCACATTATGTGATCAATATAAATAAATAAGAAAAAGACAAATAACCCAATATAAAGATGGGAAAACACCTGAGCAATGGGCCAGTGCTTATATGAAAAGATGCTGTTCTTCACTAAAGTAAGGGAAATGCAAAACAGTAGCACAATAAGTAGGTATTACACATCCATTGGATTGGTAAAAATTAAAATGTTGGATGATTCAAGTGTTGAGGATGGGGACCAAAAGAAATGTTTACATGTTAACTGTTGGTTATATGAACTGGTATAATTTATTTAGTATGGTCTTGAAAAGGTGAAAATAAACATGCCCTATGAATCAGGAATTCCATACCAAGGTAAAGACTATAGAAATCTGTGTTTATATGGTCCAGGATAAACAAACACACATCAGCATTGTTTATAATAGCCCAAAGCTGAAAATTGCTTAAACCCATCAAGAGTAGAATAGATAAATCATGATACTTCCATGTAATAGGTAACCTACAGCAAGGAAAATGAATGAACTAATAGACATGTCCACATGGGTGAATCTTAAAGACATCAAAACAATTCAAGACATGAAAAATACTTAACTCTATGATTCTGTTTACATAGGAGTTCAAAAACAGGCATAAGCTGTATTTTTAAGAATGAGTAATTAGGAAGAAAGAATGTGAAGAAAAGCAAGAAAGTGAAAATGCTAATAATCATGATAGTGGTTATCTCTAGGCATTTGGGGGTTATAAAGGAAGAGGTACATTGGGGCCCTCTGGGGGTATTGGTAATGTTTTGCTTTTTGACCCAGTGGGGTCGCATGAGTGTTTGGGTAGTACACTTCTTTTTAATGAACTTTTCTGGGTTTGCTATATTTCTCATCATAAAAAATAATTCCAATCTTCTTTCTTTCCCACACTTCCTGATTCTTCCTCTAGTTAGAAGCATCTACAGTGCCTCATAGAGTTGTTACAGCAAGACTACAAAGAGAACATATGATTTAGTTTTTAAAAACAAAAACACTTCTAAAGTAGGTTCTCAAGAATAAAAAAAGCTTTGACAAGAGTGAAACATAGCATTTGACCCTATTTTCCTTCTAGCCCTGGCCAGATTAGCTAAAAAAACCTCTGAATTGGAGGAGTATATGCAGCATAACTCTGAAGAAGATTGGGGGTGGGGCAAGACAGGGAAGGATGAGGTTTGATGGGAGTGGTGGAAAAAGAGAGCAGTGTGGTGCCTGGGTGGCTCAGTAGACTGAGCATCTGACTCTTGATAGCAGCTCAGGTCATGATCTCAGGGTCGTGGGATGGAGTCCGCATTGGGCTCCATGCTCAGTGGAGAGTCTGTTTGATTCTCTCTCTCCCTCTGCCTTTCTCCCACTTGCTCTTTCTCACGCTCTATTTCAAATAAATAATAATTATAAATTATTAATAAATAGATTTTATTTATTTGAGAGAGAGTGAGTGCATGAGCGGGGTGAGGGACAGAGGGAGAGGGAGAAGCAGGCTTCCTGATGAGCAGGGATCCTGACACAGAGCTTGATCCCAGGACCCTGGGATGACCTGAGCCGAAGGCAGACACTTACCTGAAGGAGTCACCCCGGCACCCCCAAAATCTTAAAAGAAGACAAAGACAATAGAAAGAGCGTCAGAGTTAGTGGAGTGCCGTTTTGGTGGACACGACAGGAAGCCTGGGCTGAGGGCAGGAAGGCTGTGCAAGGGCTGCCTGCTGCCTACATATACATCACCCAGCAAAGAGCTTTCCTCTGAACTGCCTGGTGGAGAGCCTAGGCCAACTCTGCCAGGGATGGAGGGTTAAACTTTAGACCATCTGGCACTGTAATAGCTCCCTCCTTCCATTCCTCTCATCCCTTCTACCCCTAGGGATTTTAATATGCAAGGCCCAAGAATCTATGTTTCAATAAGTGCCTCGGTAACTCTTAATGCAGGTGGCCTCTGGCACTGAGTACCATTGCTCAGAGAAACTCCCTGATAAGAAGAATCACATGTGGAATCAGAATCTCCAGGGAAGGGGCCTGAGAAGTTGTGTTTTTTTTTTTTAACCAAGGCCCATGTGATTCAAAGGAATTCTGGGAAACAGCTTTGAAGACTTCCACTTTTTATTTTGTTTTCCAGAGTGTATTTAAAAGCAAAACATTTAAAATAAGTAATATTTTTTCTTGCATTTTGAAAAAATAAGTACCTTGTTGAAAAGGAAAGATTACAACCTGTAAAATGTATCTTTTTCTCTAGCACAGACTTCTCAGTGCTGGACAACAGATCTATTTACATGTCATCTCTCCTAAAGTCACAAAAACATCTTAAACTCAACATGTTCAAATTGAAATAACCAGCTTCCCTCAAACCCAACTCTCTTCCAGTGTTCACATATCTCAGTGATAGCATTACTATCCACCCACCGTGCCTACCAGAGAGCGTATCATCTCAAACTCCTTCCTCTCCTTCAATCCCAGTCCACCTCATTGATGTGGGAAAAAAAAGCAGAAAAATAATTAAATTTCCTTACTAATTATAGCCCATTGACAAGTCCATGAAACAGGCAGAGTGACCTTCCTCTGGGAGCTCAGCTGCCTCAATGTTGACACTTTGCTAAGGGCAAAAGGCAATCTTAGCCTGACTCCCCCAGGATCCTGTGAGTATACTTTAAAAATACAGAAATTCCTTTGGAAACTTCCTTTATCTCTAACCCCCAACATATATGTTAGCAATCATACTCCAAGCATATGGCCCACATAAACATCTAAAGTGTCTCATGACTGAGTTTTTACTAAATAGTAATAAATGACCTTTTCCTAACAATAGCTAGCCCCCTCAGGATCCTGGAAACCTTGTTTCCAAAATGCCTTGAAGGCTTATGTTGTCCCTATTCCCCTCCCAACTTGAAAGTATATAATCAGCTCCTCCTCACAACCCCCTTCTAGCTCTTTCTGCCCATGGGTCCTGTTCCGGTGCTTTAATAAAACCACATTTTTGAACTGAAGACATTTCAAGAATTCTTTCTTGACCATTTGCTCCTAACCTCCAACATTACCACGTCACCCACCATATCTAAATCCATCACCCAAATCTCCCATTTTGCTTCCTAAATTGTTCCAATTTCCCCACTTCTCCATCTCCGTGTTCCCATTCTAATCCATTTGAAATACCACCACCACTACTACCCGTAGACCCTAATCGGCCCTGTTCATATTCCCACGTTGCAGTTGGAATGAGCTTTTCAAAACACAGATCCGATCAGGTTAAATCCCTTCTCTGCTTCTCAAGAAAAACATGAAGTTTCTCAGCACGGCCAGCAAGGTCTGGTCTCCAGCTTCATACTGTAGCGCTCTCTCTGCACTCTCTGCTCTAGCCACATTGGTCTTTCTGTCCCTCAGGCTTTCAGTATTCCCCCCTGACAAAAGGTCTTTAGACATGATGTTCTCTGTTTCCTTTTCTCCTTTTTTCACTATTTCATCCTTCAGATCTCCATTTCAGTATGACTTCCTCAAGGAAGTTCTCCCTAACCTTTCTGACCAATTCAGTGAATGACCCCACTGTAAGCTCTCACAGCACCTATTTCTTGAAACTTTCACTTATTCCTTTAAATAAATGTGGTTTACTTATTTGTTGAATTAGACCTTGTAGCATTCCTTTGACTAGAGTAGTTTGTTCCTTTCTCATCTTCTCTGGTGTTTTTCTGATTTCACTTTCTTAGAATCTCTCACAGGACAATTTTAGGATTAGTGGGAATAATTCCTTAATATTTGGATTCAGCTAATACACCACCTTCATTGGCTTTCCCATAGCCCCTCTGGCTGCTGCTGCTTTATCATTTTTCAATCTCTTGAACATCATAGTACTTATTTACCCTATATTTTTTGTTTTCTTGAACGTTTCTCTCACTAGTGTCAGTTGCTTTAGGGCAGCTGTTTATCTCTGTATCCTTAAACTTAACACAGGGTTTTGTTCTCAATAAATATTTGGTCTTCCATCACTGCCTAACAAACTCTTACTGCTTAATATAAAGGAAGCAGTGGTATAGTGTTACCTTCAACAATATACATATTTCTATTCAATTTCCTTGTTTGAAAAACGATACTTACCTTAAAAAGTTGTTTGATTAAAATGATTCAATACATCTCACCCTCCCCTTGCCAGGCCCAGTCTCTCCTCTTTTGGAGCTATTACCTATGGAATTTGTTTCAGGATTAGGTTTTTGGGATGTCTGGCAGCTGGCTAGTTCTTCTTCGTCTCCCTCCTCCTGTTTTTTTTCCCCCTTTACAACAGACCTTGATGGCCCAGTTAAAACTAGAGAACAAATCATTAGCAAGTGGAAACATTTCTTCCCTGTTCTCTTAGGAAAAGATATTCCTGAGGTGAGGAGACATATTTGCATTAACTGCACAGGCCTTTTAAAAAATATACTTAGGGGTGCCTAAGTGGCTCAGTCCGTTAAGCGTCTTGCCTTTGGCTGGGGTCGTGATCCCAGGGTCTTAGGATGGAGCCTTCTGTCGGGCTCCCTGCTCTGTGGGGAGTCTGCTTCTCCCTCTCAGTGTGCACACTTGCTCTATCTCTCTATCTCAAATAAATAAAAATCTTTTAAAAATATACTTTGAAACAGCAAAGAATGAAAAATGAAATGGTTAAATTTCCATATTGAAATAGATGAAACGTTTCATTTCCTATTTTCTTCTAGATTTGTAAAGGATCTGACCCAGAGTACACAAGAAGTAAACTTTGGTCCCCTTCCCTTCATCCTTTCAAGCTCACATAGCTGTAAGTAAAGATTTTAACAGTGAGGACAAGCAACTCCACAGTGAATTATCTGGTAGCTTCTGGTATAATATGTTTACCAACTAGATCCTATGCTCAGTTTCATACTTTACCTCTTTGCTTCGTCGAAGTTTAAATGTAGCACGTTAAAACAACGACACTCTTTAAAAGTTACGGAAAACATTATTTTAAAACGTGTATGTAATTGAATAAAATAGAAAAACCCCATGAAAATGTTTGCACAAAGGGTTAAATATCACAGAGGTAAAACATGACCAAAGCTTTTGCTTGCTTTTCAACCCTTCTCTACTGTTTACCTCGTGTGGTTCAAGCATCTTTTGTTATTTAGAGTTGTCATTTCCAGTTGACTAGGAAATTGAACGCTCTCTAGTCAATGATTTCAAATCTGAGGTGAATGCAGCCTGCGTGGTTTATTCGTGGGCCCACGTATCAGGACTTGTGAAGAGAGTATTCTTGAGTTCAGAGTTTTAAGATAGAAAACTCGGCTTATGTTCTCCACGGGTTTGAAATCAACATCATCTGGCATTTGAAGCTTACCACACACGGGTGACGTAAGCGTCCTGTCATCAAATGACCTTTTTTGACGTCCACGAGTGAGTAAAAGCCTCAAGCGCTCCTGGAGTCTAGGCTGAATTTTCTCTATTGGCTCGTTTGGGAACTGGCCTCTTCTAAGCTGTGTCGTGGTACTAACTTGTTCTGCCGCCGGCTGAATGACAGCGGATCCTGGGACTCTTTAAGGCGGAGTCCTTGCCAGCCGCACCCATCTCCACCCTCAACCCTACTCCTCTCTCTTCGGCGGTCTAGGACCACCAGGATCAATTTCGGGGTTTTCTTTCTCCAGGGAGAGTTGGCAGAACAGGCTTGAAAAGAATAAGAGGAGGCAGATGAAAAGAAGTAACTGTAGCGGTAAGACTCATAATAAATGGCAGTACACCCCTGAGATGCGACGACGAGCACCCTACCTAGCCGCGGAAGCCAGAGGCACAGGCGTCCTCCGGCCAACAGCCCGACTGGCCCACCCCAACGGCCCGCCCCGGTCACGGTCACGGTCACGTGACTGGGGAGCGGCGCGCGCCGGCCCTGTCTCCGATTGGCCGGCGGCGGGAGCGCGGGGTTTGATGGGAAGGAGTTGGCCGGGCCCATCACTCCGTCAGGGGTGGCTGCTGCCTGCTCCGGAGGCAGGCTGCGCGGTGGCCGCCGAAGCTGGCAGACGTGGACGCAAGCGCCGGGCTTTGCCCGCTTCTTGCAGGTAAAACGCTCAAAATCAGGGCGGTTGGGAGGGATCGGCAGAGGGGAAGCTCGCTGAGCTTTTTTCTGGGAAATACGCTCCCAGTTTCCCTGCTTGCCTCTCCCAGGCGCCCCCGCCCCGTTCCAAGTGGCCTGAGAGCTCTACGGCAGTGGCTAGTCAGACTCCCACCGGGCTGCGCGCTAACTAACCTCGCCTCCTGCGCCCCTTGATTTCCCAGCAAAGTGCCAAGGGTGACTCTGGAGTAGTAGAGAATCCTTTCGGCAACCCCCCCCCCCCCGCCCTCTCCTCCCTTCCCGCAAAGGGGAGGTGGTTTCCCAGCCTGGTTCTTGGAGAGTCCTGGGGGTGACTGGGTTGAGCTGAGCATCGGCTCTTTGGCCCACCTATGTCGAGACGAAGGGTCAGAAGGTTCAACGCTAAGCTGTCGCTTCGAGTGTTTTGTCCATCTCTTTTTGTACGAGTTGTGCGGAGGCGCCAGGAATTGGACAGATCGGGAGGGACCGAAAACTGTCAGTGTCATGCTGCTCGGCCCAGGCATGTGGGCGTGGATTACGTGCTGCTTAGAGAAGCCTGTCTACAACCGTTGTCCTTATTTGAGGGAAGGTGGGAGGTGTAAGGGGTGGAGGGAAGGGCGAGGTTGCGTTCGTGTCCTAGGCACGTCCCGGGGAGAAGAGCAAATCTAAACTACATCAGTAGTTTAATTCTTTGGGGCGCCTGGCTGGCTCGGTTGGTGGAGCATGCGACTCTTGATCTGGAAATTGTGAGTTCGCCCTCACTGGGTGTAGAGATTACTTAAAAATAAAAGCTTTTAAGAATTCTTTAATATTGTGTATGGGGATTGAGAGAGTTGGTATTAGTGAACTCAGTTTTGCTGATGGTGCCCTCATAGTAATAAAACCGGTGGCTCACTCTGAGTTTTCCATGTTCCGCTTTTCCCAGTTGGCATCTGGTTTATGTCAGTTGTTTACTCCTATCTCTTTGGCCTGGGTGTCACCGTTAATATAACTGACCCTCTTCCACAGCAGTGTGTGTGCATGTGAGTAAACTTGGCTTCAGGCATGTGTTCAAACTGGCAGGGAATGATAATCTCTTGTTCTCAACAGCCCCCATAGTTCCATTTTAGGAGCAAGTTGATTTTGAACACGTTTTAAAAAACAAGAGTGGTGAATTTAAAATTAGAATTTTAAGTTTCTCTGTCACCTCTTAAGATCAGCCCACCACTGTTAATAAATTTACATTGTTTACATATATTAACTTGACAGAATCTAAGAAGCTATATGGCTATCAACCAGGTATGATTTAATATAGAGATCTTTCTACTTAAATAGTCATTTCTTTGTAGTGTTTAGTTCAGAATGAACATCAATTTACCATGAAGACATTAATCAGCATATAATAAATGTGCTTTTAGAGGTGTACTTCTTTTCAGTAATTTTATTTTTTAGCAATAAATGTGATTTGGGATATTTCAGAATTGCCTTTTCAGTTAGGATATTTGAAAGAGTCCTAAAACAAATCACTTTTAATCTTAAATTGAATAATACAATAGAAAGGCACTGTTGATGATGACTGAATTGTTTGCACTTAGGTTTGGAAATTGATAAACATAAAAGTTGACTTTCTTTGATGTTAAAGGCCTGCAACATTATTTTAATGGAAGAGTCTGCAGAGTATTTTATTTTTTAATACTAGAGCGATTGAAGGCAATACAATTTGAGTTAAAATACAAACTGTAATTTATTTTTCCAATTTTAAAATCATGCAAATAGGTACCATATAAGAAGTTAGAAAGGTGCCTGTCTAAGGAGTATTGTCTGTACTACATGTGCTTCCTGGTAATAGTAATAATAATGGCTATAATTTATTATGTGCGCACTACTTGTTGGACATTGTGCCAAGTGATATATAATTTCATTTAGTTCTTACAATAGTTCTGTGAAGTGTAGGTATTTTCACCACTACATAACTGTGGAAACTGAGGGTAGAGAGTTTAATTTACCCAAGATCGCATTGTTGGTATGCAGCTGAGCCATACTTTGATCCAGACCTTTTTTACTCTATTATTTTATTTTTTTTAAAGATTTATTTATTTTAGAGAGAGAGCGGGGTGCAGGGTTGGGTGAGGAGCAGAGGGAGAGAGGATCTTAAGCAGACTCTGCGCTGAGCACCAATCCCCACGTGGGCTCGATCTCCCTGAGATCACGACCCCCGCCAAACCAAGAGTCAGACGCTCAACCGACTACGCCACTCAGGTGCCCCTCCATTATTTTAATATGACTTGAAGTGAGCTGAAAATTTAAGTTTGACGTGACCCAAGATTTTATTTATTTATTTATTTATTTATTTATTTATTTATTTATTTATTTTTAAAGATTTTATTTATTTGGCAGAGATAGAGACAGCCAGCGAGAGAGGGAACACAAGCAGGGGGAATGGGAGAGGAAGAAGCAGGCTCATAGTGGAGGAGCCTGACGTGGGGCTCGATCCCACAACGCCGGGATCACGCCCTGAGCCGAAGGCAGACGCTTAACCGCTGTGCCACCCAGGCGCCGCGTGACCCAAGATTTTAAATAATGACACCCAAACCTGAGAGTGAATATCAGTTAGTAGGAAGCATTGAAATAATATGGTGGGCATTATTATTTATTGAAAAACACATTAGATGCTCCGGCTCTTAAGGTCATGTCAGGTGCCATTGTGATATCAGAATGGATAGAGACTGTACACATTCATGGAAGAGTTCTTGGGGACGAGCCACTTGAGCCTGAGCAATCTGTCCACTCAAGGGCAAACATTGATTTATGCTTCAGAAAGTAATGCTAGTTACTTGCTTCCCATATGTTTTGCATGTGTTGGAAGAGAAGGACTAGGAAACGGCAATGACCACAGCAGTAAAAACAATTCGTATTGAGAGAGAGAGAGAGCGCGGAATCCTAACCACTAGACCACCAGGGAAGACGCCGTATTGAGAAATTAGTTATGTGTCGGGCACTGCTGTGAATACTTTCGAATGCATTATGTCGTTTAAGCCTTTCAACATTTAAGAGGGTCCTTGACTATCCCTCTTTTCCAGATGAAGATAACTGAGAGGTTACGTAACTTATTTGCCCAAGGTTTCATAGTAGGTAATGAGCCACAGGAATTGGAGTTAAGATGTTTGTGTGGCAAGGAGAGAAAAAGTGTTTGAAAATAGAAGAGGTATGAAATTAAAGCTATATAAAAGAGTTGATTTATTTAATTTTGTTATGCTTTCATATCTGTTGGAAAGTACCATTACAGGAGTATTGTAGCAAATCAGCTTCTTTAACAAATACTGGAATTTGGAATTTTAGGAAAATAGCTGGAACAATGAGGGTTAACTCATTCTTTGATTATGATCCTGAAAGCATGGATAGCCATTTAATGACTATTTACCCTAATGTTGTTTTAGAGGACAAGTTTCAAAGCATAATACTCTGCTTGAGGGATCTCAAAGGCTAAGCCATAGTTTGATTCATTAACATAAAAACAATTCTCCAAGCAAATAATTGATGTCAAGGTCGGTATTAATTGCAATATTATGCATATATTTTATATTACACTTTAAAAGTGATGTGTAGTAAACAAGTAAAGACAGTACTTGGAGACTTTCAGTACCAGTTCTGCCCTTGCTCGTGCTAGCTGCCAAAATGATTTGGCAAATCATTTAGCTTCTCTTCCATGCAGATTTAAGCACTCAGATTTAATCAAATGAAGGAATTGGGTCACATGATACACTGTACCAACACTGTCTCTTGTGTTTATAACTTACTTTCCACTTCAGTAGCTCTGTTTACCAGCTATTTGAGAATGTCTGAGGTACTTTCATATATTTAATATATAAATATTCCAATCTAATTTATATAAAGCAGACTTTATTTTTGATTTAGTGTTATTGGGAATAACTATTTGCTACATAAAAAGTCACAACTAAAATGCTGTGTTTGGTTATGCTACTTAATATTTTTGGGAGCAAATTACTTCACTTCCCTAGCCTCAGTTTCTGACATTTATAAAATGGGATGATAATAGTATCTATATAATAAAATTCATGTAAAGCATTTGTTTTAGGGCCTCCAGAGATAAAGTGTTTATCAAATATTTAACTGGTATCTTTATTGTTGTCATTACTTTTTAAAATGTTATTTACAAAAATTATTTATTTATTTATTAAAAGATTTTATTTATTTATTTGACAGAGATAGAGACAGCCAGCGAGAGAGGGAACACAAGCAGAGGGAGTGGGAGAGGAAGAAGCAGGCTCATAGCAGAGGAGCCTGATGTGGGGCTCGATCCCATAACACCGGGATCACTCCCTGAGCCGAAGGCAGACGCTTAACCACTGTGCCACCCAGGTGCCCCTATTTATTTATTTTTTAGTAAACTCTCCTCCCAACATGGGGCTT
Source organism: Ailuropoda melanoleuca (assembly GCF_002007445.2). NCBI lineage: Eukaryota > Metazoa > Chordata > Mammalia > Carnivora > Ursidae > Ailuropoda > Ailuropoda melanoleuca. The sequence goes on along the minus strand of NC_048219.1, from coordinate 143,963,408 downwards.
GAACCCATGACCCCAAGATCAAAAGTCCCATGCTCTATTGACTGAGCCAGCCAGGCACCCCTGTTATTACCTTTAAATATTAAAAATTCTGATTTGTGATGGCTACAAACTTAACTTGGAGGCATATAACTGTTACAAACCAAAATATGTAGGTCAATTGTGTACAAAACACTGTGCTAGATACCATACAATTAGTTCCCAAATAGTAGAGAACTACTATGTACTTTGAAAGTACCAAGTTAAATGGTTCATATAAATCCCCCCACCCAGTCACCTTTCATGGTGGGTATTTTTAGCATCTTAAGAAGGTTTTAAGATCTATTTAATGTTTTAACTGAGAAATTTATACTTCTATTCATTAAAGTTCCTGGATTTCCTACAACTGCATTTTAGAAATTTGAATACTGAATTAATATTGAAGGATTAATAGTATTTAGGTTGCAACTTAAAGGTGGCTTATAACATTTATTTATAAACACCAGAATTTTTTAGGACAGTTTAGAGGTATTTCTGGTCCTAGAAATCACTTTGTAAGTGAAAGTATTTTATAATTAGGATCTTTGTTATTTCTCTAACCAAGAAAGTCCAAGACCGGTATGCCTTATGCTAATTCCAATCTATAAATAGTATTGCAGAGTGAATGCATTTACTTGGTAATGGCGTCATTTTTTATTAAATTAATGGTTTTTTAAAAATGTGAGAATTATGGCCTAACTTTTTTTGTGTGTGGAATGAAGTAGTTTTATACACTGACAGTATGTAACTATTCCTGTTAAAAAATATGTAAATTTGAAAGTATACTTTCACTATTTCAAGGTTAAAAGAATAAAAACTTATATAATTAAGGACTAGTAAATTGATTTAGAATTTAAGGTGACTGGTAGGTACATTTTCTTCCACATGGTAATACTGTAATACATTTGAGAGTCATAGAAAAACGACTAAAAGAAGGACGTAGATACACAGCTGACATGAAGGTCAACTGGCTTGAGCGACTTAGAAACAATTTCAGAGAGAAATGTTTATTTGGGTATTGAAACAGTAGTGAACAGACCAGAAGTCTGAAGATAGGGTAGCTTTGTGTGTTTTTTTTTGTTTGCTTTTTTTTTTGGGTGTATTAGAGAGAGAGCGCGGCAGAGGGAGAGGAAAATAGAGAATCCCAAGCAGGCTCCACAACCAGTGCAGAGCCCAACTCACAACCTCGAGATCATGATCTGAGCTGAAATAAAGAGTCGGATACTCAACCCACTGAGCCACCCAGGCATCCCTGAAGATAGAGTAGCTTTGAATCCTGTTTCTTCTGAGCTATTGGGCAAATAACTGAATGTCTTTTCACTTAATTTTCTTATCTGTAAAATGGTAGTAATGAAGTCCATCCTGTGAAAAGTGCTGGTATATTAAGTCTAATTTACAGAAAAGAAAATTAAAGCTCAGAAGCATTAAATGATTTGCTCAAGGTCACTAGTAGTCTTATAACCCTTATTTTCTCATTCAAAATCCATTAGCTTTCTGTTATTACTTGTAAAATGATATTATTCTAAACATTGTAAATCACCCCTAATTCCAAATAACTAGTTTAGTTGGGAGACAGCTGAATGATAGAAATGTTGTATCTAAGCATGTAGAATGAAAATAGTATAGTAAAACTTTTTTTTACAGCATTAGGGGACCTACTTTAAAGAACAGCAACTTGCCAAGTGGTATGAATATACATTGCTAAAATGCCTTGCCATTTAAAAGCCTTTTCAGCTTCATTTTCACTTTTAAATATGTCCTGGTGAAGGGTAGATTCTATACCAAGACTGTCTGAACTAAACTTCCACATAAGTGGAGTTCAAAGAAATTAATATTTTATAGTATTTTTCGGCAGTATTGCAACATCTAAATTTTATAGTAGGTATAGTGTGTGTTTAACTTAAAAATTTTAAATACTTGCTTTATTTCTAGCTGTGAATTCCTTTGGACGGTTGATGATATTTATCATTGTGCCCTGTTTCTACACATAAAAGATGGGTGGATTATTTTCTCGATGGAGGGTAAGTTAGTTTTCTTTACAGCCAGTTCTTAGTCTAATATAAAGTGTCATATAAATCTACTTGTAAAAGTCTCCTTTGTGGTATAGGCTTGAGTAGAGCTTGATATTATCCCTAATTCTATTTAATTTTCTTCCTTCTCTTATGAATTAGTTGTATATTTGGACTTTAATAATTCTACTTGCTATATAGGTATCGTAATGACTATTTAACATAATTATTTCACTTTGACTTATGAATTACTTTATGCATTCATGTGCAAATGGTTATCTTGTTTTCTTCTTATATTGCCTACATTTTTATTCTTATTTGGAAAATAGTTGAAATTACAGTTATTGTTGAACTAGTTGAAATTATAGTTGTATGCTAATATAATACTTATGTTTTTATGGGCTCTGTCTTTTTGCTTATTTTATGTATTTGTTGAAGTCATACTAAATATACTTTTAGGAATTAGAGGTTAAACAAAATTTGAAATGCAGTTTGATTTTATTGTTTAAGGCTGTAGAGGAAGTATCTCCAGTTTAGTGCTATAAAATATAAAATATTTTAATAAATGTTCTTTTCTAATATGAGAGAGGATAATGTAGCTCTCAGATAAACTACTTTGCTTATTTTTAACTCCTTTTTACCATAACGAGTCTAGCAATACTTGGTAGACTGTTACTGGAACTGCTTTGTTTTAGATTGGTATGTATTGACTCTCTGCTCCTCCCTTTAAAACTTTATTACAGTTCTGCTTGAGGATCAAATTTGTCTACTTTTCCTTTGTCTTTATTAGGTTGAACCATATGAAATTGCCAATATTCAACCATTTTGACTTACATAAAAAGCAATTTCATATGGTTCAACCTAATGTTAACAACTCTTGTGGGAACTACGATGAACTGATACCCATTACCCGCTTATATTTTTGAGTATATAATTGGTAAGTGGTTTCTCAAGTGTTGTGTGAGACATTTTGGCTGGGTTTTATTCTGGGTGTCTAAAAAATATTTTTAACAAAGTCTGCTATAATGAAGTATTCTTAGATGCCTTTTAAAAATCTGATCTTCAGAAAAATACTTCAGGAATTCAGAATGAAGGTAGCCTGTTGATTTTGACTTTCAGAGTCCTAAGTGAACTTTTAGCAGTAGTAAATCAGACAATCTTTAGTCTTGAGCTTTTAAATATATGATTTCTTTTGAAAAATCATATCTAAGAAAATTTTTCTTGGAAGAAAACTTCTTTCTCTATAAAAGCATGTTCTATTGGGATTAGGAATGGTAGACATTAAAAAAAAGAATGGTAGAAATTGAGCTGTTGGAGTTGAAAGTACTCTAGGATTAAAAATTCAAGTAGGGAAATGCTTATTTCTGTAACCTTATGTAATTCTGTTTATAATTATAATTTTATTTAAATCTAAATCTCATTAATAAATAGGAGTACATATTGCTTGACAACATTTGAAAGAACTTATTTTTGAATCAAAATTTTCTTTTATGATTTTATAAGTCAAAGTGTTTCTAAGTTTGCAGTAACAAGTTTTAATGTCTCATATCTGTTTTTATAACAGACAAAACCTTCAACTGTAGAAGTTCTGGAAAATATAGATAAGGTATGTTTTTTGGCTGTGGGGTGTTTTAATTCATCTTTAGGTACTGCATAAATATTATTTTAGTATATATAATTATTTTGGAGACTGGTTTAGGAATTTAGAGATGATATAGAGTAAGCCTGAGAACTTTAATGTTATATTATCTCAAAAAAAATCGGAAGTCTCTCAGTGACTTAAGAAGTCTGTGTCACTAGAACCTGTTAGGATGAAATTAGATGTATAGCATGGTGTAAAGCAATGTTACAGATAGGATAAGGTAGATTATAAGACAGTCTGCAACAGTTTTTATCAGTCTGAAACTTCATAAACTTCATTATCAAAAATGGCTATTCCTTAGGAATATTGAGAATGATGAATAGATTGAACGGATCTAGTATGGGTTACTGTTTCAATTTTTATTAATTCTTTCTTTTTGTAGCCAGATTTTTTAAATTAATAAATAAATTAATTTTAAGCCATTTTTTTAGACCTTATACAGGAGAATTATTTATTTAGTTTAATAAATACTATTTATTGATGTCAGTTTCATGCTTGATCTTTGCTAATTTGGTAGGTCAAAAATGATATCTTAATTATTATTATTTTTTAAAGATTTTATTTATTTGTCAGAGAGAGAGAGAGAGAGAGAAGGCAAGCAGAAGCAGGGGGAGCTTCAGGCTCCCTGCTGAGCAAGGAGCCTGACTTGGGGTTTGATCCCAGGACCCTGGGATCATGACCTGAACCAAAGGCAGACGCTTAACCTACTAAGCCACCGAGGAATCCTTCAATTTTGCATTTAAAAGAGTGACTTGTCAGAATAGGCATTTTCATATGTTTTTAACTTCATTTTTAATTTTCTTTTTCATATTGTGTTCTTTTTAAAAATATTAAGGTATTATATTTCATTGACTCCTAAGTTCTTCCTATATAATTTATTTAAAATTTTTTTGTTAATATTTTGATATCTTTATGAAATTTGAGATTCAATTCAATAATATAGAAAATTTTCTCTTAACAGGAGATTCAAGTATTGGAAGAATTTAGGGAAAAAAATCAGAGATTACAAAAATTATGGGTTGGAAGATTAATTCTCTACTCTTCAATTCTCTATCTGTTTACATGTTTAATTGTATACTTGTGGTATCTTCCTGATGAATTTACAGCAAGGCTTGCCATGACACTTCCATTTTTTGCTTTTCCACTGATGTAAGTAAATTGTTCTTTTCGTTGACCTTTCCTCTTTTTGAACAGTTAAAATATATTCAATCTCTCTTTATTGTGAAATAGTAATGTCCCAGATTGAGTAAATTTGCCTTTTTTTCCCTCCTTTTGCAAAGTATTTCTTTAAAAAAGTAAACCAACTATGTTAATCTTAATTTACAATTCAACATACCTGAGGAATATGACTCAATGACATTAGTAAATAATAGCTCTATATGGGAATCTTTTGTAATTCTCTAATAGATGGTCATGCCCCCCTAGGGATACAGGGCAAGAAGTGGGCATTTCAGATTGGGTAGTCGTAAGTGAGGGAGGGTTTGCAAAACAAGCAACCAAAAACAACTGCCCCAATGATTCTGAATGTATTACACGCATCCCATCTCTTTCCCCCTCTTTTTAGTCACTGCTATAAGGCAATTGACCCTTATTATAGAAATATTTTATAATGTAGCACTTTACTGAAGGTGTGTTATGATTGAGAATTTTGAGAGACAATTGAATAAAAAATTGGTTCATTCACTCTACACAGACATTTATAGGTTCCAATTTTGTAGTTGTTGGAATATAATGGTGTATGGTATACAAAAATACAAAATCTGACCGTAGATCTTAGACTACATACATTACATTAAGTAATAAGTATGATGAATATTATGAAAGAGAAGTGTCGAATGCTATGGGAACATTTAACAGAGGCTCTAACACTATTTGTGGTGAAGTGGGGGTCAGGGAAGAGTCTTTGTATTCATTTTCTATTGTTGCCACAAATGTAGCAGTTTGGAGCAACACCCATCTGTTGTATCACAGTTTGTGTAGATCAGAAGTCCAGGTGGCTTGACTGGGCTCTCTGCTTAAAGTCTTGCAGGCCTAAATCAAGGTGATCAATCAGCTGGCCTGGGATCTTATCTGGAGCTTTTGGGGGAAGAATCTTCCAGGTTTAGTCAGGTGGTTTGCTGACTTGTGCAGCATCTCTCTGACTTCCAATTCTGCCCTCAGCCCAGGGAAAGCTCTGCCTTTCAGGGTTTAACAGATTATATTAGACGCACCAGGATAATCCAGGATAATCTTCCTTGCTTAGAATCAGCTGAGTAATAATTATATTTGCAAAGTCCCTTCAATTATATTTGCGAAGTCTCTTCACAGCAATACCTAGATTACTGTTTGATTGTGTAACAGAGGATGGAAATCTTGGGAAAGGAGAGAGATAGCTTTAGAATTCTGCCTACCACAGCCTCGCTGAGGAAGTGACCTTTGAGTTTGAGACCCAAAGGATGATATGTGTTGCAAGGGTGGTGTGACATGGTGGATAATCTTTTAGGCAGAAGGAACAGCATTTATGAAGGCCTTGAGGGGGAATAGAGCATGGTAGGTTTAAAGAATTGAAAGAAGGCCAAAGACTGGTTTATAGGGAAAGTCTGGATAGTTAGGCAAGGGGGATTTTTTGTGGGTCTTATAATCCATGATAAGGATTTTAGGACTTAATCTAATAGTAATGGGAAGCCATTGAAGATTGTCAAGAAGGGATATGATGTGATCATATTGTTATTTTGAAAATACTATAGAGGGTAAGCCATGGAGAGTAAATTAGAGGGGAATAAGAATGAATCTAAAGCAGCAAGTTAGGGTTTTACCATTGTCTGGGGGAAAATGATTGACAGTGATTTGCAATTGAGTGGAGGCAGCAGAGTGGAAGAGAAGCACATGGGCTGAATGAGACTTAAATGAGTATTGAAGAGACTTAGGAGTTAGAATTGAGGTAGTAAGGGGAGGCTCTTGGTGATTGGATGGGTGTGAGGTGAGGGGGAATAATTGCATCAAGGATCAAATTTAAGTGTATCGCTTGGGAAATTTGTTTGATGGTAGTGTCATTCATCTAAATAGGGAATACCATCTAAACAGGGAATCCCATGAGGAAGAGCAGGTTTGCTCACTGAGATTAAAATACCTGTGTTCTATCTAGAGAGAGCTGCCAGGTGGGATGGTTAAGTATGAGTATGAAGCTCAGGAGATAAATTTGAATGGGAGATAGAAATTTAGGATTTGGCAGCTTATAAATGTTAAACCGAGCCACCATCTGTTCATTTAGTAAATTTTGGGCACCTGCAGTGTGTTAGGTATTGTGGGCTAGACCCTAGTGATTGAGAAAGTAGTGACAAGATCTCTGCCTTCATGGAGCTTACATTCTGTTGGGATTGGACAGATAAAAAATGAGAGACAAGTAAACAAAGAAGTGCAGTGAAGAAAATAAACAGGGTGATGTGTTTGAGAGGAACAGTCCTTTTTTGAGAAGGTGGTATTTGAGTGGAGAGCTAATGTACGAGAAAGAACCAGCTTGGAAAGAGTCGGGATTTATGGAGGATTATTTGTATATACAGTGTATGATAGCATATGTATCCATAGAGAGATGTAGGAAAGGATTAGCCTCAGAATATTAATGGAAATTCTCTTTGGGTGGTGGAATTTTTAGTAGTTGTTTCTTTCCATATGCTTTTTGGTCTTGTTTGAATTTTTTACATCAATGTGTTCCTCAAATCCTAAAAATAAAAACAAAAATCCAAGAGTTGAGAGAAGATCTTTACAGGAAGAGAGAACAGAAAATACAAAGGCTGTGAGGTAGGAGAGAGCATGACTTATTTGAGGGTCAAAAAGATCAGTATACATGGAATGTGTGCTGGAGAGAAAGAGTGATAGGAGGTGGGCTTGGAGAATCAGATAGTATCTGGATCATGGAAGGGTCATGGCCTAGGAGTTTGTATTTCATTTTGGGTGAAATGAGAAGCTTGTAAAGGTTTTAGTGGAAGAATGGCATGATGAGATTTAAGTTAGGAGGATCATGTATGTGTACTGCCTGTGGAGACTGAGTAGAGGAGGACAAGGGTAGAAACAGGGAGATCAGCCAGGATGCTGTTACAGGAGTTTAAAGGTAGAGATGGATTTGACATCCCAGTGGCAGTGGAGATGAATAGATAGATGACTTGGCAGTATTTCAGAAGTACAACTGAGACAACTTGATGGGAGGAAATGGAAGGTAAGGGAAAAGAAGGAATTGGGTGATATTTAGGTTTTTTGGTTTGACATTTGGCAGGTGTAGGATCTCTTTCTTTGGGACTGCTGTAGTAAAAAAATTTTGTTTTTTTAGTCTTTAGTGCAGGGCATATTTTCAAATTGGAACTCCTGGAGGTCACAAAATTTTAGCTTATATGTATATAGATAAAAGAGCCAAAAATTGAGTGCGTGCATATTACCAAATAACATCTCTGCCATTTTCTTTCTCTTTTGGAATTTTTTGGAATGCTTCTTATTCCAGGTGTGGCAGTAGAGTTTATAATGCTGAGCCCCTTTCCCTTGTTCATTTCTAGTTTTTTATAAAAAGGGGAGAAAAGAAATTTAGAAAGGGAATAAATGTGATGTTTACTTGATTGAAGCATCTTTAAAAAACTTAGAAAAAACTGACTTGACCTCCATTTCCATATCAAAATTGATTTTTTGATTTTGAAAGATTTTTATCTAGTTGCAAAAGAATGTCGGACAGGGAACTTTACTGTGCTAATTCTAATGGTTCTTCACAAACTCATCTACTGGATCTGCTGTTATGCTGCAGAAGACTTTTTTTGGGCAAATAATCATATACTAATTGTTCTTAAAGGTAGAAAAACATAATTTCTTTAAAAATGTTTGTTGTTTCTTCAGTTTGATCTTTCTACTACTTTGAGTATGAGGCTCTGTTATCCTTACTGTGTCCTTCTGCCTGTTCTGCATCACCTGCATCTGGTATTTCTTGGTTTGTTAAGCTTCAGAGCCATTTCTCACTTTGTCTCATTCACATTTGTGACCTGGTTCTCTACTGCTGCAGCTTCTGTTTCACTGAGCTCTTCACTTTTGGAAGCATAGGCTAGTTATCAAACAAAGAATAGAATTGTCCTCCTGATTGATGACAATCAAAAAAGCATGAAATAAAATACAACAACGTGAAAGTGGATGTTGTGGTATGTAGAAAGAAGACTTACCACAGGACATTTTCTTTTGTGTGAGCTATTGCCTTAGCTTATTCCTGGACTTTTTTCCTTTGGAAACAAAATTTTTGAGGTCTAGACCAGGGTTTACTTAAAGAAATGGAAGCAGAAAGAGCAATAAAATGTAGTGGTTTACTTATCACTGTCTGCACTGATTATAAAGCTTAGAAATCTACCTGATAACGGCAAAAAGTGACTGTTATTTCTTCATTCCAAGTTTCCCAAATGCTTTTACTGGACAGAGAGGTCATGGATTCAGGATTGAGCTTGTATTACACAATCATAACTATCTTAAATTATCTTTTGTGATAGACTATCAATATTCTAATTTTTTTTTTTTAAAGATTTTATTTATTTATTCGACAGAGATAGAGACAGCCAGCGAGAGAGGGAACACAAGCAGGGGGAGTGGGAGAGGAAGAAGCAGGCTCATAGCAGAGGAGCCTGATGTGGGACTCGATCCCATAACGCCGGGATCACGCCCTGAGCCGAAGGCAGACGCCTAACCGCTATGCCACCCAGGCGCCCCTAGACTATCAATATTCTGTATAAGATGCTTTGATTTTTATTATATCTTTCCTTCATATGGTGGAACTTGGTATGATTCCAGACTATTATTTTTTTTGCCTTTCAGATTCAATAATAAATTTATATCTCTGATCTTTTCAACTATTACTGAAGCAAATTATAATCTAAATGCTGAACTTATTTCATAGGAGTCATTAAGGCTACAGTTTAAATTTTGTATTTCTTGATTATGCTGGCAAGTATGCATTACTGTGGGAATTGGTTCATTTTCTAAGCGTGAACAGCCATTAAGCTTTGTCTCTACCCTTAACTAACTCTACAAGCAGTCTTAGACTTTTACTCCTGGATACTTTGTTCTTACAGATTATAACTTTCTAGAAATTTCATTCTCTATAAGATCATTACAGAGGCTTATTGGCATAAAACATTGACCTTCCCAGAGGATTTAACCATATTTTACTTCTGTATGTGTGGTTTTTTTTTTTTTTTAAATTCCTCTTAAAATGGGGTTAGGGAGAGAAAAAAGTTAAGCAAAGAAACTGAGGAAGGTTGTCTTATCCCTGTTTTTTATGTTTTTTCCCCCCTACTTAAATTGAAAGCCATTTGAGAATAGGGCTTTGATTTTACACAGCTCTTAATGCCTTCTTTCTGCTCTCCCTTGAACTAACTGGTAAAAGATATTTCCTCAATCTATCTAGAAGAGTTGACAAGCATAATTTGTAGCCTTTTGAGGAAAGTTAAATGTTTCTTTCATGTCACTCTAATAAGAATACAAAGTATTTCTAATCAACTATAGTTGGCTTTTAAAGGAGAAGGTATCTGTGAACATCTCTTGATATTTACTCAAGGAGAATATTTACTAAGAGGTTTTGGTAGGTAAGATATCATTTGCCAGCATCCCTTTTTCAATGTTGATAGATATTTGAGTATTGATAGTTATTCACTTGATAGAATTCTGCATTTAAAGACTTACGTACTGAGACATAATTAAGAGACAGATCCTGTTCTTGGATGGAAAGATTTAGTATTGTTATGAGATCAGTTCTCCCTAAATTAATCTAAAAAGGTGTGGTCACAATAAAAATGCCAATAGTACTTCAAAAATCTTGGCACACTTATTCTATACTTAAAAAAAAAAGATTTACTTATTTATTTGAGAGAGAAGTGGGGAGAGGCAGAGGGAGAAGGGAGAGAGAGAGAATCTCAAGCAGATTCCCCACTGAGCATGGAGCCCGATGAGGAGCTCGATCTCAGGACCCTGAGATCCTAACCTGAGCTGAAATAAAGAGTTGGACGCTCAGCCGACTAAGCCACCCAGGTGCCCCTCCATACTTTTTAATGGAAAAATAAACGCATAAAAATAGTCCTGAAAATTCTAAGAAAGGGGAGGAATGAGAAGTATAGGTCTGCCAGGCATCAAATGCATTATAAAATTTTGTTAATTAAAAGTTTGCTATAGTGTATAAATAGTGTATAAATTAATTAAAAGTTTGGCATGGTATATAAATAAATAGTGTATGAATTAATTAAAAGTTTGCCACAGACCAAAACAAGAGACACAAGAATCCAGAAATAAATCCCCAGAGGAATTTTTGTATATGGTATGGTATGATCTGTATTGTTTTTATATATGATAAAATGACATTTCAAATCATGGGGGAAAATGGTGTTGAGTTATATATAAAAAAATTAAAGTCAGTTCAATTAAAGAAGAAAAGCTTAATTCCTGCCTTATTCCTTAATACCAAAATAAATCACTGTTATTGGTTTATCTGAATGTGAAGGTAATTCTTGCTAAAGCCTTTGATAGTTAAATAAACTGACAAAATAGTCAACATAGTTATAAATATTGACACCTGTATATCTTTTCATTTTTAGCTTTATATACCGCTAAATCTCATCTAAAAATAAATTGGATGGGGGTTATGTGGTTGTTGGAAAGATAGCACCTACGTGTGGCAGAAAGTGCTTCATATATGAAGGTTGGTGAAAAACCTTCATGTTTTGGTTGGAGGTTTATGGAATGTTAATCCTTCAGTAAAAGTGAGGAAGGTTTGATTATATTGATTGAGTTTTAGATATTCTGCTATATTTTAATGTTTAGCATTTTTAATTTTAGTATAGTAAAACACTAAATATTAAGGATTTAAAATATTTACCATAAAATGTGATTGTTATATTGAGATTCCAAGTATTCCCTGTTAGTATATTTATTTTTATAGTGCAAGTCACTAAATTATATATAACAGAAATTTGTACTGTACTAATGTTTCAAATAATATCAGTTTCATTCAGAAAAGAACAACGGATGCTTTGATGAAATAAGGGAGCGTTTTTAGTATATTTTAGAACTGATTATATATTTGAACTTACTGATTTTCCATACTAATTCTGAATTCAACTACAAGAATCACCTTTGTTTTGTTTTGTTTTATTTTATTTTTTCAAGATTTATTTATTTCACAGAGAGCACAAGCAGGTTGAGCTGCAGAGGGAGAGGGAGAAGCAGGCTTCCCACTGAGCTGGGAGCCCAACATGAGGCTGGATCCCAGGACCTGGGATCGTGGCCTGAGCTGAAGGCCCATCTTGTTTCTAATAAGTTTTTCAGTTGATTTTTTTTGAGTTTACAAGTATTGGGGCCCCTGGGTGCCTCAGTCGGTTAAGCATCTGCCTTTGGCTCAGGTCATGATCTCGGGGTCCTGGGGTCAAGTCCCATGTCAGGTTCCTGCTCAGCAGGGAGTCTGCTTCTCCCTCTCCCTCTGCTCCTCTCTCTCTTGCTCTTGCTCTCTCAAGTAAATAAATAAAAAAATTTAAAAGAAAGTTTGTGAGTATTCAGACATTTGTGAACAGCAGTAATTTTACCACCTTTCATATTATTGGATTTTTTTTTTCTTTTGGCTAGTTGTGTTGGCTAATACCTTCAGGACAATGTTAAGTTATAGAGAAAATAGTGGACATTCTGGACTTGTTCCTTGAGAATGCTTCTAATGTTTCCCCATTGGGCATTATTTTGACTTTTGGATTGAAACATTTCATCATGTTAAGGAATTTTCTATCCATATTTAGTTTTCTTTTAAATCAAGAAAGATTGTTGGATTTTGTTAAATGCTATTTCATTATCTATGGAAATAGGCGTTTGATTTTTTCATCTTATATCCCTTAATATGATAGATTATATTAAATATTGAATTCAAAGATTGAAATCCTGAATTCCAGGAAAATTTCTACTTTCATAGTTGTAATCATTTAATATAAACATTAAAAGTTTTTTAAAAATTTTTTAATGCTCTAGAATAGTTGAAATAGAACTGGCATCTGTGCTTTATAAGTTTGGTAGTATTTTGAGCTTGGGACTTTTTATGGAGGGTAGCTCTTAACAACTTTTTAAATTCAATAGTAATTAATCTTTTTGGTTTTCTGCCTCTTCCAAGGTTAGTTTTGGTAAAAGTTATATATATATACACACACCTATATATATGTAAATACTCCTTCTACAGTTTTAAAGATTTATTTTTTTGCAAGAGAGAGAGAGAGAGAGAGAGAGCACATGCACATATGAGCAGGAGGGGCAGAGGGAGAATCTGAAGTAGATTCCACACTGAGCCTGAAGCCTGATGCGGGCTCATCCCACAATCCTGAGATCATGAGCCTGAGATCACAACTGGAGCAGAAACCAAGAGTTGGATGGTCAACTAACTGCACCATCCAGGCGCCCACTCATTCTACAGTTTTAAAATGTATTTCTGTAGAGTGTTGTAATAGTGATAGTCATCACTGTAGTGATGGTTAGGCTTCTGACTCTTGATCTCAGTTCAGGTCTTGATGTCAGGGTCATGAGTTCAAGCCCCGTGTTGGTCTCTCTGCTGGGTGTGGAGCCTACTTAAAAAAAAAAAAAGTTAAACAATTTTTTTGTAACTATGATTATTGCTTTCTTATTGTTTCTTATTTTTTGTATATTTGTACATTTTGTCTTTTGTGATTGTTTTTATTAGTTGTTTATGTATCTTTTTTCTCTCAAAGAACCAGCTTTAAAAAAAATATATCTTTTTATTCTTTTTTCCTCTTAGGCTTATTTTTATTCCTGTAACTTAAATTGGATACTTAATACATTTATTTTCATTCTTTCTTATTTATTAACACAATACACTATATGTGTATTTGATATTTTCTGACCACTGCTTAATTTTATTCAACATATGTTGATATGTAGTGATTTACTTTGGTTTTTTTCTAGATATCATGAATTTTTTAAAAATGTAGTGTTTGTAATTTAAGCATTTTTTCCAGGTGACAAATGTGTGTTCGTATGTTTTGTCTCTGGTTTAGTTACCGTTTCTAGTTATTGTATTGCTTTCAGAGCATATTGTTTAATAATATTTCTACTTCTTTGAATTTATTGTGATTTTTTTTTTTTTTTTTGGTCATTGCTATTTGGTCAATTGTTGCCTTTCACGAATAGTTGAAGATGTATTTTTTTTTTCAGGTACATAGAGTTTAATAATATCAATGAAAACTACCTTATTATGTTGTATAGTTCTTCTGTATTCTAGTAATATATTTCAACTTCTCTCTGTTTAGTTTTGCTTTATGAATGTTCCTTTAAAAGAAAACTTTTTATTTTGAAATGATTATAGATTTATATGAAGTTGCAAAAAGCCACAAAAAAATGTACAAGCAGGTCCCATGCATCCTTCACCCAGCCTTCCCCAGTGGTAACATCTTACATGAGTACAGTAAAATACCACAACCAGGAAACTGATGTTGGTTCAATTCATAGAGTCTGTCTGATTTTACCAGTTTTACATGCACTTTTGTGCATTTGTTTTATATTTCTGTGTATTTTTATCACATGTGTAACTTCATGTCACTACCCCACAATTCAGATTCAGAACTGTTCTAAAACGACAGGGGTTGGGGTGCTGGCTGCCTCAGTTGGTGGAGCATGTGGCTCTTGATCTCAGGGTCATGAGTTTAAGCCCCACACTGGGTGTAGAGATTACTTAAATAAATAAATACCAGAAGGCTCTTTTTTGCTATCCCTTTGTAGTCACACCAACCCTCCTCCACCTGCCCCATTCTTAACCCTTCCACCCACTAATCTGTTTTATATCTGTATAATTTTGTTATTTCAAGAATTATAAAATGAGATCACATAACATATAATCTTTTGAAACTGGCTTTTTCATTGGCATATTCTTGAGACCCATTCAAGATGTTAAGTGTACTAATGGTTTCTTTTTATTGTTGAGTAGTATTCCATGCTAATGATGTACCACAGTTTGTTTAACCATACACTTGTTGAAGGACATTTGGATAGTTTCCTTTTTTGGCTATTACAAATAAGGCTTCTGTGAGGATTTGTATATAGGCATTTGTCTGAACATAAGTTTTCATTTCTCTGGGGTATATGTCCAAGAATATAATTTCTGGGGCATGTGATAAGTACATGTTTAGTTTTTAAAGAAAGTGCTAAACTTTTTTTCAGAGTAGATGTACCATTTTACATTTCCACTGGTTGCATATAAATGATCTAGTTTCTCTGTATCCTTGCCAGCATTTGCTATTTCACTATTTACTATTTTGATCATTCTGATAGGTGTGTAGTGCTATTTCATTGTGGTTTTAATTTACATTTCCCTGAGGGCTAATGATGTTGAACCTCTTTTCATGTATTTATTTGCTATTTATATCTTCTCTTCTGTTCATGTCTTTTCATATCTTCAAATTTTCTAATTGGGTTATTAGTCTTTTTGCTGTTGAGTTTTGAGGGTTCTTTATATATTGTAGATAGAAGTTATTTGTTGGGTATGTGGTTTGCAAATATTTTTTCCCAGTCTGTAGTTTGTCTTTCTATTCTCTTAATAGGGCTTTTGCAGAGCAGAATTTATTAATTTTTCCTTTTATGGATTGTGCTTTTGTTGTCAAGAACCCTTCCCTAACTATAGGTTCTGAAGATTTTCTTCTTTGGTTTTTTTCTATGTGTTTTTTCTTCTAACATTTTACATTTAAATTCATAAGTCATTTTGAGTGAATTTTTATATAAGGTGTGAGGTTCATGTTGAGATTCTTTTATTTTTTTCTTTCTTTCATTTTGCCCATGGGTGCCTAGTTGATCCAGCACCATTTGTTGGAAAGGCACTGCATCATTTTTTAACACTATGAAATCACTTTCTTTTTCTAGTTTAAAGCTTTCTTGGGTGGAGGAGGGTCTTGAATTCAACCTTATGAGGTATTTTTTTTTAAAAGCTTTTATTTATTTATTTGACACAGAGAGAGAGACAGCCAGTAAGAGAGGGAACACAAGCAAGGGGAGTGGGAGAGGAAGAAACAGGCTCCCAGCGGAGCATGGAGCCCAATGTGGGGCTCAATCCCAGGACCTTGGGATCACGCCCTGAGCCGAAGGCAGACGCTTAACAACTGAGCCACCCAGGTGTCCCTCAACCTTATGGGGTATTAAGATACAAACCTTGTTTTGTTAGTATTTGCCTAGTATACTTTTGCCCATGGTTTTATTTTCTTCAACTTTCAAAAACTCTTAGTTTTAGATGTTAGTTTATATTATAGGGTTGGGTTTTATTTTTATGATCCAGTCTGAAATTCTTTTGCTCTGGTGAGTTTAGCTCATTTATATTTATTGGGAGGAAAGACGTTGGTCTAGGTTTTGGAGCATACTTTTGCATTTTGCCTTTTTTTTTTTAAACTTAAAAATAAATCTCTAGCTATGTGGTGTGTTTACTTTACTTTTGCCCAGTTATTTGTAGGAGATTTGTGTATGGGGGCATGTCTTCCCACATTCCAGGCTATCTAGAATTTTCCTTATGATCCAGGATCACATTATTTAATGTGCTAATTTGTTCAGCTTTTATCTTTCCCCGGCCAATAGAGTTAGGCAACTGTATTTTTTCCTAATACAAAACCTCTTTTTCTCTCCTGCTGCCATAGAAACAATGTTCTTTGTAAACAGGGTATTTCTGAATGGTTTCTCTTTAAGCTCTGTCTTTTCTGTTTCATTGTTGGCACTAAACTGAGGAGTTTCTGCCCATAGTATGTGCGTCTTATTCTTGCTATAAACATGGGCTTTCGACTTTACACTTTGAGAAGTTTGTCTTGCTACCTCTTTGTGAGATAAGCACTTTTCCTTCTCTGCTTGCTCTCTTCATCTGCATGATCTCCATTACTTTTGGGAGCCTGTCCACGTATTTTGAGAGTTGGGTTTTAGCTATATCTTATTTTACTAGGACAGGAATTCATTTTTGTTTTTGATCTCCTTGTTGTTTAGAGTATTTCTTTAATTTTTTTTTAAAGATTGTATTTATTTATTTGAGAGAGAGCACGAGCAGGGTGAGGGGCAGAGGGAGGAGCAGGCTCTTTGCTGAGCAGGGAGCCCGAGGCGGGACTTGATCCTGGAACTCCAGGATCTTGACCTGAGCTGAAGGCAGATGCTTAACTGACTAAGCCACCCTGGTGCCCTCCCCCCCCCTTTTTTTTTTTTTTTAAAGATTTTATCTATTTATATGAGAGAGACAGAGCACACAAGCCCGGGGGTTGGGGGAGAGGCAGAGGGAGAAGCAGACTCCCCGCTGAGCAGGGAGCCTGATGCGGGCCTCCATCCTAGGACCCCGGGATCATGTCCTGAGGTGAAGGAAGATGCCCAACCAACTGAGCCACCCAGTCACCCCTGTTTAGACTATTTCTAAGAAGAGAAGAGGGAAGTGGAAATTATACCACTGTTGTCAAAGTAGGAGTCAGTAATAGTATCTTTAATATCTTCACAGAACATGTTGTTCTATTTTCATAAATTATATTTAATTATTAGGAAAGCAAAAACCTTTATTGCAATAATTAGAACATAGATTTCTGAAGTACTTCCCCCCCCCAAACTTTGTTTTAAAAATATAAAAGAATTCAATTTAGCCTTAAAGATTAATGTACTATATGTGTTCTGCTGTTCAAGTCTTGAAGGAAATGTGTGTTGTTTGATAGCTCATTTTTTCCAGCAGTAGTTCTGATAAAACCAAAAGGAGAACCTATTGTCTGCAAAGGGGATTACTGTGCTTTATTTTGAAGAAAGGGAGTCTATTTCAATTCCTGTAGTTTTTATACTTTGAAAATCATATATGCTTTTAAAAAATATCTAAGAAAATTTACTGATTTCCTGCAGAATTCTAGTCACTATCTCTGTAGTTCCTTCCCGTGTTCTCTGTTTTCCTGTACTTTTTTTTTTCTAGATCATTTCTCTGCTGCCACTATTTCAATGGGTTTGTGGTGGAGAAATAATATGAGAGTTTCCTGTTGTAGGATCCTTGAGGGTTCTGAGCAGTATGTCTAACTTCTCCTCTCCCTTCCCTTGATAAAGCCAATGCTCAGTGTCTTTTTTAAAGTGCTTAGGTAGTTGTCTGAGTCATAAAAATG
Organism: Ailuropoda melanoleuca; assembly: GCF_002007445.2. NCBI lineage: Eukaryota > Metazoa > Chordata > Mammalia > Carnivora > Ursidae > Ailuropoda > Ailuropoda melanoleuca. Next base: position 143,945,625 of record NC_048219.1, on the reverse strand, counting down.
AATCATCACAACATAAAAAGCATGTTTTGGTTATCTATTGCTATAATAAGTTGCCCCAGAACTTAGTACCTTAAAACAACAAATGTTTATTATCTCTCACAGTTTCTGAGGGGCAGGAATGTGGGAGCAACTTAGTTGGGTGGTTCTAGCTCAGGGCCTTTATTCATATATAAATTGCAGTTATGCTGTTGGCTGGAGCTACAATTACCTCAAGCCTTAACTAAGGCTGGAGAGTTTACTTCCAAGCTCACACTTGTAGTTGTTGGCAGGCCTCATCTCTTCACTGTCTCTCTGCCGCAGACCTCGTTTTTTGCCACATAGGCCTTTCTGTAGAGTTCCCTGAATGTCCTCATGTCATAACAGCTGGCTTCTCTTAGAAGAGAAGTGAGAAAGATGGTGAGTGGAAGAGGAGGCCTAACATGGAAACTGCAGTCCTTTATAACCTAATCTTGAAGTGATGTACTATTACTTCTGCCATATTCTATTGGTTACACAGACCAATACTGGTAAAGAGAGGACTACACAAAGGTGTAAATACCAGGAGACAGGGTTCACTGGTGACTACCTTGCAAGCGAACTACCAAGTATAGTAATGATATATTGTAGAGTGAAGAACTAACAAATTCAGATACGATGTTTGTTTGTTTGTTTGTTTGTTTCTTTCTTTCTTTCTTTCGAGAGATCGAGAAAGCGCGCCTGCAAGGAGGGGGGCTGGAGGGCCAGAGGGAAAGAAAGAATCTTTTTCTGTTTTTAAAAAAAATTTTTTAAATAATTCATTTAAATTCAATTTAGTTAACATATATATTACTAATTTCAAGGGTAGAATTTAGTGATTCATTAGTTGCATATAATAACCATTGCTCTTTACATCAAGTGCCCTCCTTAATATCCCCAGTTATCCCATCCCCCTCATGCCTCCCCTCCAGCAACCCTCATTTGTTTCCTAGAATTAAGAGTCTCTTATGGTTTGCCTCCCTCTCTGTTTTCATCTTATTTTATTTTCCCTTCCCTTCCGTATGATCATCTGTTTTGTTTCTTTTTTTTTTTTTTAAAGATTTTATTTATTTATTTGACAGAGATAGAGACAGCCAGCGAGAGAGGGAACACAAGCAGGGGACGTGGGAGAGGAAGAAGCAGGCTCCCAGCAGAGGAGCCTGGTGGGGCTCGATCCCACAACACCAGGATCACGCCCTGAGCTGAAGGCAGACGCTTAACCGCTGTGCCACCCAGGCGCCCCCATCTGTTTTGTTTCTTAAATTCTACCTATGAGTGAAATCATATGGTATTTGTCTTTCTCTGACTGACTTATTTCGCTTAGCATAATACCCTCTAGCTCCATCCATGTCATTGCAAATGGCAAGAGTTCATTCTTTTTGATGGCTGAATAATATTCCATTGTATAAATACACACCACATCTTCTCTATCCATTCATCTGTCGATGGACATCTGGGCTCTTTCCATAGTTTGGCTATTGTGGATATTGCTGCTATAAACATTAGGGTGCGTGTGCCCCTTTGGATCACTATTTTTGTATCCTTTGGATAAATACCTATTAGTGCAATGCTGGGTGGTAGGGTAGTTCTATTCTTAACTTTTTGAGAAACTCTATACTGTTTTCCAGAGTGGCTGTACCATTTTGCATTCCCACCAACAGCGTAAGAGAGTTCTCCTTTCTCCACATCCTTGCCAGCATCTGTTGTTTCCTGAGTTGTTAATTTTAGCCATTCTAACCAGTGTAGGTGGTAGCTTATTGTGGTTTTGACTTGTATGTCCCTGATGCTGAGTGATTTTGAGCATTTTTTCATGTGTCTGTTGGTCATTTGTATGTCTTCTTTGAAGAAATGTCTGTTCATGTCTTTTGCCCATTTCTTGACTGGGTTTTTTGTTTTTTTGGTGTTGAGTTTCATAAGTTCTTTATATATTTTTGATACCAGCGCTTTATCTGATAAGACTTTGCAGGTATCTTCTCCCATTCTGTCGGTTGCCTTTTGGTTTTGTTGACTATTTCCTTTGTTGTGCAAAAGACTTTTATCTTGATGAAGTCCTGATAGTTCATTTTTGCCTTTGTTTCCCTTCCCTTTGGAGACGGGTCTAGCAAGAAGTTGCTGTGGCTGAGGTCACAGAAGTTGCTGCCTGTGTTCTCCTCTGGGATTTTGATGGATTCCTGTCTCATATATAGGTCTTTCATCCATTTTGAGTTTATTTTTGTGTATGGTCTAAGAAAGTGGTTCAGTTTCCTTCTTCTGCATGTGGCTGTCCAATTTTCCCAACACCATTTGTTGAAGAGACTGTCTTCTTTTCTGCTTTGTCGAAGATTAGTTGACCATAGAGTTGAGGGTCCATTTCTGGGTTCTCTATTCTGTTGCAATGATCTATGTGTCTGTTTTTGTGCTAGTACCATACTGTCTTGATGATTGCAGCTTTGTAATACAGCTTAAAGTTCAGAATTGTGATGCCTCCAGCTTTGGTTTTCTTTTTCAGCATCCTTCTGGCTACTCAAGATCTTTTCTGGTTCCATATACATTTTAGGATTGTTTGTTCCAGCTCTGTGAAAAATATTGATGGTATTTTGATAGGGATTGCATTGAATGTGTAGATTGCTTTGGGTAGCATAGACATTTTAACAATATTTGTTTCTCCAATCCATGAGCATGGAATATTTTTCCATTTCTTTGTGTCTCCCTCAATTTCTTTCTTAAGTGTTCTATAGTTTTCAGAGCAGAGATCCTTTACATCTTTGGTTAGGTTTATTCCTAGACATCTTAATGGTTTTTGGTACAGTTGTAAATGGGATCAATTCCTTGATTTCTCTTTTTCTGTTTCATTGTTAGTATATAGAAATGCAACTGAGTTATGTGAATTGATCTTATATCCTGCAACTTTGCTGAATTCCTGTAACAGTTCTAGCAATTTTTGGGTGAAGTCTTTTGGGTTTTCTACATAGAGTATCATATCATCTGCAAAGAGTGAAAATGTGACTGCTTTGCCGATTTGGATGCCTTTGTATTTCTTTTTGTTGTCTGATTGCTGAGGCTAGGATTTCCAGTACTATGTTAAACAACAGTGGTGAGAGTGGACATCCCTGTTGTATTCCTAACCTTACGGGAATAGCTCTCAGTTTTTCCCCGTTAAAGATGATATTCGCTGTGTGTGTTTTGTATATGGCTTTTATGATATTGAGGTATGTTCCCTCCATTCCTACATGGCAGAGAGTTACCAAGAAAAGATGCTGTATTTTGTCAAATGCTTTTTCTGCATCTATTGAGAGGATCATATGGTTCTTGTCCTTTTATTAATGTGGTTTATCACATTGAGGATGTTGAACCACCCCTGCACCCAGGAGTAAATCCCACTTGGTTGTGGTATATAATCCTTTTAATGTACTGTTGGGTCCTATTAGCTAGTATCTTGGTGAGAATTTTTGCAACCATGTTCATCAGGGGTATTGGTCTGTAATTCTTTTTAGTGGGGTCTCTATCTGGTTTTGGAATTGAGGTAATGATGGCCTCATAGAATGAGTTTGGAAGTTGTCCTTCCATTTCTATTTTTTGGAACAGTTTCAGAAGAATAGGTATTAATTCTTCTTTAAATGTTTGGTAGCATTCCCCTGGGAAGCCATCTGGTCCTGGACTCTTGTTTGTTGGGAAATTTTTTTTACTAATTCAGTTTCTTTACTGGTTATGGGTCTGTTCAGGTTTTCTATTTTTTCTTGTCTCAGTTTTGGTAGTTTATATGTTTCTAGGAATTTATACATTTCTTCCAGATTGCCTAATTTGTTGGCATATAATTGCTCATAATATTTTCTTATAATTGTTTGTATTTCTAACGTGTTGGTTGTGATCTCTCCTCTTTCATTCATGATTTTATTTATTTGGGTCCTTTCTCTTTTGTTTTTGGTAAGTCTGGCTAGGGGTTTATTGATCTTATTAATTCTTCCAAAGAACCAGCTCTTAGTTTCATTGATCTGTTCTACTGTTTTTTTTCTGTTCTACTGTATCATTGATTTATGCTCTAATCTTTATTATTTCTCTTCTCCTGCTGGATTTAGGCTTTATTTGCTGTTCTTTTTCCAGTTCCTTTAGGTATTAGGTTAGGTTGTGTATTTGAGACTTTTCTTGTTTCTTGAGGAAAGCCTGTATTTCTATATACTTCCCTCTTAGGACTACCTTTGCTGCATCCCAAAGGTTTTGAACTGTTGTGTTTTCATTTTCATTTGTTTCCATGAATTTTTAAAATTCTTCTTTAATTTCCTGGTTGACCCATTCATTCTTCAGTAGGATATTATTTAACCTCCATGTATTTGTGGTCCTTCCAAATTTTTTCCTGTGGTTCAAGTTTTATAGCATTGTGGTCTGAAAATATGTGTGATATGATCTCAGATTTTTGGACTGATTGAGACCTGATTTGTGACCCAGCATGTGATCTGTTTTGGAGAATGTTCCCTGTACACTTGAGAAGAATGTGTATTCTGCTGCTTTAGGATGAAATGCTCTGAATGTATCTGTGAAGTCCATCTGGTCCAGTGTGTCAGTCAAAGCCCTTGTTTCCTTGTTGATTTTCTGCTTAGATGATCTGTCCATTGCTGTAAGTGGGGAGTTGAAGTCCCCTACTATTATTGTATTATAATCAATGAGTTTCTTTAATTTTGTTATTTATTTTGTTATTAATATATATTTATATATTTGACTGCTCCCAAGTAAGGAGCATAAATATTTATAATTGTTAGATCTTCTTGTTGGATAGACCCTTTTATTATATAATAAATATAATCATCTCTTATTACAGTCTTTGTTTTAAAATATAGTTTGTGTGATGTAAGGATGGCTACTCCAGCTTTCTTTTGATGTCCAGTAAGATGATAAATGACTCTGTCTCACTTTAGATCTGGAGATGTCTGGGTCTGCAGTGAGTCTCTTGTAAGCAATATTTTGATGGATCTTGTTACTTTATTCATTCTGATACCCTGTGTCTTTTGATTGGAGCATTTAGTCCATTTATATTCAGAGTAATTACTGAAAGATATGAATTTAGTGCCATTGTATTACCTGTAAAGTCACTGCTCCTATGGATTGTCTCTGTTCCTTTCTGGTCTTTGTTACTTTTGGGCTCTCTGTCTGCTCAAAGGATAACCTTTAATATTTCTTGCAGGCCTGGTTTAGTGTTTACAAATTCCTTTAGTTTTTGTTTGTCCTGGAGGGAGAGAATCTTTAGCAGGTTTCACACCCAGCACAGAGCTGACCCAGGGCTTGGTCATCTCATGACCCTGAGATCATGACCTGAGCTGAAATCAAGAGTTGGATGCTTAACCAACTGAGCCACCTAGGCACCCCTACAATGTATTGCTTTTATAAAATTATAAATGATGTTTGTATACATTCTGCCATGTTATTTGGAAAAAGAAGTATTTTGCTATATTTACACTGAATTTAAGAGATGACCTTGACAAATTTGTGATTAAGATCGTTCTTTGATTTATTTTTAATATCATTTGATGTTTTACTAATGTAAGGCCCAAAGAATTCTCCTCATAAAATCTTTGAAAGATGGTGTTTAGCTAATTTTACTTATCAAGTACTTACTTGAAGGTAAGTTTTTTTTTCTGCTAGATAGCTTATTTTATTTAGTAGAGAAGATCCTTCCAATGTTAAATAATAGGAAAGTAGTAGCAGGTTACTTAGTAAGAGGGGATTCTATAATTTGTTTTTTGGGGGGGTTTCATAGACTCCTTACAGAATGATGAACACAGTGGTCTCTCCAGAGAAATACACTTATGCACACAAAGGCAATTTCATAATTCTAGGGGACGGGACCCTCAGAACGTCTGTGGATTTTAGATTGAGAACTCCTTTGAAAGCAGATGAAGACCTCTGATGTCTCTGAAAGAAAGAAGTACTTTCTGATTTTCAAAATATATAGGGAAGCACTGTACTGAACTCTAACTGGAAATGTATATTTGTTTTCATTTTATATGGCTTCTGATTCGTTTATTCTAACGATGGTTTTTCTTTCTGAATTTTGCTTCCTCTGTAGCATCTGGAGCATAAGAACAGTGCTTATTTTCTTCTTTTCCAAGAGAACAGAAAGAAATAGTAAGTCTAATTTCTAAGTTTTTGTAAATACATTTAAAAAAACACCTTCTTATAGTGCATTGGTTTGTAACTGGCGGGTTATGAAATGGTGTATTCAAATGACAATCTTCTAAGTGTTGAAGGGTTGTTTACTATCAAGCATTTTGAATAATCAAGAGGATTCTCCTTTTCATTTGTGTTATTTTTGTCTTGTTCATTTAGAATTGTTTTACACAAAATAATTCATTTCATTAATTTGTGTCTGAAATTGAGAGAAATTATCTGTTAATCTTTATACAAAACTTATAGGGTAGAATATAGTTAGACATCTTTTGATTTGTTCTATTAATTGTACCATTTTCTTTAACCTCACAGCTCCTAGCTTTTGTTTTTATGGAAATATGCAAATTATGATAATATTTCCTTCTGTATTATGTGTTTCAGGTCTTAGAAGTCGGAGTTATAATTAAATGAAGATTTAAATTTCATTTAAATGAACTTTATATGTGACTTCTTTTTTCTTGTTTTAACTTTTTGTTGTGGGAAATTTCATATACAAAATTATATATACAAAAGTAGCATGAATAGTATAATAAATCCTCATATATCTATCACACCACTTAAACAGTCATCAACTCATGGTCAATCTTGTTTATTTTATTTTTTAAAGATTTTATTTGTTTATTTGAGATAGAGAGAATGAGTGAGAGAGCAGGAGCAGGGGAGGAGAGGGAGAAACAGGCTCCCCACTGAGCAGGGAGCCCAATGGCTCAGTCCTGGGACCCTGGGATTATAGCCTGAGCCGAAGGCAGCCACTTAACCGACTGAGCCACTTGGGCGCCCCAGTCTTGTTTAATTTTTACTTCCACCTACTTATCTACCTACTATATTGTTTTGAAGTATATCCCAGTTATATCTATCCATGACAGGCTTTAAAAAAATACATATATAATACATTATCATTAGTGTAATACAATACATTATCATATCTGAAAAAGAATTCTTAATGTCATAAAATATTAAATGTATTTTGTTTGTTTGATTCAAGATCCAAATAAGGTTCATACAGATATATGACTTTCAAACTGCCCCCCTGACTTATGACTTTTCTTCAACCTGCTTTAGGCTCACTGGGCTAGCCCAATGACTATTCCTTACAGATACCCTTGATTCCTTTGCTCTTCTTTTCCATCCTACTTGTCTGGCAAAAACTGTACTTCCTTTAAATACTATTATATGCTTAATCTGTGACAGGCAAAACTCTATCCTGGTTAAAAACTTTTATAAGCTTGATCTATCCCTGCATCAGAAAAGCTAAATTTATTCGAGGAAAATCATACAGCATACTGACCAGACTTATTTTATTTTTTAAAAAGATTATTTACTTATGTATTTGAGAGAGAGACCATGAGTGGGTTGGGAAGGTGGAGGATCAGAGGGAGAGGGAGAAGCAGACTCCCTGCTGAGCAGGGAGCCTGACGTGGGGCTTGATCCCTTGACCCTGGGATCATGACCTGAGCCAAAGGCAGATGCTTAACTGACTGAGCCACCCAGTTGCCCCTGACCAGACTTATTTTAAGTCTATGATTGTAAATATTAAATGTATACCCGGTACTGCTATACAGTCCTATTTCATAGTTCCCAAGAAAATTCACTTTTTTCTCTTTGAGAGTATTTTTTGAGATTGTATTTCTCTTCAAATAACTAATACCTGCCTTCCTCCAAATAAACAAAAACCAAACCAAAATAAAACCAACCAATCAACCAACCAAGTAAAAATGGAAAATTCGCAAACAAGCAAAACCCCACAAAAATCTACCTGGCCACTCTCATGTGATAGTCTCATTTTATGGAGAAAATAGATATAAACAGATGAGAGCTACTTCCACCAGCAAATATATCAAGTTAGCTCCATCTGTTACTCATCCTTCAATGGTAGTCTGGAAGACTAACCTTGATTCTATCTATGGCTAAGCCCCCCATTTATGCTTTGGATTCTGGATAGTCTGGCCGTCTCAAGAACTTTGTTCTTGCAGTTTTCTCTTCCTGCAATTACCCTCTTTTGTATTAGCTATTTCTATTGGATTGTCTCTATTGGTGTATAATTTTGCTTCCATATAATCAGCTAGGGGGAAAACCCTATCCTGACTTCATATTCCCTTTAATCTACCATGCATTTCTCTCTCCCTTTCGACGTCCTATCATCTTTACCTCCACAATTATTTTGGACCTGACCACTTTTAACCTGCTTTATTACTACTGCTATTCTAATTCAGGTGATCTTCATCTCCTACTTGTACTAGGAGTGGCTTCCTAACTGGTCTGTTTTTAAGGTATAAATTAGTTGTGTCTTTTCTGCTTCAGATTCTCTAATGGCTTCCCATGGCTGGCAGCCAGAGTAAATCTGAACTCTTTACCTCTACTTTCTGGCTTATGCCCATTCTCTAACTTCATCTCTTTCTACTCTTCTTTTTTCACTTTTGCTCCAGCCACATTGGCTATCTTTTTGTCCTACAGATAAGTTTTAATTCTCTGAACCTTGGTTTCCTAATTTGTAAAGTGGAAACATGTATTATCATCATTGTAAACATGAAATATTGGTTTAAGAATGATTATTAGGAGTATTAAGTGAAACTGTATGCCAAAGTATGTAAAAATTGCCAAGTGTTAGTATACATGTGGGCTGATGGTACTGATTTTTCTTTTCCATTCCTTATTCTTTTTTTAATTTTTCTTGCCTTTTTAATTTTTCTTGTCTTATTTAATGGGTTAGGACTCAGTATAATAGTGAGTTGAAGTGGGGATAGCAGATTCTTTGTCTAGTTTCTGATTCTCAGTGGAAAAGCTCTTAATTTTTACCATTATGTATGATGTTTGCTATGGTTTTAAAAAATATTGATACTTACTATCATATTAAGGAAATTAAGCTTATGGTGTTGTTTCCAGTGATACTTGGTAATATGGTAGATGCCAGGAGGACAGGAAGAAGTTTAAAATAAATATGCTCTCTGACTTCATGGAACTAACAAAATAGTAGAAAATTTAAAAAAACTTATTTTAAAAAAAAGAGTGCTTGGAAACACTTTTCTAAAGAAATTAAATTATGAATATTTTAACTTACAGATAGGCATACCAGGACATGGTTATTATATAAAGGGGTTGCTTTAAAAATTTATTTCAGGGATCCTTTTATTTAAAAAAATTTACTAATTCATTTGAATAGGTATTACATATACACTTAAAATAGACTTTAGAAAAGGTTATCTTATAGTCCTACATATATATTTAGCATAAATTCAGGTGTACTATATATGTATTTAAGTCTGAAGCTATTGATTGTGTTCCTTGCTTTTTGTTCTCTATTAGTTTTATTTCCTTTGTTTTATACCTTGGACCTAGTATAGATTAAGGGTTGGCAAACTATAACCTGTGGGCAAGTCCTGCCCACCACCTTGTACAGGTCATGATTTAAGAATGATTTTCAGGGGAGCCTGGGTGGCTCAGTTGGTTAAGCGTCTGCCTTTGGCTCAGGGTTCTGGGGTTGAGCCCTGCATCAGGCTCCCTCCTCCTTAGGGAGTCTGCTTCTCCCTCTACTCCCCCTGCTTGTGCTCTCTTTCTCTATCAAATAAGTAAATAAAACCTTAAGAGAAAAGGCTGATTTTTACATTTTTAAATCATTGAAAAAATTCAAAAGAATATTTTATGATATTACATTTATATGAAATTCAAATTCCTGTTTTTATTGGTGCAAAATGCTACCCATTCATTTAAATATTGTCTGTAGCTGCTTTCATCTTACAGTGGCAGAGTTAAGTAGTTGTGACAGGCTGTATGTGGTGCTCTCAACACTTCAGACTGTTGTAGGATGTACAACATATCACACTGACAAAATTATAACTTGACATTTCATGTGCCATATGTATTGTGACAATTTTATTTTTTTAATTACCAATGCATACTCAACACGTAAAAACAACAGAAGAAGAGAAGATTGGACTTTGAATGTTGCATTTTTAGGGCATAGTGGACTGTGGATTATTTTGTTATCAAAATGCAAAGCATTGTGTTTATTATTCAGTGACATAGCTGTGCTAAAGAATAAAAATATACATTGACATTACCGTACTAAGTACTCATGATAGTCCCAATTCACAGAAATGCAATGGTCAGAAAAATTAGAACATTTAAATGGAATATCTCAGCACAGCTGAATTTCTTCGTAAAAATAAAAAGTGAAAATGGAGCTTCAACCAAATAAGTTTCCAAGTGGCTTATTAGTGAAGCAGAGAAAGCCATTTATCAATAGTGACTTAATTAAATTGTGTTTGCTGAAAAAATGTGTTCAGAGAAGGTATACTTGCTTAATTAGTAAGTAGCCTTTTGGCAAGAAAATTGCTTGAAGAACTGAGAATATTGGAAGCCAGATAGTCAATTTAAAAATGTGGCAAATGATTTCAAGTGTGATCTTCCTTGGCTCTGGTACTGCACAATTGTAGTTTATTTGAGGAATCAATACTGAGCTTGAAGTTATTGAATTAACTTCTCTGTAAAGTCTGTGTAAAACAACTCCAGGACAGAATATTTTCAAAGTTGAAAAAATACCAATTCAGTACAATCTGAAGTGGAATCTGCTAAGATGTATTATAAATATTGTTGGTAAAATACTTCCAAAGAACATATCCAGATGGCCAATAGACACATGAAAAGATGCTCAACATTACCAATCATCAGGGAAATGCAAATCAAAACTACAGTGAGATATTACCTTACACCTGTTAGAAAGGCTAAAATCAAAAAGATAAGAAACAAGTTTCGGTGAGGATATGGGAGAAAAGGAACCCTGGTGTACTGTTGGTGGGAAATTGCTACAGCCACTGTGGAGAATAGTTTGGAGGCTTCTCAAAAAATTAAAAATAGAAATATCATATGATCCAATAATTCAGCTATTGAGTATTTCCCAGAAAAAATGAAAACACCAACTCAAAAAGATATATGCACCCCTATGTTTATTGCAGCACTATTTACGACAACCACAGAAGTAACTGAAGTGTCCATCAATAGACAAATGGATAAGGAAAATGTGATGTGTATATAAATATATGCATGTACAATGGAATATTACACAGCAATAAAAAAGATGAGACTATGACATTTGAGACAACATGGTGGAGTTACAGGGTAGTATGCTAAGTAAAATAAGTCAGACTGAGAAAGACAAATAATGTATGATTCCATTCATAAATGGAATCTAAAAAAACGAATAAACAAAAAACATAATCAGACCTGTAAATACAGAGAATAAAGTGGTGATTGCCAGAAGAGAGGGGAGTGGGAGGTTGAACAAAATGGGTAAAGGGGAGAGGGAGATATAGGCATTGAGTTATGGAGTGAACAGGTCATGGGAATAAAAGGCACAGCATATAAGGAATACAGTCAGTGATATTGTAATAGTGATGTAATAGGACAGATGGTAGCTATACTTGTGAACATAGCATAATGTTTAAACTTGTCAAATCACTAAGTTGTATACCTGAAACTAATGTAGCATTGTGTGTCAACTATACTAAAAAAACATAGGAAGCAGAAAAAGGCTTATTTGGATTAATTAGAAACTTGTGAAACTGTAAGGTGTTTAAATTTTATGGTTGTTCATGGTGTTATGTGACAGTGGGTACTTTGCCGAGCATATTTGAACCTACCATGTGTTATTAAATTAGTAGTGTCAATGGGGAGCTTCATTTACTCTCATGAACTTAACCATTATCAGTTACGTGAACTTTAATCAGAAATAGAAGCTGTCTATCTTAACCTGCCCAGCCCCACAGCAGTTTGATGGCTCAGCAGTGGTAAAGTTTTATTGTGATATTTTGAGCTCAGGGCCTAGAGTGTAATATTTCTGCTTGAAAAGAATCACCTTCAGCCACTGTGATTGAATGCTGACTGGCTTTGAAAAATCAGCTTTTGCTGCAGAGTTGATAATGGTTCTTAATAAATTCAACCTAAGATTGCAAGACATAAAAATCCTTGTGTGCAAAACCTATATGGCTATACAGTCATTTAGAAAACAAATATCATTGTAATGACACAAAGTAATTTTTAAAAAAGACAGCAAAAAGTTAAAACAAGAAGCAAGATCTCCATTCCTCCAGAAATTTGCAGCAAGTATGTGATCTAAGCTCAAACGATAGTTCTAGCAGTGTTTTTCACACTTGATCTTATCCAAAAGAGAAGTGATCCAGCAGTGATTTTTAGACTTCATGAAGTGCAAAGGAAATTTCCATATTTCAAAATACATTTAACTGTACAATTGAGGGCCTTCCAGTTATCTTCAATTGAAAGTGATTAATTTGCAATGTCATGATAAGAAAAGGCAAATATCAATAGAAGAATGAAAGAATTCTATAAATGCCTTCCAAACGATGAATATACTCAATTAAAATCATGTGTTTGTGGACTGATTTCAGTATTTAGCAGTACCTGTATGTGTGAAAAAATTTTTCAAAAATCAAGTGTGTAAAATCTCATGATAGATAAACATTAACATGTTAATATTTGCAGTTTTGATGATAGGGAACACTAACTCTGAACCTTATTTAAGTGAAATGTTGTCTCCTCACCCAAAAGAAAATAATTCTGTTCTTTTCATTGATAGGCCTATGTTACGAAAAACCTGAACTCAATTATTACTGTATTTGAATTTTATCAATAAAGATTTGTGGAAAGCTGTTTAAAAATACTGATTTTTTTTTTGCTTTTAAATATTTTTTGCTTTAAAAATACTGATTTGATTTTGACTTTTGGCCCATAATGCCTAAAATATTTACTGTCTGGCCCTTTATAGAAAAAGTTTGCTGATTTCTGGATTAAGGGATAAATGTTTGGTTGGTCTTATCTAACTATAGATGATTATTCTCTTTAAAGATGTTAGCAGACTTTTTTCCCCCTTTAGTAGTAAGTCTGCTAACACATTAAAAACTAAAATATTTTGAAAAATTATAGTAAAATCTTTGTATAAGTTTGTGTTTGGATTTTTACATAAATAATATACTTTGATTTGGGTATTCAGATGTTTGCTACCCCAGAACTTTAATGAAGAAATAATAATTTTATTTATAAATTTAATTAAAAATTAAGAATAAATACTTAAATTTTATTTGATAATATGTTTAGGTCTTTTTAATTTTTGAAAGGTGTTTTATTCTATATAAAGTCATTTTTCTCTAGCTTTGTAATTTATAGGCAACAATATGAGATAGATATATATATATAAAGATTGAAATAATTTTTATCTGTACACATCAGTGAGAAATTCTAAAATAAGAAAGTTTTCTTGTGGTTGCTTAATATATATCATTTGGCATACTGTTTTTAAGATATCCGAGTATCTTAATAGCTGATTTAGCTTTGATTTAAATCTTGTTTTCTAGATGAAGCATTGGATGATTTAAAATCCCAGAAGAAAAAAATAGTAAGTTACTGATTTAAAATTAATTTATATAAAACAAATACATTAAGAACTGAATAAATAATGTTTATCTGTTGTAAGTAGTGACTATCCAAGTAACGAGTATGCTTTTAGATAGCATTTTAATGATGAAGCTAAATTATGAATATTTTTGCTAGCTAATAATGATTGACAGGAAAAAGTTATGTGGACTTTTTTTACATCTGAGAATCTATGCAGTTTGAAGCTGAGAAGTGGGTAACTGAATCATATTGGAGGATTAAATGAGGCAGAGGGGTAAAAAGGGGGGTATCCAGATTGATTATTGGGGTCAAAATAGGGTCAATTATCTACGGATGTCACTTCTTGGGTTTTCTGGACACAATAAGGCTAGGTAAGGCTAGGAGAGAGGGAATCAAGAAAATTGGTTGTAAAAGTCAAATTTAACATGAAAAAGGGGAAAGAAAGAATTTTTTTTCTTTCATTTTCTATCAGCAGCTCTGATCACCTGGGTATCTCTTGTGGGGCCAGTTAGATGCATCCTTCAGATGTTTGGAAAGGGGACCAAGCGTAAGAGAAGAAGGGCCCTAGATATTTAGAGGGTGATATATCATACTCTCTAATAAGTGAATTGAACTTGGTATTTGACTTGAATTTATATATGCTTTTTTATATAATTATTTTTGAAGTATGAAAATGATAATTGATAGTAATGGCATGTTATGTAGGAACTTAATGAAATTTAATCAGATGCATATGATCAATGTATTTTAGTGTAACATGTAATAAGTAACAATTATGTATGAAACTAATAAAAATTATGAAGGTTAAGATTAATGTAAAAATTGTTCTTGGAGGGCACCTGGATGGCTTGGTCGGTACAGCGTGCAACTCTTGATCTTGGGGTTGTGTTCAATCCCCACAGTGGGCCTAGAGCTTGCTTAAAAAATTGTTTTGTGAATTGGTTATAAAAGACACTGGTCTTAAGGGTTTAAGTGCTTGCAAAATAAAGGAACTTTAATTCTGAAAGGATTTATTTGTTTGAGCTTCTTCAGTGTTCTGTGAGTTATTTATCAACATTGCATTGACATTTTTAATGGTCCTGAAACATAGAAATATTCCCTTATATCTTACAATATTTCTTGCATTCCATGCATTGTGTAACAGCTGGAAATTCAAAGTGAGGAAATACTGATGGTTCTCAGTAATATAGAAGTTGTGATACGATTGGTTTGGTTTGCTGATGTGATAAAAAGAAGAGCTGATAGAGGTGATCAGAGCCAAGCCCCACTTGTACCAAAGTGGAGAAATTTTTATTAAAGTAGAAAATACGAGGAGGAAGACAAAGAAAAAAGAAAAATAAAGAAGAAAATAAAAGAAAAATTTAAGTGAAGAGAAGCTGACCCAATATCAGTGCTATCACGTGACCAGAAAGCAGAATCTTGGAGAACAAGTAATTGGGCAAAAACTTAATAGAGTAACAGAGCAGATTTGGAAAACCCTGAAAAGACAAGCCAAGTTATTTACTTCTTCTTTAATAGCCCTTGAAGGAATCACAACATAAAGCTGCTTCATCTAGTTCTCACAGTTGGAAACTTCAGTTCAGGGGTCAACAGTTGTCTGTATCTAAATGGTTCAAGAGGAGTCAAAATTACTTTAGTATGTCATATTTCTTGCAGTATGATTAAGGAAAAATAAGTTGGCTGCTCCAACTCATTTTATTAATTAGGGAACACAATTTGCATTGACTTGACTGTTGTTGGTTATGACTGTTGCTACTGGGAACTAGTCCCTGGCCTTTATTGCTCAAGCCCTTAACAGAGCTGCTTTGTTTGTGTTGCTTACACTTTGTTTAGAACAATAGGTGTTACGGGTGAGTTAGTAAGGAGCATGGTGCTTGCTGATCATTGTGCTGATAACGAGAGAAAAAGAAGGGGCACTTCTTCTGAACAAAAGCTGAATGTAATAAAAACTGATCTTGTTTGTAGATGTTTAAGTTTAAACTCTACATTTTTTAGCTTTAAAAATACTTTTATTTTGAAATGCCTGTAGGAAAATAACTATGAGTCTAAAATTATCCAATGCTTATCCCTCCTCTTTCAATAACAAAATGAATACAAATTATGTTTACTACTCGACATTTTATTAAAGGTGGTTTCCTTAGGGATGTGTCTCTATTCTGAATAGGTTTGTAATATAATTTGTAATTTGTATAAGTGTAATTTGTAAGAATGAACATGAATTATCAATTGATTAAAAAGTTACTTAGGAAAATTAGTATCTTGACAGTGTTTTAAATCTAAGAACTTAATGTAAGTATTTACTTATTAAAATAAAGCTAAGAATTAATCTTTAATTATCTAAAAAACTCCCAAGTCTAGATGTGTACATTTTGCTGCTCAAAAAAGCATTCAGCTTTTTTAGAAAAAATTACTGTTTAATAGATAATCCCTTTGCATCCATGAGCATTCCATCAAAACAGTTCAAAATCAGGACCCATCAGAACACGAGTTGAAATTTAAGTGGGTTCATGAAAATGCTGTACTTTTCCAAGAATAGTATTTCTTCTTCTTTTTTTTTTTTAGATTTTATTTATTTCAGAGAGAGAGAGTGCGTGGGCGCACAAGCGGGGGTAGGGGAGGTGGGAGATGAGCGGAGGGGTAGGGAGAGGGAAGGTAAGGGGAGACAATTTCCAGCAGGCTCCAGAGGCTGGACTGGATTTCGTGACCCTGAGATCACATGACCTGAGCAGAAACCAAGAGTCAACCTACTGAGCCCAACCGACTGAGGCACCCAGCCACCCCTCAAGAATAGTATTTCTGTGTGGTAATTCCTTTCTGGCATTTCTCAGGAAATTTATGTTTTTCTGAATCCTGAGAAAAATCAGTTGAGAAATTAGGAACATGGAAGGAAGTGTTATAATTCTCTGAGTATTATAGCCTAACAATTAACTACAAATGTTACTGGTTCAAAGGAATCCACTAATGCCAATCGAAAGAAAGAGCAAGAAACACTGACATGCTGAGCTATAGGTTAATGTGGACATTTGTGCAAACAGGACAGGAGCATGTAGTGGAGAGGTCTTACTATCTAATTAATCAGTCACTCTTGCTTTTGTGGCCATATTATGTTTTATGGGCCCTGTCTCTTGTTAATAGTGAGCTATTCTTGTAAATAAGTAATAATCAGCTTATACACATGGCATATTTTGTGTACAATCCTGTGAATGACATTCCATGAAATAAATTTTAGAAGCAAAAGAAGTCCTTAAATTAGCAAGTTCAGCATGTAATTCTGTGTAGGGCTGTTGACCTCACTAGAAGTTTCAAATGTTATATTTTTATATTACCTAATAATGTTTGCTGCCACTTTCCAGTATTTGAATATTGACTGTAGGCTACAGCTATAGGTCTTTGTAAATTTATAGTAGAAGAAATGCAGAGAGAAAAGATGTGACTTATTCTGGAATACTCCTTTGTGAAATCAGAAAATGAGGTAAAATCTGAACTAGTAAAAACAATATTGATTTCAGCAGTATAACCCAAATCAGGGTAAACAGACGGTATTTTCATCATTATAAAAAGATGAGTTTAAATAATGCAACATGTACCCTAATGCTCTGAGTTAAAGATGCTTTGGGGCTCACTTCTGATAATTTGAGCAGTCAATATATAACAAAAGAAAATTTTCTACATCTAGCATATTTGCCATAAAGCAAAGATAAAGAATATTGGATAGAGCAATTGATGCTTTGTATGTTTTAAAATTATATTTCAAGCATGATAATTTAAATATTAAATATTTGTAGGATTACCTTTTAAAATTAATTTTTTTTCTCACATTGGTTTGTTAATCTTCCCTTCTTTTAGTGTTGTCTATGATGAAATGTCTGTATCAAGTAGAAATAATTTTTACATGTTACTGAAATATATAATGTTGTCAAAATATTGATTCATAATGAACTGTTTATTATTTTCTTTTTTAAATAAAAAGCTCTGAAACTTTTAGTATAATTTATCACAGAACAACAATTCACTCGTTATATCATTCATTTTATTTAATCATTCAAATGGTAACGAATATCATTCATTACTATTTAAAATTTTTAAAAATATTATGAAAAACAAAGCAACTTGTATTTTAGAGAAAACTGAGAATCTAATTTTTCATTCCTGAATGCTGGGATGAATATTTTGTGTGTTTGGAAACACTGTTGTTTTCAGACTGATTCTGAATAATTGTAGTATCATTGATGATTATGTGTTATTGTGTTAGGTACTGTTACAGACTCTTTCTCTTATTATTATATTTAAAGTGCCTAACAGTGCTATGAAGAAAATCTTAGTGTATCTGCTTTACAAAAAGAGACACCGAGGCCAGTGGCATTGCTCAAAGTCTTTCTAGGTAATTAAGAATGGAGATATGCTCTGAACCCAGATTTTTTCTGACTTCAGGGTTTAAAGTTTGTTTTTTACACTGATCAGAATATCTCTACTTAAAACAAGTTATTAACTTAAAATGTTGTATGGATACATGTGTTAATTAAGCTATTACGTGAAAAAGTTTTGTTAGAAGTGCTAAAGAAAAAGAGAATAGATTTACATCTTTTAGTGCTTTAAAAAATGACTGTATTGAAGATACTTTACATGAACATAGACATTAACATAAACATCAATATTTTCTGAATGATGGACCAGGTGTTGCAGTCATTTGATGAAGTGGCATTTTGGTTTTGAGTTTTGTGTGTTGTTTTTAAAAATCACTGTGTTATCTAATCTTTTTAAGCCTAGCAATCATCTTTGTCTAGAACTGTGCTGTCCACATCAGTGGCCAAAAGCCCATGTATCTTTTAAATTTACATTGTTTAAAATGGAATGAAACTACAGTTCTGAAATTCCTCAGTTGCACAAGCTTAGTGGTTACTAAGCACATCTGGTTTAGTGGTTACTGTATTGTGAAGATATAAACCATTTCCATCCTTATATAAAGTTCTGTTGCCACCACATTGGTCTAAAACATCAAAAATTAATTTGTAGAGATCAGCGATTTAGTTCATTGATATTCCATGTAGATTCCATGAAGACTATGTTGATTTAAGGATATATGATATATCCTTTTTCTATCTTGATTCCCAGTTTTTCTCAAGTTTAAAGTGATACTGCAAACATTTCCTTTACATCAGAAGATTAAATTTGCTTGTTTTGAGAATTTATAGTTTTGAAATAATTAGGAAAATGTTTTAGTTTCACTAAACCAAGGTTAAATCATTCATCTAAGCACTTAGCTTCTTAAATGTTGATTGAGTTTTTAATGAGGAATCCATTAACTACTATTGGGTAGCATATTTTTAACTATATTTTTAACTTGGTAAATGTGCTCTGTGTTGTATTCTAAAATAAATGACCTTTGGAATAAATATGACATTTAATGAATCTAAGTGGCTATCAGTGGTCACTGAGAAGGAAAAGGTCCCATTCCAATTTTTACAAAGCATTTTCTTCTACACATTACCTATTTGTCATAATACAACTGTCTTGTACTAAAATTAAACTTTTTCTGATATTGGGCCATAACTGCTAAAATGATACTTTACTAGCTATTGCTTTTTAAATTAAGCCCTGTATTAAGCCATAGAGTGACTTGAGTGTATTGTAAATAAAATGCTATAGTAATGAACCATTTTAATTACAGTCCCTAGTGTGAGTATAGAACTCAGTAAAATTTTTACTTAAATTCTTACTAGTTTTTTTCCCTTTAAAGTTGTTTGAATCTAAGTAAAAAAGGGGGAGCTTCACCTTTTAAAGCCATTTGAGCAAATTCCATGGCTGTTCTCCCAGTTAGTGAGTTTTCACTGCATTTGCAGCAAGCTAATTGCTTCTGCTAATAAATAATCTAAAATCGATGCTGACAGCAGTTAATTGGCACAGAGATTTTATTTTGTAAAGCTCTTGGCTAACGACCTTCTTTAAATTAATAGCATTAAGTGCTATGAGGAAATAAATCTGAGGAATTGCCTGTCACTTGCTTGTCATGTCTAATAACTTCCAATAATGATGGCTGATAGATTTTTGCACATTCCATTATTGAAGTTGGTGCATGTAATTATTCTCCTCATTATATGTAAACAATTAGCAGTATTTGGTATTTCCTTGCAGTAAAGCTGTTAAATACAAGTAACATATTAGAGGTTAGAAGCCATTTTAAAATCTGGATTTTAATTATTTGAATGTAGGAAATCTTTGATGCTATCTGGATATATTTTATGTTGTTTATTTTAATCATTGTACTTGAACACTTTTGGAATAGGACTTATAAAAATAAGTCATGTGTATGTTTTGAAGTGTGACAATTTATGGAAATTTTTGTTCGTAGCTTGAAGAAGTCATGGAAAAAGAAACTTATAAAACGGCTAAATTAATTCTTGAAAGGTTTGATCCAGACTCAAAGAAAGCAAAGGTAAGGCTGTTATATCACTGCTATTTTATTATAAATAGTGCATTGTAGTAGGTCACTGTAATAACATTATTGTAATTGATAGGAGTTTGAGCCGCCATCTGCTGGAGCAGCTGTAACTGCAAGACCTGGACAAGGTAAATAACTTTGTAGAAACTGCTGCTGCTGTTGGAAAGATCCATATTTATCCAAGTGAGTTCAAAAGTGTGATAGAGGTGTGTAAAAACTTATGTAGAATGCTTTTATGTTAATTTATATTTGGTAATATGGGTTATGACTTGGAGTGGATGGCAATAAGTTTATTTCATTTTGATTTTTCAGGAATATGTTGAAAAGTAAAGATGTTACCTGTTGAGATTAAATATATAATTGGTTTTAAGCTTTTGAAATTTAAATAATTTCACCAGTATTTTGTAAGTTTTTTTCCCCTTTCACATGAGAATCTCTTAGAACACCTTATGAAAATTCTTACAGGGACACTTCAGAGGCTCAGTTGGTTAAGCAACTGACTCTTTTGGCTCAGGTCATGATCTCAGGGTCCTGATATTGAGCCCTGCATCAGGCTCTGCACTCAGCATGGAATCTGCTTGTTTCTCTCTCCCTGTCCTTCTGCCTCTCCCCTCCATGCTCCCGCTCTCTCTTTCTCTCTCAAATAAATAAATAAATAAATAAATCTTTTTAAAAAAGAAAATTCTTACATTTTTATGATTTGTTTTTGAGGAATTTAATGAAGATTGTTGTCAAGCTTGAAGTTTCTTCTAAGAAGACTTTTATTTAGGATAATAAGATAATTTAGAAATTTTGAATTTCTAATAATTTAGAAAAAAATTGGAATTACTGCCATATAATAACATTAACTCTTTCTTTTTGAGGTTATATTACCAGATTATTAAGCCATCACTATTATATCATTAAATATTATGTAAAAGTTAAAAAGTCATTATTTTAAGTGGCTACATGAAGTAATTCTAACATGTGAAAAGATATTTTTGAGTTTGTATTGGCTTTCCTCTTTGTTCTCTTCTCTAGAATTTAATAATATAGTTTATAAGGCTTTTATTGCAATATGGAATATATTATTTTTAAAAATTTAAACTTCTGTTCCTATTAATCATCAGAATTATACCTTGGTTTATTTTATTTTATTTTATCTATTTTTTTAAAGATTCTATTTATTTATTTGACAGAGGAGAGACAGCCAGCGAGAGAGGGAACACAAGCAGGGGGAGTGGGAGAGGAAGAACAGGCTCCTAGTGGAGGAGCCTGATGTGGGACTCGATTCCAGAACGCTGGGATCACACCCTGAGCTGAAGGCAGACGCTTAACAACTGCGCCACCCAGGCGCCCCATATAGCTTGGTTTATAATGTTAGGATGACATTTAGAACTTTGAGAAGTCAGTTCTTTATAAATGTCCACAAAGACCATGGGTACTAAATAAGCCATAATAGTTTTAGGTTTTCTAATTGGCAGGGCTATATGGGAAGAATCCCACCCACTCCCATTTTCTATGAGTAGGATTTGGTTTATAGAAATATAAGCCTGAAATTTTGATGCATGTAAAAGTTTACATATGATTAAAATAAATTAGATACTTGCACTGAAACTCCTGCCTACATAATCCATTCAAATTTTTCTATAATTTATACTTTCTAGTAATTTTTTAAAAAGTGGTGTATCAGCCAGGGTTCTATAATTTTTACAGTCCTTTGTATAACTGGCACTAACTTTTCAAAAATATTTTTAAAATAACTTTAGGAAATATATTTTTTAAATGTGGTATTTTGCAGAAAGCTCTTGCTGTAACTTCAAAAAATCTGTTCTTTTCTCTCATAAAGAAAAGACATATGACCTCTTTACTGACATTCTTAAGTACTTATTAATATTTAGGCAACGTAATTTCCTTGAAAAACCTGAATTCATTTTTCCTTAGAAGCTTTGAAACCCAAATACATTTTTTCCTTCTGATATCATATTGTAGTTACAGAAAAACCATTGCTTGTCTCTCTGCTCTTGATTCCTGTGGCACTGCTTTTGGATATCCTTTTAGGGAGAATTAACCTTTAGCTATAATATAAATAAATAGTTTACTTAAAAGAACGTTTTAAATAATTCTTAAGTGCAAACACCATGGAGAATACAGAGAAGAATATAATATAGTTTCTGACCTTAAGCTTATAAGCTTTTTTTTTTTCTTTAAAAAATATTTCGGGGCGCCTGGGTGGCACAGTTGTTAAGCGTCTGCCTTCAGCTCAGGGCGTGATCCCGGCATTCTGGGATCGAGCCCCACATCAGGCTCCTTTGCTAGGAGCCTGCTTCTTCCTCTCCCACTCCCCCTGCTTGTGTTCCCTCTCTCGCTGGCTGTCCCTGTCAAATAAATAAATAAAATATTAAAAAAAATAAAAAATAAAAAATATTTCTTCTGAGTGTCCTGTTCTAGTATTACTAGTTCTTCCAGGTCTGTAGTAACTAATTGGTGTTTGGAATTTTTTCCTTATTTAAAAAAATTCTAAACTATATCTCAACTTCATTCTACTTTTTGAGAATTATAATTGAGTTTTCTTTTTTAATCTTTTCAGATCTCTTTTAGGTTCTTATCATTTTGTAGGTGACATAGTCATACATTGTATTTATGTTTAAGTTCTGTGTTCCTGTGAATTTAGCCAAATACTAATGTCTTTGCTTGAACCATTGTTCATTCATTCTTTCCTTCCTTCCTTCCCCTCTTTCTCCTCTCTCCCTCTCTTTTCTTCCCTTTTTGTCTTTTACCTGTTTCTGAACTGAAATAGAAAGGGGGGAAAAAGTACAAAATATATGTGTGTGTGTGTGTGTGTGTGTGTGTGTGTATACACACATATATGTATATATATATAAAATGCAAGAGAGCTAGTAAAATAAGTACATATATATATTTTACTAGCACTCTTGCATGATTGCTGAACCGGAACTGTGTTTCATGTATGGAAGATATCTTTTATTTTTTATTACTTAGTGTTAATGATATATATTATACTGAGATTGATTATAAAATTTGAGAATAATATTCTTCGATTTGCTTAGATTTAGCACTAAAAGGAGTGTGATATTTACTGGACACAATAGTAACCTGACCATCTCCTCCTTTTTAATAAAGTTAATCTTTTAGAATATTTTTAGATTTACAGAAACATTGCAAAGGTAGTACAAAGAATTCCCATGTACCCTTGTAGCAAGTTTTCCCTATTAGCATCTTACATCAACATAGTACATTTGTTAAAATTAATTAACCAATATTGATTCACTGTTATTAACTTAAAACCCATAGATTATTCAGATTTCCTTAGTTTTTTATCTCATGCCCCTTTTCTGTTTCAGGAACCCATCCAGGATACTACATTACATTTAGTTGAAATGTCTTAGGCTTTTTTGGCAGTGCCAGTTTCTCAGACTCTCCTTGTTTTTCATGACCTTGATCTTAGAAAATCAGTGTTATTATTTGATACAAAGGAATAAATGAACGTAAAAGGCAGATAAATGTGTATGTGTACATATTGACATTTAATAGAATGATATGGTACTTCGGTGTTTAGCATTTATTTAGTTCTGTAGGAATCATAGACTGAGAGTTGGGAAGGCTTTGTCCTTAGTAGATTAAAAAGTAATGAAGTTTGGGGTGCCTGGGTGACTCTGTTAGTTAAGTGTCCAACTTTTGATCTCAGCTCAGGTCTTGACCTCAGGGTCATGAGTTGAAGCTCTGTGTTGGGCTCCACGCTTTGTGTGAGTCTACTTAAAAAAAAAATAACAAAATTTGGATTTAATGAAAAAATGGTATTTGCTACTGTAATTTTCTGAATAGATTCTAGAGAATAAAGAAATTGAGATATTTGGGGTTGGTAAGAAATTACATTTCTTTACAAAGTTTTAATTGGCCTGCAGGAATAAATTTGACCTCTATGTACTAATTTCTGATTTGTTTTTGTTTTGTTTTGTTTTTCAATAAATGTTTACTTGAGTGTGTGCTCTCTGCCAGGCATTGTTTTAGGCCCCGGGGACATAATAGGGAACAAAACAGACAAAAAACTTTGTGTGAGTGTGTATGTGTGTGTACCTGTGTGTGAAATAGCCATATATATAACATATAAAATATATATAAATATATAAATGTATATATATAAATATATAAAATGTTAGATGGAGGAAAAGAAATAATGGTGAATAGGGAGTGCCTTGAGTAAGGTGGGTGGGTTGAAGTTTTAAATAAGGGTTGTCAGGGAAGGCCACATTGATTAATTGACCAAAGTTATGGAAGAAGTGAGGGAATGAGCCATGCAGATATCTGAAGGGAGAACATTGCAGACAGAGGAATCGGCAAGCGCAAAGGCTGAGTAGAGAGCATGCCCAGATTGCTGTGGAAATAACAAGACCAGTATGACTGCACTGGAATGAACAATGGGGAGACTAGTAGGAGGGGCAGTAAGAGAGGAAAAAAAGGACCATGCTGTGTAGGGCCTTATGGAGTATAGACCATCGTAAGAATTTCAGTTTTCAATTACTTAAAAAAAATTGGTTTTTGTTTTGAGCAGAGGATTGACGTGATCTAAATTATGTTTTAAAGGGAAGGTTACTCTGTTGAGTCTGTAAAGGGAACAAAGGTAGAAGAAGGGAAACTACTTGGGAACCTATTGTAGTAACCTAGGATAGCATTGATTTGGCTTGGACCTTGGTTCAGTAACAGTGGAGGTGGTTTAAGAAGTCAGGTTCTGTATATATTTTGAAGTTAGAACCCAAAAGATTTCCTGGTGGATTGGATATGGGGTGGGAGAAGGAGAAATCAGAGATAACTTAGGATTTTGGCCTGAGTAACTGGGAAGATAGAGTTGTCATTTACCAAGATGTTAGAAATTGCATGAGGAGCACTTTTTGGGAAAGGGGAGGATGTTTGAGATGATGTGGTGAAGAACAGGATTTGATTCTGGACATGTGCATTTGAGATGCCAGACATTCGAGTAGATATTTTAAGGAAATGATAGAATATAAGTCTGGCAAAGAGGAATTATCTGGCTTGGAGATATAAATCTGGGTATCAACAGATACCCAGACTGTATTAAAACAATGAGACTGGATGAGATTACCAAGGATGTAAATGTGGAGACCAAGGCTGCTGTGGAGCACTCTAACCTTAAGATGTTGGGAGTAATGAGGAGGAGCCATAAAGAGGAACTGAGAAGTGGTCAGTGAGAGCAAACCCTGGAGAATGTGGGGTCCTGGATGCTAACTAAAGAGAGTGTTTCAGGGTAGTGGTCACCTGTGAGAAACATTGCCAATTAAGTTTAGAGTTGAGAATTGAATATTGATTTTAACAATGTTGAGGTCCATAGTGACCTTGAAAATAATGGTTTTGGTGGAGGAATGAGGGCAAGAGCCTGATTAGAGTGCACTTAAGAAAATAGGGAGTAGAGAAGTTGGAGACAGAAGAGACTATTTTTTTGAATAAGAGGGAGTGGATGGGGAAGCATTATGTGTATGTGGGTGAACTTGCTGTATGAAAGAAATAGCATGTTTGTATGCTACTGGGAATGGCCTAGAAGACCCGAAGTAATTGATGATGGAGAGAATGGACACAATTGATGAGGAGGCAAGAAGGGGTGGGATTTGATGTACAAGTGTGGGAGTTAGGTTTGATGGGAGCATGTATAGTTCACCAGCAGTAAGGAGTGAAGACAGAGAACATGGGCAGATACAGGTAAGTGGTGGGAGTTGTCTTTTGATTGTATCTGTATTCTTTTTTTTTTTTTTTAAGATTTTTTATTTATTTATTCGGCAGAGATAGAGACAGCCAGCGAGAGAGGGAACACAAGCAGGGGGAGTGGGAGGAGGAAGAACCAGGCTCATAGCGGAGGAGCCTGATGTGGGGCTCGATCCCATAACGCCGGGATCATGCCCTGAGCCGAAGGCAGACGCTCAACCGCTGTGCCACCCAGGCACCCCTGTATCTGTATTCTTAATGAGAGTGAGAATGGGGAAGATGTTATTGGGGGCCTGAAGAGAATATATAAAATAAATCTCTAGGGGAGTGAGAGAGTAAATGGATTAGGAAAATGTGGGAATGCCAGGGGACACTGATGTCCACTTAAAGTTAACAGTCATGAATTTGGGGCACCTGGGTGCCTCAGTTGGTTAAGCATCCGATTCTTGGTGTCAGCTCAGGTGTTGAACTCAGGGTCATGAGTTCAAAGCCCATGTTGGGCTCCACTCCCAGTGTGGAGCCTACTTATAAAGAAAGAAATAAAGAAGGAAGGGAAGAAAGGAAGAAAAGAAAGTAAGTTAGTTCACAGTCAATGAATATAAAGCATGGTTGTGCATGTTTTTCAGTTGTGTTTAGCTGTATGGGTACAGGTGTGGAGTAGGAAGAGAGTTGGTCTTTTTTTTTTTTTTTTTTTGTAAAGAGTTTATTTATTTATTTGACAGAGATAGAGACAGCCAGTGAGAGAGGGAACACAAGCAGGGGGAGTGGGAGAGGAAGAAGCAGGCTCATAGCGGAGGAGCCTGATGTGGGGCTCGATCCCATAACGCCGGGATCACGCCCTGAGCCGAAGGCAGACGCTTAACCGCTGTGCCACCCAGGCGCCCCGGAAGAGAGTTGGTCTTAACCAGTGTTGGGGTTTTACCTAATGGATTAAATAAAGTGATAAAGGGGCAGAGGAGGTGAAATTATTCACAGGGGAGTGATTATAACAATGTATTAAGGAATCTAAGATCGTCATTAGGGAAATAAGGACATGAGAGGAAATAAGGACATGATGGACAAAGGTGTTGGTATTATTAATACAGGGGTCTGCAAACTACAAGACCTGTTTTATATGGCTCTTGACCTTAGAATTGGTTTTACATTTTTAAAGTGTTCTAAAAAATAACAAAGAAGAATAATAATGTGCAAGAGAAACTGTATGTGGTCTATAAGCCTAAAATATTTACTATCTAACAATTTAATTAGTTTAATAACTAATGGATCATAGATCCTCTTGGAGTTGAAAGAATAATAGAGGAATTAATCTGGAAATGTAACTGTGGTTTCAGAGTGGGATGCTTGAACTTGAAAAGGGTGCAGTTATCTTTAATGGCAACGTTCTAGGATTAGGTTATGACTATAAGTCCTTAATAGACTCTCCTATATTGTTTCAAAAAGGAGCTACATATGCACTCTTTTTTACCTTTATACATTACCCTGCAACTTTACTAATGAAATTAACAAGAGAAAAGTCAATTGTATTCTCTCACAGCTAAATTTGAAATCAATAAGTACTGCAGAAAAGTTTAATGGCTCTAGAAAACGGATTATAACTTCTTAAGTAGGTTTTTAGAGTTTATTCACTTGTGTTCTGTGGCATATATAGATTAAAGTAGAAATCACTGATCTTTTTTGATCTTGACAGCAAAGGTGATATTTCATATTTTGCTGTTTTTTGAGATGTACTTTTGATTTAGAAAATCTGGAAAACACTGGTAAAACAGTAAATTCACTTTTTTGTGGTGTTCTTAAGTGTTGTATCTATAGTGTTACAGTTATCTTTGTGTGAGCAAACCACCCCAAAACTTAGTGGCTTAGAACAACATTAATTTGTTTTGCTCATGAATTTGCAGTGTTGGCAAGGTTTGGCAGAGATCGCTCATCTCTGCCTCACATCTCCTAGAGTTACCTGATTGGGCCTAGAAGATATACTACCAAGATGTCTTATACACATGGCTAACAAGTTGGTGCTGGCACTTGGTTTTTCTCCACATAGACTTCTCTTATGGGGTTACTTGGACTTGCTCCAACGTGGTGGCTGGGTTTTAAGAGCAAGCAGCCCAAGAGACAGGGAGTAGTCCTGAAAACTGGGGCACCTATATTCTCCTGGTAAAACAGTAACAGAGCAAGAATCAAGGGAGGAGACATAGACATCCTCCTTCCCCCATTTGATGGGAGGCAAATTTTGGACCTGTATTTTAAAACTGCCACATGTTCCTTAGTACAGGTAACAAAGGCATTTAGATCCGCAACCATTTTTCAGTGTTCTTAAATGCCACCATTACCATGAACCCTTCCTGCATCCCATTACTGAGTTTTTAATCTCCTCATTCTTGGCTCCTCCATGGTACTTTGTTGGTTCCTTTTTTTATGGCACTTAACCTGGTGTTTCATGATTTTGTGTATCTTTGCTTGCCACCTCTATATGCAACTCTGCATTCCATTCAGTAGTGCTTTACTCATAGTGGTTGCTTAGTAAATGTGTTGAGTCAAAGGAAATAAAAGAAGACTTTTTTTTTTTTTTAAGAATTAATGAATTTTGTTTAGGTGTTGTAGAGTAGTGATTTACGAAATGGGACCTTGGTGAACTGTTTAAAGTCGAAAGGTAGGAGTCAAAGTGGAAATAAATCATCAAGGTGATGAAAAAAAGTAAATATTGAGATAAGGAACTATAAAACAAAACATATTCTTTTTTAATTGAAGTGTAATTGACATACAACATTAAATTAGTTTTAGGTATACAACATAGTGATTTGACAATTGTGTGCATTAAAAAGACTCTCCAAACTGAGTGTAGTTATCATATGTCACCATACAAAGTTAGTGCAATATTGTTGACTATATTCCCTATAGTGTACTCTTCATCCCTGTGACTTCTTTGTTTTGTAATTGTAAATTTGTGTCCCTTAATCCCCTTTACCTATTTTGCCGCCCTGCCCCCATTCTCTGGCAACCACCAGTTTGTTCTCTGTATTTATGAGTCTGTTTTTATTTTGTTTGTTCATTTGTTTTTTTTTTTTTTTTTTAGATTCCACATATAGGTGAAATCATATGGTAACTCGTCTTTTTTTGTCTGACTTATTTCCCTTAGGATAATACCCTCTAGGTCCATCCATATTGTTGCAAATGGCAAGATCTCATCCTTTTTGATGGCTGAGTAATATTCCATTGTATGTGTATGTGTGTTTATGTATGTATGTCTATCTATATCATATCTTTTTGATCCATTCATCTGTTGATGGACACTTAGGTTGCTTCTATGTCTTGGCTATTGTAAATAACGCATTGAACATAAGGGTGCATATAACTTTTCAGAAAATTAGTGTTTTTGTTTTTTTTGGTAAATATTCAGAAATAGAAGTTGTATGGTATTTCTACTTTTAATTTTTTATTTTTTGAGGAACCACCATACTGTTTTCCATAGTGACTGCACCAATTTACATTCCTACCAACAGTTTACAAGGGTTCCCTTTCTTCCACATCCTTGCCAACACTTGTTGTTGCTTGTCTTTTTGTTATTAAGCCATTCTGACCAGTGTGAGGTGATATCTCATTGTGTGTTGATATTCATTTCCTTGATGATTAGTGATGTTGAGTTTCTTTCCATGTGTCTGTTGGCCATCTGTATGTCTTCTTTGGAAAAATGTCTACTTAAGTCCTGCTCATTTTTAAATTGGATTATTTGTTATAAATAATATAAGCAAAATGTATTCTTAATTTAAAAAGCAGAAGAATGAAATAGTAAACTAAAGGCTGGCAAGTGGTATATATGATTAGCATATTTTCTGCTTGTAGGTAGCTTGTTTGTATGATCTGAAGTTAGGCTGAAAGTCTCAATGTAGCAGGCAACACATACTTAGCTGATTAACAATCTTAAATCTGTCTGCAGTCTTAATTCCCCTTGCATGTAGCATAACATTTATAGGTTCTGAGGATGAGGATGTGGACATGTTTGGGAGGCCATTATTCTGCCTACTACACCATCTAAGTTGAGTAATAGGCAGTTGGAAATTTGATATCAAAATGCAAGAGGAAAGTAAATTTATTTCAGAGATGTTTATTAAGCTCTATGCTAGTTACTTGCCAAATCCCGGGGCTGCAAAGATGCAGTTTTTCTCTAGGAGCTCTTGGTTCAAAAGAGTATGTACATGTAAATAATCTTAACATACTAAGGACCGCAGTGAAGGTAGGCACAAATCATAATGCATTATAAATTTTAGTAACAATTTGCTTTGAGAGTGCATTGGGAAAGGACTCTCAGGTCTACTTCACATGGAAAGATAAGAAGAGAAAAACAAGTTGGTACCTTGAGGGACTGCAAATAGTGCTATGTGCCTGAAAAAGGGAGGTAGTGTTTATGTGAGGGAGGGATAATTCTGAAGTATTTTGTATGCAGCACTATGGAGTTTGGGACTTTATCTTATTTTTATTTTTTTATAAAGATTTTATTTATTTATTCGACAGAGATAGAGACAGCTGGCGAGAGAGGGAACACAAGCAGGGGGAGTGGGAGAGGAAGAAGCAGGCTCATAGCGGAAGAGCCTGATATGGGGCTGGATCCCATAACGCTGGGATCACGCCCTGAGCCGAAGGCAGATGCTTAACCGCTGTGCCACCCAGGCGCCCCTGGGACTTTATCTTAAATGCAACACGGAAAGCCTCTGGAGGCTTTGCATTTTAGAACACTTTTTTTTTTTTTTGTAATATGGAGCAAGGATTGGAGAGAGCAAGGCTGAAGACATGGAGATTGATTAGGATAGTATCTAATATAGAAAAGAGATAAAGGCCTGAACTACATAAAGTTGTGGCAAAGGAGTTGAAAAAGAAATTTAAAAGATAATTAAGATTTAAGGGTAGATTGACAAGATTTGATGATACTAGATTTGGATAGTGTGGAGTGGGAGGAGGTGTCCAGATATCAACTAGGTTTTTGGCAACTGGTTAGATGTTAGTGTCTTAAGCAAGGTAAGAAACGTAAGAATTTGAGTAGTAGGTTTATGTAGAAGATAATGGATTTGCTTTTGGCACCATCCAGGTGGTATGGTTTATAGGTAATTGATTATTTTATATGAAACTCAGGAAAAAGGTTAAGGTTATAGGTACAGATTAGGAATCATTGGGACGTACAGATGATAGTTCTTCAAACCATGGGATTGAGTGAAATTGCCCAGGGAAAGAAAATAGAGTAAGAAGGCTATGATAGAACCCCAGGGAACATTAACATTTAAGGGTAGGAGGAGAAAGGAGGAACTCAGGAAAAAGACAAGAAGCCATGATTAGAGTTAAAAGCAGAACTAACCTGGTGTCTAGAACGTTGAAATGTAGATGGGATGGCATCTGCTGTCATAGTCTGCAGAGGGTCAAGTTAAGTAGGAGACGAATGAGGTCATTGAATCTGATAGGTTGTACAGAGTTGAGGGTTGTCCAGAGTTGTACAGAGTTGTTGTAATGAAAACTGGGATTTGTATCCTGCCTCTATCTCTTACATACTGTGAGACTTTTGGCAAGTTACTTAGCTTCTGAGCTTTAGGTTTCTTTTGAAAACTGAGGGTTGGTCTAAATATTAGGTGACATTAGTAAACTCACATTAAGCACCTATTATAGTTCTTGGAAGATAATAGGGATTTGATAAAGAGTAGCTATAACAGTAATGGTGGTAAGTTTGTTGGTAACCAAACCAATGGTGCCTTCAGTGGTAAGTGATACTGTGGTAGCTAAGAAGGAGAACAAAAAACAGATTGTGTTAGGTCGAGGAGTGAAATGTTGGACAAGATCTTTCTTTCTTTTCTTTCTTTCTTCCTCCCTCTCTCCCTCCCTCTTTCCTTTCCTTTCCTTTCCTTTCCTTTCCTTTCCTTTCCTTTCCTTTCCTTTCCTTTCCTTTTTCCTTTTCTTTTTCCTTTCCTTTCCTTTCTTTCCTTTCCTTCTCTCTCTCTCTCTCCTTCCTTCCACTCTCCCTCCCTCCTAACTTTCTCCCTTCCTCCCTCCCTCCCTCTCTCTTTTTCTCTCTCTTTTCTGTCTTTTTTTCCCCTCTCTCTTTTTCTCTCTCTGTTTCTTTCTTTCTCTCTTTCTTTCCTCCCCAAAGCTTTGCCTCTATGGGAAGGAAGAGATTATGGAGTCATTTTGTTACTAAAAAGCCATCCACCTATTGAGAAAACAATTTATTTATTTATTTTTAAAGCTTTTTTTTAAAAAAATTTAAATTTTATCTATTTATTCTACAGAGAGAGAGATAGCCAGCCAGAGAGGGAACACAAGCAGGGGGAGTGGGAGAGGAAGAAGCAGGCTCTCAGCGGAGGAGCCTNTCATTTTGTTACTAAAAAGCCATCCACCTATTGAGAAAACAATTTATTTATTTATTTTTAAAGCTTTTTTTTTTAAAAATTTAAATTTTATCTATTTATTCTACAGAGAGAGAGATAGCCAGCGAGAGAGGGAACACAAGCAGGGGGAGTGGGAGAGGAAGAAGCAGGCTCCCAGCGGAGGAGCCGTATGTGGTGCCGGGACCACGCCCTGAGCCGGAGGCAGCCGCCTAACCACTGAGCAACCCAGGCGCCCCGAGAAAACAGTTTAAGTAGAGAAGTAGGGTAGAGGCTGAATTTAAAGTAGCTTATTATGAGTGGGTTACGTAGAAGATGATACAATGAATACAGACCTTAGAAAATTTTTTGAAAGTAAAAGGAAGAGATACCAGGTGCATGGTCTTTATTATTTTGATTATTTAATCATATAAATTTAAACAAAAGAGACCAGAATTTATATAAATTTAAAAATAGAAACTCTCCTGAAGCTATATCCCATGTCTCACTTAACTACATTTAATAATCACTTATAAAGAGCCAAATTCACCCTAAATTTAAGAATCTCCACTTTTGCATATGTGAATCATTCAAAGGCTTTTTCTTGGTGCTTTTTCTTATGAGGCCGAGAACTGGATGTAACGTTGGTAAAACCTTTGACCAGTGCTAGGGAAAATACGAGGATTGTCTTTGTAGTTTTGCCAACACTCTAAAGAAATTTGAAACCCAGAGTGGATAAAAGACTTTTTACTTTGCATAAGGAACTGGTGGTATTGGCTAGTATGAAAATCCAGACCTCCTAACTGTAGCGTGGTATTCTTCCCACTCCAGCTTAATACCAAAACGAAGATAGGGGCGCCTGGGTGGCACAGCGGTTAAGCGTCTGCCTTCGGCTCAGGGCATGATCCCGGCGTTGTGGGATCAAGCCCCACATCAGGCTCCTCCGCTATGAGCCTGCTTCTTCCTCTCCCACTCCCCCTGCTTGTGTTCCCTCTCTCGCTGGCTGTCTCTATCTCTGTCGAATAAATAAATAAAATCTTTAAAAAAAAAAAAACGAAGATAAAACCCTCTACAAGTATGTAAACAATCAGTATTTAACAATCTGATAAATCAAGAGAATTATTTGTATTATAGAACGCTTATCTTAAGAATTATTTAAGAGCAAGCTAGAGTCACAGATTTAAGTTTTTGCATAAATTGTGAATTTACACATTTAAATAAGTTCACAAATGAGTTTAGGAAAACATTTAATTTGTACATTAATATCCACATTTTAATTTTTGCTTTAGAAATTCTAGATTGCTTAGCTTTTGATTTATTGTGATCTCTGGAACATTTAGATGAATACTACTTCTAATAGTTTTGCTTATTAAGTACTTGTTAAGTACCTGTGCTTTGGTTAAGCCCTTTGCATTGCTTATCTTATTTAATCTTTACAACAACTGTTAAGAGGTAAGTATTCCTATTATAAGGAAGCTGAACTGAAATTAGTCATCAACTTGGAAAAGGCTGCTTGTCCATTTAATAAACAGGGTGGAGCTGAAATTTGAATCAACACAGCTTGATCCCAGAGTCTGCTCTTCTTTTCTTTGTAGTTTCAAGTTTTTATTTAAATTCCAGTTAGTTAACATACAGTGTAACATTAGTTTCAGGCTTAGAATTTAGTGATTCATCACTTACATACAATATTCCATGCTCATCACAAGTGTTCTCCTTAATCCCCATCACCCATTTAACCCGTCTCCNTCTCCCCCCTCCCCCTGCCCCCCCCCGCCCCCTGCAACCCTCAGTTTGTTCTCTGTAGTTAAGACTCTCTTTTATGGATTGCCTCTTTTTTCTCCATGTTCATCTGTTTTGTTTCTTAAATTCCACATGTGAGTGAAATCATATGGTATTTGTCTTTAACTTATTTCAGGCAGAGTCTATGCTTTTTAACAACTATCTTGTTTTTTTATTTTAACCGACTGAGCCACCAAGTGCCATTTTATCATTACTTTAAACTTTGTTTTCTTTTGTTTATTGTAATATAGAAGTTTTAAATCTCATTTAGATTCTGTTTGCTTAATTTTGAATTTAAAAATATAGACATGTACTCATACTTAGTGGGTGTAATTTTTATTGAATCAGTGGTTGATCATTGATAAAGATGTTGAAACATCCTCCAGTCAAGAATTGAACTTATGGAACACTCCTTATGATACTTCACCAAATTGATGCGAAATGCTTGGGAAATCTTTTTTGTGGGATGGTATTTTACATTTAAACGCAGGAGATGTTAAACATAACCAATATAATACATTGTTAGATACCAGAAAGTTTTTAGAATAGTTATAATACAAAGCATTTGTGAATGGCAAATAACTAGAAGTGGACATATCTTAGATGTTAAAATTGGGACTACAAGAATATTTCAAAACACCTTACCAAATATAGATTTGGTGTTGTCTTGCTATTTTCACCTATTGATATTGTAACTCTTTGTTACCTGCTTTTCCTTTAAAAACAAGGAAAGTATGTTTTCTCCCTTTCCTGACTCTTTTTGTATTATTTTTCTCCTTTTTCTGTCTAAATTTAGTTTCAGAAATTATTAAGCCACGTCTTTTTCGTGGAATGCTAGACATGGTGTCCTTTGTTAACCCAGCTAGTTATAGACCTCAACTTTAGTAGTTCGTGAGTGATATGAGGGATGTATGTTAAAAAGGTACTTTAATTAATTGTTCCAGGGTAGATGTACATTCAGAGAAAGCAGTTTCAAGTCTTTGTTCAAGAAGTGAAAGAATAATAACCACTTTTAATATAGTTTGATATATTTTAAACTTTTATTTATCTGGAAGAAAAATGTCATTTTTTAGAGTTATGTTTTACCTGAAAATTGGCTAAAAAATGATTTACAGTATTTGATGCCTTGTTTTTTAAAAATTAATTTGAATGATCAAATCTTAATGTAAGTTCATTGATCTTAGTATCTTTTGCAGGATTTTTTTTTTTTTTTTTAAAGTAGGCTCCATGGCCAGTGTGGGGCTTCAACTCACAACCCTGAGACTGAGTTGCATGCTTTACCAACTGAGCCAGCCAGGTGCCCCTCATTTCATGGTTTTCCCCAATGTGTAACCACCTTTTAAGGTGTTCTTTGTGAATAAAAGATAATTAAGTAACCAGCTAATTTGCAGGAGATATTAGGATATAATTAGATCAGGTAAAATCTGGAAATTTCTATATAAACTGCATGGAAAATAGCCAGATATAAAGGTAGTTCCATTTATATAATGATGATCTGCTTGTAATTTATTATTTCAGTGGCTAGGTTAGAGACTAAATTAAGAGCCAGAGGAAAATTAGTTGGTCTTAGTAATTACTGCTCACTAACTGGTCATTTGAAGATACTTTGTGTGAAAACGCTGTCATCTGAAATATTATGTATTCGATAAATGTGAGCTATCAATACAGACATCACTTAATCCTTATAACAATTCTATGAGTTAATATTATTATCCTAAATTTGTAGATAAAGAAGAGAGGTTTAGTGACATTAACCCATCTGAAGTCATGTAATGCTATAAGCTACAGCCAGGATTCTAACCAAACTTTTCTGCTAGGTTGTAGTGAACTGAAACCTGATGCTAGAGCTGTACTTTTAGTCGCAATGAACTCTTCATGAAAATCTTTAACTGTTAAATAGAGTCCAAATTTAAAATATTTTGCTTCTGGAAGTATGCATTTCTACCAGTCATGCCACTTAAAATTTAACTTCTTTGGTTTCAGCCTACTGTTTCAGGATTTGTGATAATTTAAGGTGATATATAGAATTAAAAAGCAATAAGCACTTCTTTACTTGAGATCTTACCATCAACATTCAAGTAAGATATTGGTGCGGAGGGGAAATGATAGAATTGAATTTTGTGTTATGGAGTAGGGGATCATGAAACTTTCCATAAAGGGCCAGATAGTAAATATAGTCAATGGTTCTGACAGCCAGTAAATGCTCAGCTCTTCTAAAGCAGCCATAGACAATATATAAACAAAAGAACATTGTCATCAGGGAAATTCAAATCAAAACTACAGTGAGATACCACCTTACGCCAGTTAGAATGGCAAAAATTGACAAGGCAAGAAACAACAAATGTTGGCAAGGATGTGGAGAAAGGGGAACCCTCTTACACTGTTGGTGGGAATGTAAATTGGTACAGCCACTTTGGAAAACAGGGGAGGTCCCTCAAGAAGTTAAAAATAGAGCTACCCTATGACCCAGCAATTGCACTACTGGATATTTACCCCAAAAGATACAGACGTAGTGAAGAGAAGGGCCATATGCACCCCAATGTTCGTTACAGCGTTGTCCACAATAGCTAAATCATGGAAGAAGCCAAGATGCCCTTCAACAGACGAATGGATAAAGAAGATGTGGTCCATATATACAATGGAATATTACTCAGCCATCAGAAAGAATGATTACCCGACATTTGCAGCAACATGGAGGGACTGGAGGAGATTATGCTAAGTGAAATAAGTCAAGCAGAGAAAGACAATTATCATATGGTTTCACTCATTTATGGAACATAAGAAATAGCAGGGAGTTCGGTAGGAGAAGGAAGGGAAGAATGAAGCATGAGAGACTGTGGACTCTGGGAAACAAACTGAGGGCTTCAGAGGGGAGGGGAGGGGGATTGGGATAGGCTGGTGATGGGTATTAAGGAGGGCACATATTGCATGGAGCACTGGGTGTTATACACAAATGGAGTCATGGAACACTACATCAAAAACTTAAGAATGTACTGTATGATGACTAACATAACAGAGCATTGTCATGTTTTAATAAAACTACAAAAAGGGGTGGGGGGGAGCCTGGATTTGGCATATTTACCAGCCCCTGTTACAGAAAATCTTGTAATTTTTGCAACTAAAAGATAAGATTTATTTATAATAATACTGTTTATGCAAAGTGGAAGTTTTCCTTTATTGAATGTATTGGCAAAAAAAAAAAAAATTACCAAAAAGACAGTAAGAGTGTAAAGGAGATTGGGAATAGTATCTAATAGTAAAGACTACTTTTTCAGCATTTCTATGACTAATTAAATTAAGTACCTCATAAATTATGTGATAATTCCAGAATATACTTATTCACTCATTTCGTAGAGTTAACGTTTTGCTTATCTTGAAGAAACAAATCTGCCATTTTCATCAGAGTTTTCACAAATTCTGATAAACTTACTTTCCTTTATCATAAATTAGGAAGGATTACTATAAAAAGAGATGACACATAATTGGGTGATGATTTTATTTTATTTGAATTTATTTTGAAAAGTGGTATCTGTGGATAAACTTAGATCAAGGCTTTTGTGTAAATATATGCTGTTGGAAGTGTAGGGTCAGAAATGGAGTGCTCTGTTATAGTTAGTTTTCAGTGTTACATCTTATAAACTTCTTATTACAAGAAGTTTTGACATTACGATGCTTTCTGGTGCTACAAAACTTTATTAAACGTAAATCATTTTGTGGTATTGGCTAATATGGATATTAAATAAAACATACGCTTTTTAATTCTTATTCTCAGAGATTCGTCAGCGAACTGCAGCTCAGAGAAGCCTTTCTCCAACACCAGCCAGCTCTAGCCAGGGCCCTCCTCCACAAGTTCCAGTATCTCCTGGACCACCAAAGGACATTTCAGCCCCGGGTGGACCCCCAGAAAGAACTGTTACTCCAGCCCTGTCATCAAATGTGTTACCAAGACGTCTTGGATCCCCTGCTACTTCAGTGCCTGGAATGGGTAAACAGAGCACTTAATGTTATTTACAGTTTATATTGTTTTCTCTGGTTACCAATAAAACGGGCTATTTTCAGGCAGTATGGAAATGGCATTTCATTTGGAAATAGCAGAGCAGTTATCTGATTAAGCAGGAGTTCCATATTCAATTAGCCATAACTCTTTACAGCTGGCACCTTGTGATACTGAAACCTATTTCTTGAGCTCATTTAGCTGTTATGGCTTCTTTGTTTAAATGGCAATAAAACTTTGTAGTATTCTGTAGTCAACAGTATAGCGTATCTTTTTATATTCAGCTTTAGAATGGCTCCAGATTTATATAAAATGGGGATGGAAGAGAACACTTTTGGAATATATTCATGCTTTTTGCTAAACTCTTCACATATATTTTTAAACATGACAACATATTCCAGGAAGACTTTTTCTGCATTGTGGTATACAATACTATTATTGTTAATATGGGCTGGTAGATTTTTCTTTTATTAAGCTGTCGAACCTTACTATTTTCTGACAGATACTTTAGCATAAAGTTCTATTAAATTAACAACTGCGTTTTCTATTTCATTTCTTTGGTTCTCTTTTTTCAGTGTGGTAGATCTCTAGGGAAGATCCCGTTTTGGGAGTGTAATAGATTATGTTACCCTGCAGCTTTCTTTTGGAGTGTGATGGGACATGGAAGTCTACTGCTAAAGCAGATCACATTATTTTATATAAATTTCCATGTCAGATTCTTGAATATGATAGTAAATTACTTATCTTATTTTAGGATATTTAATTCTAATTTAAATTACTTTGGTATTTCATGACTAATTACTAACATATAATGAATAATGATTTTGAGGCTAGCCAGTAGTTGATATCAGGTATTCATGGCACTTATATAATTAAAGCAATCTAAATGTTACTATGACAGTAGTTTTTTTTTTTTTTCCTGCTTTTCCTTCAAAGAAAAGGAGCATAACATTTTAGAAGACTAGAAGACTGTTAATTTATAAACAAATTAAAGCTGGCTACAAGTGAAATGTATATAAATCATAACTTTTAGAGTAGTATTGAAAAAATACTTAACTTGACATATAATGGTGTCACTTAAGGTAGCCATATATTTTGTGAAATTGAGAAAACTAAATTGGTTGAAAATTATTTATCTTTCTGTTGTTATTTGATTGATTTGAGATACCCATGATTTGTAAAGTTCTTAGTAGTTTAATGGAAGAACTTTCTTTTTATGTGAGAATGCATGAATTATATACATTTGTATATCTAAGTTTTAAGGAAGTAAAAGTTTAGCAACTTGCATAAAGTAATAAAAACTGTATTGCACATATAAGAATAGGGTTATAGAGGGAACGATGGCCTAAATTTCATGATCATGTAAAATGAAACATTTTACTAAAGTTTTTAATTCATTTTCCATGTAGAGGACTATTTAAGTTGTACATTGCCAAAAATATGAGTGAGTTAAATGATTTCTTATAGAGAAGATTAATAATTCATTTTTTCATGATGCCATATTTGTGGAAGAGAATTAATTTCATGTGTATTACCACAGGGCTCCCATATGTTTGAAAATTAATAACCAGCAGGTACTTGATAATTTGCCAAGCTGTGTAAAAATGACCAGTATTCCTACAATGATTGCTCTTGATGTTTGTATTAATTATCGTTATCTGTAACAGCATAAATATAAAGATGTGTTATTTTAAAAATTATTAGTATGCATAGCATTTAAGATACTTTTATGAAATCTGTTGTTTTATGTATCCAGATTCGTTTATGGACATTCTCATTTTGAACATACAGAAGTAAAATATTCCAGCATAAGTTAATTTGACTTAAAATGCTTTCAAGATTATAATTTGGCATACTTATTCAAGTTGAAAATTTGGTAATGAGGGATGACACTTAATCTGTGTACTCAAATTTAGTTTTTGATCACAATTGATTGAATGTTGTTAATACAAGTAAACCAATAACTCATCTGGTGAAATCTGAAAAATGTTCTTGGTTTGTTAAAGAACTTACTCTAGAACCTAAATTTCATTTATTAATCGCTACAATTTTGACATCATTTGCCTTTTTTTAGATGGTAACAACCTTTAGGTTTGTGATTATTTACAAAACAGATCTCTTTTTATTAGCCTTTAAAATATTAATATAGTATTGCTACTCCAAACCCATTCTTGAGTACTTTAAAGTTTTGTCACAACCATTTTGAAAACCTTGTATCCTTATATTGTAAAGCTTAATC
Organism: Ailuropoda melanoleuca; assembly: GCF_002007445.2. Classification (NCBI taxonomy): domain Eukaryota; kingdom Metazoa; phylum Chordata; class Mammalia; order Carnivora; family Ursidae; genus Ailuropoda; species Ailuropoda melanoleuca. The sequence continues at coordinate 143,905,585 of NC_048219.1, read as the reverse complement.
CAACAAGGCCTTATTTTGTTGCAGTCTTCTATGAGGTCTCCATGTAAACCTTCATTGCTGCCCATCTTATTCTTATGTGCATCCTGCCTTGCTTTTCAAAGGCAAACATCACTGATTTATTTTGTTCTCTCACTTTCTTCTCAGTGCTGCCTTCTGTGTTGTCTCTTAGTTCGGAGTATCTCCTACAAACAGTTCTTTCAGTTTTCAAAGATTGTGGAGTTACAATTCATAACTCTTTATTTTTGTTGTTAATGTTTTTATATGATGTAAATCATTAATTAAAACTAGGTTATTCTTCCACTGTCCACTCTCCATTTGTCTCTTCTGATATTGCCTAGTTTATAAAATACATGAACACAGTATATCTTTATTTATTTAGATCTTCAGTTTTTCTCAGCAGTGTTTTTAGTGTGCAGTATATTGGTTTTACACATTTTCTTGGTTAAATGTGCATGTAATTATTTCCAATTTTTGAGCCTATTGCAAATGGCTTTGTTTTACTATCTCCAGTTGTTCATTGCTGATATATATAGAAATACAATTGATTTTTGTATATTGGTCTTCTATAATCTTGCTAAACTTATTTTATTAGTTTTTAAATAGATTTATAGTATTTTCCATAGACTATCACATTTTGAATAAATATAATTCTTCTTTTCTAATCTGGGTTCCTTTTATTTCTCATTCTGGCTTATTACACAAGCTAGAACCTTTGGCACAATCTTAAATAGAAGTGGCAAAAGCAGGGGAGCCTGGCTCTCTCAGTTGGTGGAGCTTGCGACTTTTGATCTTGGGGTTGTGAGTTCAAGCCCCACATTGGGTGTAGAGATTACTTAAAAATAAAATCTTTAAAAAATAAGAAGTGGCAAAAGCAGACCTTCTTCCTTATTGCTGATCTTAAGAGGAAAGCAGTTACCTTTTCACCATTCAGCATGGTGTTAGCTGTAGGGATTGTTGTTTTGTTTTACATAGATAGCTTTTATCAGGTTGAGGAAGTACCCTTCAATTTCTGGTTAGCTGAACATTTTTATCAATAATGGATGATGGATTTTATCAAATGTTTTTAATGCATCTATTGAGATGCTCATATGGGGTTTTAGGTTTTTTTTTTTTTGTTTTAATGTCTGCTAATGTAGTGAAATACATTGATTGATTTTTGAATGTTGGACTACCTTGCTTTCCTGGCATAAATCTGACCTAGTCATGGTGTTTAATTTTTTATATATGCTGTTGGGTTTGATTTGCTAAAAGTTTGTTAAAAATATTTGCATCAATATTCCTTAGGGATATTGGTCTGTAGTATTTTTTTCTTTTTTTCTTGTAATGTCTTTTTCTGGTTTGGGTATCAGAGGTATAAGACGGTATTCTCTCATCTTCAGTTTTCCAGACAGTTTTGTGTAGAATTTATATTACTTCTTCCTTAAATGTTTGGTAGAATTTATAAGTTGAAGCATCTGGGTCTGGTGTTTTCTTTGTGGAAGGTGTTTGTTTGTTTGTTTTAAACTAAAAATTCAATTGAACAAAATCTACAGACTAGTATCTCTTAGGAAGATAGATATAAAAGTTCTTTATAAAATTTTAGGATATTGAATAATTATTTCTTATTGAGTGAGCTGTGGTAATTTGGTAGTCCTTCAAAGGTTTTGTGTAACTCATGTAACTTTTGAATTTATTGGCATAAAATTATTCATAATATGCTTGTAAACAATTTAGATTTATGCCATTTTTCTTGTTCCAGATATTAGTATTTTGTATCTTCCCTTTTTTCCCTAATTAGTCTGGCTAGAGGTTTATCAGTTTTGATATTCTCAAAAGAAGCAGATTTTTCTCTATTATTTTTGTATTTTCTATTTTATTAGTTTTTACTCTTTATTATTTTTTTATTCTGTTTATCTTGGGTTTCATTCGCTTTTCCTTTTCAGTTTCTTAAGGTGGAAGCTGAATTCATGAATTTTAGATTTACCTGCTTTTATAGATGTTTTAGTGTTATAAATTTTCCTCTACCTACAGCTTTAGCTGCATATCATAAATTTGATATGTTGTTTTTTTCATTTTCATTTAATTAATACTTTCTAACTTCCATTTTGATTTTTCTTTGAACCCTCGGTTATTTAAACGTATGTTAGTTAGTCTCCAAGTATTTGGAGATTTTCTTGATGTCTTTCTGTTGCTGATTTTAACTTAATTCTGTCATGGTCAGAAAACATACTTTGTATTATTTAAATCTTAAATGTGGTGAGGCTTGTTTTATGTCTCAGAATATCATCTGTCTTTGTAAAATGTTTTGTATTCACATGAATATATATTCTGTTCCTGTTGGATAGAGTAGCTAGAAGTGTCAATTAGGACAAGTTGGTAGCACATAGTGTTGTTCAGGTCTTCTATATCATTGCTGATTTCTGTATTCTGTCAATTATTGAGAGGAAGCTGTTGAAATCTCCAACTGTGCTATTGTGTGTGCATGTGTATAAATATGTATATAGTGTTGTGTATATGTACACTAGTATATATATAACATATATACACATACACACAGTAAATATGTTTTTGTCTATTTCTTTTTGTAGTTCTATTAGTTTTTTGCTTTATGTTTTTTTTTATTTATTTAATTTATTTGACAGAGACAGACACAGCGAGAGAGGGAACACAAGCAGGGGGAGTGGGAGTGGGAGAAGCAGGCTTCCTGCTGAGCAGGGAGCCCAATGCGGGGCTCGATCCCAGGACCCTGGGATCATGACCTGAGCTGAAGGCAGGTGCTTGACGACTGAGCCACCCAGGCACCCCATGCTTTATGTGTTTTGAAGCTCTGTTATGATCCACATATATATTTAGGATTATTAGGTTCTCTTGATGAATTGTCTCCTTTTTCATTATAAAATTACCCTTTTCATCCCTGATAATATTCTTTTCTCTGAAGTCTACTCTGTTTGATATTAATACAGCTACTCCAGATTTCTTTTGATTAGTGTTAGCATATTTATATATATATTGTTTCCATCATTTATTTATTTAATTATTATTTTTAAAGTATTTTTTTATTTTAGAGAGAGTAAGAATATGAGTGGGCAGAGGGGCAGAGGGAGAGGGAGAGGGAGAATCCCAAGCAGACTCCACACCGAATATGGAGCCCACCATGGGGCTTGATCCCACAATCCCGAGATCATGATCTGAGCTGAAACCAAGAGTTGGACACCTAATCAACTCAGCCACCCAGGTGCCCATCTGTCATTTTTTAACCTATTTGTGTCTTTGTATTTAATTTTTTTTTTCTGTAAGCAACATATATCAGGTTTTGCTTTTTTATTCTGACGATCTGTGGCTCATAATGAGGCTGTTCAGGCTACATACATTGAACAGGATTGGTATATTTGGGTTTAGGTTTAAATCTTCTATTGTGCTATTTTTTTTTTTCTATTTGTCCCTCTGTTCTATTACTTTTCTCCTTGTTTTCTGCCTTCTTTTGAATTGAGTATCTTTATCATTTTATTTTATCTTTTTTTAATTTCCTTATTAGCTACATTGCTTTTTCATGTTATTTTAGTGGGTCTTTTGGGATTTACAGTATATGTCTTTAACTTATCACAGTTCATCTTCAAGTGATATAATACCAGTTCACAAAAAGTTTTGGAATCTAACAACAGTATACTTTCATTTCTCCTCTCCTGGCTTTTATGCTATTGTTGCCATACATTTTACTTTGATATATGTTATAAACCCTACAACAAATGATTATTTTTTCTTTAAGCTATCAATTATTTTTTAAGAGTTTTGGATATTTACCCACATGGTAGCCATTTCAGTTATTTCCTTTGTACTACCTCTTTCTGTCTGGTGTCATTTTTCTGTCTTCTAACATTTTTATAGTGCATTTCTGCTAATGATGAATTCTTTCAGTTTTGTGTGTCTGAAAAAGTCATTTTGCTTTACTTTTAAAAGATTTTTCACTAATACAGAATTCTAATTGATAATTTTTCTTTAAAAATATTGCTTCACTGTCTTTTGACTTATTTTCTGATGGAAATCTCATTCTTACCTCTGTTTCTCTGTATATAATATATCTTTTTCTGACTGTGCTATGATTTTCTCTTTATCACTGGTTTTAAGCATTTGATTGTCTGTGCCTTGGTGAAAATTATGTTTCATGTGCTTAGGGTTTGTTGAGATTCTTGGATTTGTGGGTTTATAGATTTCATCAAATTTGGAAAAATTTTTTTTAATGTTTTTTTTATTATATTATGTTAGTCACCATACAGTACATCCCTGGTTTCTGATGTAAAGTTCGATTGATTCATTAGTTGCGTATAACACCCAGTGCACCATGCAATACGTGCCCTCCCCACTACCCATCACCAGTCTATTCCATTCCCCCACCCCCCTCCCCTCTGAAGCCCTCAGTTTGTTTCTCATAGTCCATAGTCTCTCATGCTTCATTCCCCCTTCTGATTACCCCCCCTTTCTTTATCCCTTTCTTCCCCTACCGATCTTCCTAGTTCTTATGTTCCATAGATGAGAGAAATCATATGATAATTGTCTTTCTCTGCTTGACTTATTTCACTTAGCATTATCTCCTCCAGTGCCGTCCATGTTGCAGCAAATGTTGAGAATTCGTTCTTTCTGATAGCTGAGTAATATTCCATTGTATATATGGACCACAGCTTCTTAATCCAGTCATCTGTTGAAGGGCATCTCGGCTCCTTCCATGATTTGGCTATTGTGGACAATGCAGCTATGAACATTGGGGTGCATATGGCCCTTCTCTTTACTACGTCTGTATCTTTGGGGTAAACACCCAGTAGTGCAATGGCTGGGTCATAGGGTAGTTCAATTTTTAACTTTTTAAGGGACCTCCACACTGTTTTCCAGAGTGGCTGTACCAACTTGCATTCCCACCAACAATGTAGGAGGGATCCCCTTTCTCCACATCCTCTCCAACAATTGTTGTTTCTTGCCTTGTCTATCTTTGCCATTCTAACTGGCGTAAGGTGGTATCTCAGTGTGGTTTTGATTTGAATTTCCCTGATGGCTAATGATTTTGAACATTTTTTCATGTGTCTGTTAGCCATTTGTATGTCTTCATTGGAAAAGTGTCTGTTCATATCTTCTGCCCATTTTATGATTTGTTTATTTGTTTCTCGTGTATTGAGTTTGAGAAGTTCTTTGTAGATCTTGGATACCAGTCCTTTATCTGTGGTGTCCTTTGCAAATATATTCTCCCATTCCGTGGGCTGTCTCTTAGTTTTTTTGACTGTTTCCTTGGCTGTGCAGAAGCTCTTTATCCTGATAAAGTCCCATAAGTTCATTTTATCTTTTATTTCTCTTGCCTTTGGAGATGTGTCGTGAAAAAGGTTGCTCTGGCCGATGTCATAGAAGTTGTTGCCTATGTTCTCCTCTAGAATTTTGATGGATTCCTGTCTCACATTGAGGTCTTTCATCCATTTGGAGTTTATTTTTGTGTATGGTGTGAGAGAGTGGTCAAGTTTCATTCTTTTGCATGTAGCTGTCCAATTTTCCCAGCACCATTTATTGAAGAGACTGTCTTTTTTCCACCGGATGTTTTTTCCTGCTTTATCAAAGATTAGTTGCCCAAAGAGCCGAGGGTCCATTTCTGGGTTCTCTATTCTGTTCCATTGGTCGATGTGTCTGTTTTTGTGCCAGTACCATGCTGTCTTTGTGATCACAGCTTTGTAGTACAGCTCGAAATCCGGCATTGTGATGCCCCCAGCTTTGTTTTTCCTTTTCAACAGTTCCTTGGAGATTCGGGGCCTTTTCTGGTTCCATACAAATTTAAGGACTATTTGTTCCAGTTCTTTGAAAAATGTCCTCGGTATTTTGATCGGGATAGCATTGAAAGTGTAGATTGCTCTGGGTAGTATGGACATTTTAACTATGTTAATTCTTCCAATCCATGAGCATGGAATATTTTTCCATCTTTTTATGTCTTCCTCAATATCTTTCAAAAGTGATCTATAGTTTCTAGCATATAGGTCCTTTACGTCTCTGGTTAAGTTAATTCCAAGGTAACGCATGGTTTTTGGTGTTATTGTAAATGGGATGGATTCCCTAATTTCTCTTTCTTCAGTCTCGTTATTCGTGTATAGAAATGCAACTGATTTCTGGGCATTGATTTTGTATCCTGCCACCTTACTGAATTGTTCTATAACTTCTAATAGTTTGGGAGTGGATTCCTTTGGGTTTTCCATATAGAGTATCATGTCATCTGCAAAGAGAGACAGTTTGACTTCTTCTTTGCCGATTTGGATACCTTTGATCCCTTTTTGTCTTCTGATTGCTGTTGCAAGGACTTCTAGTACTATGTTGAATAATAGTGGCGAGAGTGGGCATCCTTGTCGTGTTCCTGATCTTAAGGGAAAGGCTTCCAGCTTTTCCCCATTGAGAATAATGCTTGCAGTAGGCTTTTCATAGATGGCTTTTATGAGATTGAGAAATGTACCCTCTATTCCTACACTCTGAAGGGTTTTAATCAGGAAAGGATGCTGTATTTTGTCAAATGCTTTTTCTGCATCAATTGAGAGGATCATATGGTTCTTGAGTCTTTTCTTGTTGATATGATGTATCACATTGATTGATTTGCGAGTGTTGAACCATGCTTGCATCCCAGGTATGAATCCCACTTGGTCATGATGGATAATCCTTTTAATGTACTGTTGGATTCTATTAGCAAGGATCTTGTTGAGGATTTTGGCATCCATATTCATTAGAGAAATCGGTCTGTAATTCTCCTTTTTGAGGGGGTCTTTGCCTGGTTTGGGGATCAAGGTAATATTAGCCTCATAGAATGAGTTTGGTAGCTTTCCTTCTGTTTCTATTTTTTGAAATAGCTTTAGGAGAATAGGTATTATTTCTTCTTTGAATGTTTGGTAGAATTCCCCAGGAAAACCGTCTGGGCCTGGAGTTTTATTATTTGGAAGGTTGTTTATCACTGACTCAATTTCTTCATAGTTAATTGGCCTATTTAAGAAATCTATTTCTTCCTGTTTCAGTCTTGGTAGTTTATAGGTTTCCAGGAAGGCCTCCATCTCTTCCAGATTGTTTAGTTTTTTGGCATATAGCTGTTGATAAAAGTTTCTAATAATCCTTGCAATTTCAATGGTGCTGGTCGTGACCTCTCCCTTTTCAGTCAT
>NC_048219.1:143861936-143895496 GCF_002007445.2 Ailuropoda melanoleuca | reverse complement strand
TTCCATACAAATTTAAGGACTATTTGTTCCAGTTCTTTGAAAAATGTCCTCGGTATTTTGATCGGGATAGCATTGAAAGTGTAGATTGCTCTGGGTAGTATGGACATTTTAACTATGTTAATTCTTCCAATCCATGAGCATGGAATATTTTTCCATCTTTTTATGTCTTCCTCAATATCTTTCAAAAGTGATCTATAGTTTCTAGGATATAGGTCCTTTACGTCTCTGGTTAAGTTAATTCCAAGGTAACGTATGGTTTTTGGTGTTATTGTAAATGGGATGGATTCCCTAATTTCTCTTTCTTCAGTCTCGTTATTCGTGTATAGAAATGCAACTGATTTCTGGGCATTGATTTTGTATCCTGCCACCTTACTGAATTGTTCTATAACTTCTAATAGTTTGGGAGTGGATTCCTTTGGGTTTTCCATATAGAGTATCATGTCATCTGCAAAGAGAGACAGTTTGACTTCTTCTTTGCCGATTTGGATACCTTTGATCCCTTTTTGTCTTCTGATTGCTGTTGCAAGGACTTCTAGTACTATGTTGAATAATAGTGGCGAGAGTGGGCATCCTTGTCGTGTTCCTGATCTTAAGGGAAAGGCTTCCAGCTTTTCCCCATTGAGAATAATGCTTGCAGTAGGCTTTTCATAGATGGCTTTTATGAGATTGAGAAATGTACCCTCTATTCCTACACTCTGAAGGGTTTTAATCAGGAAAGGATGCTGTATTTTGTCAAATGCTTTTTCTGCATCAATTGAGAGGATCATATGGTTCTTGAGTCTTTTCTTGTTGATATGATGTATCACATTGATTGATTTGCGAGTGTTGAACCATGCTTGCATCCCAGGTATGAATCCCACTTGGTCATGATGGATAATCCTTTTAATGTACTGTTGGATTCTATTAGCAAGGATCTTGTTGAGGATTTTGGCATCCATATTCATTAGAGAAATCGGTCTGTAATTCTCCTTTTTGAGGGGGTCTTTGCCTGGTTTGGGGATCAAGGTAATATTAGCCTCATAGAATGAGTTTGGTAGCTTTCCTTCTGTTTCTATTTTTTGAAATAGCTTTAGGAGAATAGGTATTATTTCTTCTTTGAATGTTTGGTAGAATTCCCCAGGAAAACCGTCTGGGCCTGGAGTTTTATTATTTGGAAGGTTGTTTATCACTGACTCAATTTCTTCATAGTTAATTGGCCTATTTAAGAAATCTATTTCTTCCTGTTTCAGTCTTGGTAGTTTATAGGTTTCCAGGAAGGCCTCCATCTCTTCCAGATTGTTTAGTTTTTTGGCATATAGCTGTTGATAAAAGTTTCTAATTATCCTTGCAATTTCAATGGTAGAATTTTTAATTTCTGTCAGATTCGCTCTCATTTCCACTCTTAGAGGTTCTATATTCTCATTAACATTTTCGTTAATACTTTTTTCAAGTCTACACATCATCTTGACCATTGTTACTCTGATTTCCATTTCTGATAATTTGGTTATATCCATATACATTAGTTCTGTGGCAGATTCCACAGACTCATTGTCTTTTCTTTGCTGGGGGGGGATTTCTCCTTCTCGTCATTCTGATGAGGAGAGGTTGCGGGGTTGTCCAGAGGCTAATTTATTGACTGGGTTCCAGGCAGTGCGCCCTTGTTTTATAGAGATCTTAGGAATGTGGGCTTCTTGATTTTTCAGCCTGCCTTCTGGGGGAGGGGCCTGCCGCGCCAATACCAGGCAACACTGTTTGGGTAGAGTCTCCGTGTCCCCTGCGAAGGGGGATGGAGATGGGCACACTGTGAGCCGGTGTTTCCAGGCTTTTGTTCTCTGGCAGCTTTCCCTTGCGGTTTGCTGTGCCTCTTCTGAGAGTCAGAGCAGCAGTGGCCGAATCTCAGCCTCTGTCTCAGAACAGAGGGATTGCGGACCGTTCTCCACTGATGTTCTGGCCACTTTAACTCTGTTTCTGTTGGTGCTGCTCAACCCTGCAGCGTCCCGGGATGTGCGCCCCACACCCAGCGTCCCAGCCCTCACTTCCAGGGCCGGTGCGTCTCTGTCCTTTGTGTTTCTATCACTGCCAGCTGCCAGCCGCCAGCCGCTGCTGCGTGCTCCGAAGCTCCGGCCCTCAGTCTGATCTCACGCGTTCCCCAGCTCACGGTCTCAGTCTGCTCTCTTGTGGGTGCTGGTCCGGGAGTCCGCTGCTCCCCCGTGCAGGTGGCTACCGCTTCCCGGCGCCCGAACGTGGCGGCTCCCTCCCCCTTCCGTTTATCTTCTGATATCTGTGTGCGGTTTCACGGCTCCCCGCTTTGTACCTCAATACTCAGTGCTGGAGATGTTCATTTGTAGAGATCCAGATGTATCTTCCTGCATCTCAGGCTGATTCCGTGGATGTTCAGGCTGGTCTGGTACCTATCCAGCTCGACTCAGGGGACCGGCTGAAAAAGGGGTCCCCTACTCCTCCGCCATCTTAACTCCGAAATTGGAAAATTTTTGTTCACTATTTCTTCAAGTATTGTTTTCTTTTCTCTCTCCTTTCTTATGGACTCCAATTATATGTATATTGGGCTGCTTGTGGTTGTTCCACAGCTTGCTGATAATTTATTTAAAACAATTTTAGGCTTTTCTTTGTGTTTCATTATATATGATTTCTGTTGCTATATCTTAAAGTTTACTTCCGCACCCCCCTGTAATGTCCAAACTATTATTCATCCCATCTGCAGATTTTTCATTCTACACGTTGTAGTTTTCATCTGTAGAAGTTCAGTCTGGGTCTTTTGAATTTTTTCCACATCTTGACTACACATATTGAATCTTTCCTCTAGATTCTCAGTCATATGGAATATGGTCATAATAAGTGTTTTAACATATTTGTATACTAATTCTATAAAGTATCATTTCTAGGTTATTTTTGGTTGATTTTTCTCATTGGTTGTATTTTCCTGCTTATTTGCATGTCTAATAATTTTTTATCTGATATCAGGTGTTATGAGTTTTATCTTATTGAATGCTGGATGTTTTTATGTCCTTATACAAAGGTCCTCTGAATACTTAATCCAATAACCTGTGAGTTATGAAGTTTTCCACGCTGGCTGGTGAGAACATGCAATACTTTGGCCCCATGTGAACACTGTTACCTTTAATATTGGGGCAGTTTTTTCTGTGTACTCAGATGGTTTCATCATACACATGCACCAGGCAGTAGTATGTTGAACAGTATTGGGGATCCTCTGTAATCTTTGGTGTTCTTGTTCTGTGCATTCTCTTCCTGTGAATCCAAGCTGCCTTCGTCTCCCCAGAGTTCCAGCTTTATCTCCTCAGACTCAAGGATATGGATACATTTTAGCTGGATTTACCCTCCCTGAGCTGCTACCTGGAAATTTTCTCCAGGCAACAAGCTGGGGCAGTTGTAGAACTCATCTTACTTACTTTTGGTCTTTTGGGGTCTTTATCCTACATTGCCTGATACCCTGTGTCTTTAAAACTGTTTCATCATATATTTTGCACAGTATTTTAGTTATTTTAGGTGGGAAGGTAAATCCGACCCCTGTGACTCTATTATTGCCCCAAATGGAAGTCTAATACATAAGATTTTAAGAGTCTGGGCATTTTATTTATTTATTTTTCTTTTAAAATATTTAGTACTCATATAATCCTAAAAAATCTATTTAGTTATATCGATCCATACATGTATATACATGTTTCTTAATTTTTTATTTTTAAGTTATTTTTTAAATTTTAGTTAACGTACGGTGCAATTCAATAGAATTCAGGAGTAGAATTCAGTGATTCATCACTTACATATAACACCCAGTACTCTTTACAACAAGTGCCCTCTTTAGTAAGAGTCTGGACACTTAAAAAATTAGTTTATACAGAGCCTAACATAGTTTCATATCTTAATAGATTATGTTGACGGTGTTGATGAAGAACATAATTTAACATTTTTTTGGGGGTGTGTAATATTTTTAATGAAAACTTGAATGCTCTGAAGAGACGTATTTTTGTTTTGTTAAAATCTTTCAAAAGTTCTGACAAGCTTGGGTAGTACTTGGTAACTGAATTAAAATTTAAATGTATTTTATACATCTACATTTTATATGTATTTATCTATTTACTAGGTCTTCATCCTCCGGGTCCACCTTTAGCAAGACCAATTCTCCCCCGAGAACGAGGTGCCCTGGATAGAATTGTTGAATATTTAGTTGGTGATGGTCCACAGAACAGGTAATGTTTATTGAGGTGGTAGGTAAATGAAAATGAGGAAGAAGTTTATTGGTCGGGGCGTGTGTGTGTGTGTGTGTGTGCGCGCGTGCGTGCATGCAGTAGATGTGCTACAGTTTCATGGCTCCGATTTCCTGATTTTAGAACATAATAGAATATTTTATAACCCTGAAAAGCGTAAATATTCAATTGTTTTTCAGTAAGAATCTGGATAAAGTATCTAGATAACATACAGAAAAATATGTAGAGAAAACAAAATAATGTTGTATGACATTATTTTTGGAGAAATTGTATCATTTCATTGACACTTTTAAGCTTGAAGAGCAAACAAATAGTGAAAACTTGGTAGGTTGTAAGAAATGGAGTTTTATAGATGTCAGTAGTGGAATTGGTGATGTCATGTGATGATTTTAACAACAATGAAGACAATTTATATATGTTTGACATTTTGGTTCTCAATACTTTTCCAGTTATTATCTTATTTGATTTTTATGATAACCTTAGGAAGATAGGGATAATGTGAGCAGAGCAAGTGTCACAGTGTAGACTTTTAAAAAATACTTATTATAGTGGAGTAGGTATTTGACAAGGTTATGGTTAATATTATCATTTTAATAAAAGGATGAATTTAATGTTCATATAATAAATTGTATATTATTCAAAACAGACAAGTTGTTCTTTGATAGGGCCAAGCATTTGTTAAGTACATACACAGAAAACAGAGAAAGCATATAAATAGGAAATGAGGAAGATGTATAACTAGGATAGATATAGGAATCATGATGTATGAAGTTAACCTTTGCATTGGATTAAACAAATTAAATTCATTTCTTTATTACAGACTTCTCAGAGGTTTTAATAACATTCATTGTGAATCTCTAAGGGATTCCATCTTTTCCAGTCTTATCTGGTCACAGATTTGGGGCCTGTCATCCATAGAAATATATGTTAGGAAATACTGAAATTTAAGTGTTCTGTTCTTGAATATGTTTCTGTTAACTTAGTAAGGATATATTCATTTGTTGCTTTGTTTTTAATTTGGTATGTAAATTATATATGTATTGTAATAATAATAAGTTTTTATTATGTTATGTTAGTCACCATACAGTATATCCTTAGTTTTTGATGTAATGTTCCATGATTCATTATTTGCGTATAACACCCAGTGCTCCATGCAATATGTGCATAAATTATATTTTAAAAGGGTTGAAATTTTGGCTGTTACGTTTAAAGAGTGTTGTTCATTGTTTACTAAGTAACTTCTAAACTGTTATGACATATTTTGCTGTGTTAAAATATAAGTTAGCCGTGATGGCTAAAGTAGCATTTCCATGGGCTTTGTCTGCATTTGACTGATATGTTCATTTTTCCTTTTCATGTAGGTATGCCCTTATATGTCAGCAGTGTTTTTCTCATAATGGCATGGCTTTGAAAGAAGAATTTGAATACATTGGTAAGAATTATTGGGCAGTTAGATTTAAATATTTTACTCTTAAATATTTCATTCTATGCCGATTCCTGTGTAATGTCACTTTGTTTTAGGTGCTATCCCTGTATGTATTTTTCAGGCATGTTGATCTTATTTTAGAACACAGAGCAAAGCAGGAAAAACAATGCAGTTGTTTTCCTCATACAGTGTACAACTTCTAGGTCAGTTTTCTCAAACTTCACTGTGTATCAGAATCACCTGAAGAGCTTTTAAAGATTGCCTAGGACCTACCTATGAAGAGTCTGTTTTAATTGATCTGAGGGGAGGGGACAGGCTTTGTTTTTAAAGCACCTCAGATGATTCTCATGTGCAGCTGCTATTAAAAAAATATTGCACTAAATTAATGGTATGCTTCTCAAATATGACACAGTGCGTTTTCTTGGGCAAGTGAGCAGGGTTCTTCTGGATTTTAAAATACCTAATGATTCTAGTGACTAGAAATGTAATTTCTGTAATACATTTTAGATTATTATAGATTGTTTTGCTATTAGATAACCTGCCGTGTAACTTACAGTCCTTTCTGTTTTAAAATTAATATTCTGATTCTAATAACAATTAGAAAGTGTGCTTGAAAATTAGCTTTTGTTAGAGTACCTGCCATATTATTAAAACCAGAAGTAATTTCACAAGAGATGAATAATTTTCGAAGGGTTCTTTGACTATTTTGTAAAAGTAATCTTGAGAATTATCTGATTAGTCCCTGAATTTTTTTTGGTTTATGGTTTTGTTTATTTTTTTAATTTTCTTCAGCCTTTAGATGTGCCTACTGTTTTTTCTTGAATCCTGCAAGAAAAACTAGACCTCAGGCTCCAAGACTTCCAGAATTTAGTTTTGAGAAGAGGCAGGCAGTGGAAAGCTCAAGTTCAGTTGGTCCCTTGCCCTCAAGAAGTGTGATTTCATCGGAGAACCAGATCAGTGAAGGTATGACTATGTTAATTAAAAAGTTTTATCTCTTAATAATGTTTGGAATTTAACAATAAAAGCATAATGCTTTTAGATAAGAATGGATTAATGTATGAGATTTTGCAGCATGCATGTATCAGCTATTGCTCTGATACTCTAGCCTCCTGTGTGATCGGTCTGATGTGTTTCAGTTTTAAAATGTAGGTTATACTGTGTTAAGCTGCATCTAGCAACAGCTAAGTAAACATTGTTTATGGAGTGACATCTTCATGTAACTGTTGGGAGATTTGACTAGTAGTGTTTTCATGGAGTCACCTTTTCAGTTTATTTGAGTGAAACAGATTATAAGAATTATGCAACTACTTGTAAGGGTAAGATTCTGATTAGATTTGTGATTAACATTGGTAAAATATGTTTGTGCCTACCACTGGAATTGGTAAGGTTACCAGAAGTAGGAAACTTTGGAATTGGAAAGTCATCCTTGAGTTCTTTGGATAACTATGTTGATAGGACTGGTATTCCTTTGAAACAATTTTTTGGGGTCTGCAAGATTAACATTGCTAATGGATGCCTTTGATGTAAAACAACCTTATTTTAGAGAAACAAAATTTATCAGAACTCATTGGTTTTTAGAACTCATCTTGTAATTCTGTTTTAGGACTTGAGGAAGTTTCATGAAAAAATGGATAAGAGATGGAAGAACTGACTATTAATTGCCAACTATATTTCTTGTTAAATTAGGTGGGGAGATGTTTTTTAAGCAGCTCTGAATCATGAAGATGCTAAAGTTATTGCACAGGCCATGATATTTTTGTGCTATGCCTGATATAGAAAAAAAATCCATATTAGAAGTTTAGTTCACATAGTTTATTTAGCAGTCAGTATTCATCCTTTTAATTTCTAGGAATTCTCATTTACATATATTTGATTCCTTCTTTATACAAGTGCTGAGTAGTGAAAAAATTGCTTTAACTGAGAATAACATGAGATATGAATCTACAGATTGTTTAGTATGAAAAAAATTTTTTTTTTAACTTGAAGAGTGAACCTAAAATATGTGTGTTGATTTGGGCTTGGCTTTTGGCTTACTAACATATATCAAAATGAATTTGAACACAGATAGTCATGACAAGAAGCCTATATACTTTCAACGTGGAATCAATACCTTCACCTTCTCCAAGCCTGCAGCATCAACTCCAAACATAATCACGTTTTTTCTTCTACTTAAGTCATGCTCTGAGCTGCATGCTGTCACATGCAAATCACCTGCCTTGCCATTGCAGCCTCTTGGAACAGAAAACTAAAGAATTTCATACTGAAGATGCCTAGAGGAAAAATTGAAGTCCTTTCCATGGGTAACCTTGCTTATGAAAGCTAAAGTGAATATTTGAAAGCTAATAATTGGGACAAAAAAAAAAAAGAAAGAAAGAAAACAGTCAACAAAATAAAAATCTTGATAATGAGTCCCATGCTTTAATATCTTCTGCTAAGGTTGAGATGGATAGTTAGCAAACAACACCCAGCTATACCTTTCCTTCTCATCAAATCTAGGAGGAGCAATACCCCAGATGTCTCATTTTCTATCTGAAATCTCCAGAACGAAGTCTAACTGGCTCAAACTCAGCCCTAATAAGGTAATGTTAATAGGTGAAGACAAAACCCAAGGCAAGGTCTAACAACTCTGTAGGGCTAGAAACTGAAGCAACAATTCATTTGGTTAAGACAGTCTTTGGAGTGGTAACTTTTTCATACTTCTCCTTGGATTCATCAAAATGGCTATGAGAACCTTTTACTTCTTTGGCTTTCCAGAAGATTGGAACTTTTCTCCAAGACTGCTGTCTCACCACTATGATATACAGTTACCATTTCCAAGTGACTAGGAAGTATTCTGGTGGAAGATGAAGCTATATTTGTTTTGAATGCTGGTGGCATACCTTTATGATTATATTGAAGTGTTAAGACCATATCATCAGTCATCTCTTTACTGACAGTCAGTGTGAGGGCTTAGATTTCTGATTTCTACGTTCTTGATGCAAGAACTTGAGGCCTAAAAAAAAACTTTCCTGCATTAATTTTTATATATATATTTATATTATCTATTTTTGCAAGGGAGGGAGAAAACACAAGCAGGGGGTAGGGGCAAAGGGAGAAGCAGATCCCTGCTGAGCAGAGAGCCCGATGTGGGACTCGATCCCAGGACCCTGAGATCATGACCTGATCTGAAGGCAGATGCTTAACTGAGCCACAAGGCACCCAATTTTTATATTTTTTAAAGTAGTGGAATAACTCCTTGATAGTTGCAGAAACTGCAGAAATTAGGTTATTGAATTTACAAAGGGAACCGAAAGGTAAGTTTCTTCCATCTGAATTTTCCTTTCAACAAATATTCTATAACTATTTATATGAATAATCTTGAATCATTAGAAGCAACCTTTTTAAAAAAAAATCTATGATGCAAGACTTTGAGTTTTGTCTTGATTCTGCTACTGGAAAATTTTTCATTTAGGATGAGACACAAGGTTTTTGAAAATTTTTTGGATCACTCGTTAGAACAACTTATGAAATCTTAGAGTTTTCATCAAAGAAGGCGACCTAGAAGAAATTTCTCCCATTAATTTCTCATTTGGATTCCTAGAATTTTCTTCTAGAACTGTGTATCCAGATGCTTTGGTAATACTGTATTAAAGAAACACAAGAAATTAGGACTGTGGATTGTCTTTTTATCAAAGAGCATACTGGATATGGTGTGCCAAAGTAATGAACTACTTTTACCTGGTTTCTTTTATGGCTGAATGAGTAGTGAATCTCTGGTAAGCCACATTAAAGTGGTTGTTACCAGTTTTGTTTTTTCGAAAATGGCTTTCCAAAATAGTTGATATGTAGCATTCTTTTTTGTTAACTATGATAAATAATTAGAATGAGAGTTTTCTACATTGTTAGTGTACCAGTAGAGTGATTTTAAGCTAGCGTATTTGACAAATGTTCATATTGCTTTAATTACTCAGCTGTATTTATACAGATCTTATGTAATTATTTCAATAAAAGATAGCTTTTATTCAACTGGAAATAACTTTCTAACAATAAAACTCATGGCGTTTAATCAATACTGTAAAAAATATGGGGTAGTTGGGTGATGGGCATTAAGGAGGGCACGTGATGTGACAAGCACTGAGTGTAATAAGCAACTGTTGAATTATTGAACACTACATCTGAAACTGATGATGTACTATATGTTGGCTAGTTGAATTTAAATAAAAATGAAAAATAAAAAAAATAAAAATACTATCAAAAATAGCAAGTAAAGGGGCGCCTGGGTGGCGCAGTCGTTAAGCGTCTGCCTTCGGCTCAGGGCGTGATCCTGGCGTTACGGGATCGAGCCCCACATCGGGCTCCTCCGCTGGGAGCCTGCTTCTTCCTCTCCCACTCCCCCTGCTTGTGTTCCCTCTCTCCCTGGCTGTCTCTCTCTTCAAATTAAAAAAAAAAATAGCAAGTAAAATTTATATAAGGTGAAATTTATTTTGGTAATCCAATTTCTGCTTTTTTCTTTCTTTTAACAATATACTGTTCTGTTAGGTTATGTTGAACTAGAGAATATTCTGTTTTTACTATTGTTTGTTTATGATGCTCTAGAAATTGAACTATTCGATAATATAAGTTTTGTTGAATTATGTATTTACCAGATCCAAAAAACTTGTACCTTTATTGATATTTAATTATGTACAGCCTTCTCAGGATATAAACTTGCCTGTCTTTTTGCTTATTTGTTTTAGACCTAGAGATCTTTTGGCCTTTTGATTCTCTTTTCTAAAACACTTTCACCCAATAGTTTTACACTGTTGCCCAATAATGATACTTCTTACTCAATCTAATGGATTTATTCACCAGTGGTAAATAACAGTATTATTATTAAACAGTATCCTGTATGCTCAGTATGAGTTATTTTCTGAGAAGTGGTTTTTACTTAATTGAATTGTATTCATTGAGTCATTAGGTTAAGTTTTGAGATAAGATTCATGTCTTTGTTCCTTAATATAAGTTGGCCATTTTCCTTAAGGCAGAAAGTCTTGTAAAAACTGCTTTGCTTAAGACCTGTGAGTTCATGGGGCACCTGGGTAGCGCAGTCGTTAAGCGTCTGCCTTCGGCTCAGGGCGTGATCCCGGCTTTCTGGGATCGAGTTCCACATCGGGCTCCTCCACTGGGAGCCTGCTTCTCCTCTCCCACTCCCCTGCTGTGTTTCCTCTCTCGCTGGCTGTCTTTCTGTCACATAAATAAATAAAAAAAAATCTTAAAAAAAAATACCTGTGAGTTCAAAGACAAACTGCCCATTTTAATTGGACAGATTCTCCTTTGGGTAAGTTTCATAGTCTACACAAACAGTGGGTACTGACGTATTAGCAAGGTAAAAGTTTGATGCATTAGCAAGACAGATTTTTGTTGTTCTTGTAAAAAGTAATAAAAAGTAAGAATCTAAATAAATTCACTAAAATATGAAGGATTTTCAAAGGCATAAACTATATAGAATCATGTTTCCTTCCCTCTCCCCACCCCCCCGTGGAAATTATGTATTTCTAAAGGAAATATATGAATTTGTTTTGCTAGATTATTATTTATTTTTCTTAGAAAATTATTTTTTTCAGAGCTAGAATAAAACCCAAAAGGTAAGGTGATGTTCTTACGTGTTTTTGCACCTGTGTGGTTTCTAGATGAGGCAGTGGTATTCATTATACAGTTATACTAGTTTTATGAGTTTGAGCTGTCTGACTGAGTTGAGGCTTTGCCCAAATAACTGTAAGCTAATGGTTACAATTTGGTAGAAAAAGCTTTCTCAAGAACATTGGGGAGAGGGGCAGGGGGCAGGAGTGGGGAAAGAAACAAATTCTATAGGTCATTTTTATTTTATCACATTGTGATATATTGTTTTCTTGACATTATGGATGCCAAAGTTGATTTTAAAAATTTTCTTATGGATGGTATTAGGTCATTCGGGTAACTTTGTTTTAATTTTAGTCTTAAACTGGTGTTATACAGGGGAGAAGAGGCCTATTTAATTAGTGTGAACACAAGGGCTGGTTTCTTTTTTAGTATTTTATGCCCAAATATTGACATCTTCTATAATGTGCTTTATACCACCATGCTATTTCTATAACTGTAACTTCACAGAAAAAATTTGCTGTTTTTATTAGAACAGGCAAATGATACTTTCCCATAGAAATAAATGCTTTTGGAATATATTTAATAATCTTACTATAAAACTCTGTTGTTTAATTCTTAAACATGTGATTCTTTGTTATTCTTGCCCACCTCATTCACTTAAATCTTATTTGTATGACTTTTCACAAAATGGCATTGGCATCCAAAAGTCAAATATCTATGTAATTTAGACTGATGTCTGCATTATAGGGATCACGACACATACCAGTTTTTCTGTAGTATTACTGCTCTTAAAATTACTTTTCTGCAAATTAACTCGGGGGGAAGAAGAGTAGTCATTAATAGGCTTTTTGATTATTTTCATGCCCTACCCATCATTTCACCAGTTTTTAGTCTTCTGTATATTCTTTGAAATAAAGTATTGACAGGAAAGCTTTTTGTATGATGTCATTTTCTAATTATGATAGCCCTTGGTATTTCTTAGAATTCATCTTTACATGTTTAAAAATTTAAGTATTGTAGAACTTTTTTTGTATTATCTGCCTCAAGACCCTTGAGTTTAAGTTGGATTTGACCAATGATGTGTCTGTTTTGGAAAATAGTTACATCACAGAGCTTTAATATGATAAACTATGAACTTGCATACTCTTTCTGTTTAAGTTGGGTACTGAGGCAATTGGTCAGACAGACTATGACTAATTATCTGAACCTCTATTCACTTAAACACATTTATTGGAGAGTTGAGTCCTAGATTCTGAGCTTTTTGTCTTTTCATTTCATGTGGCTTTACTTGTTCGTTTCAGAAGGCTTTCTAAAATATAGCAAACTGTGACATTCTTGGCAAGTAAGTACCGCTCAATGGCCAGAGAGTTGCGGAAAACCGTGACTCTTACAATTCTACCCTGGATAAATTCTGGGAGGGTAGAATTACAAATGGTTGGCGACTCCTGAAGCTTTCCACTGAAGAACTTGCTTGCCCTTGTGGCAGAAATGATCTGTACATGTCCAGAGAGTTTCATTTGCACTTTCTGCTTTTCCTTTATGCATTGGAACATGCAAATAACAAAACTACTGCGTTTCTACCTTGGTTTTTATAAGATTCCAAGTGGTACTGCAATGCCATTTTCAGTTCTTTTTAAGATAAAAATAGCATTTTCATGACATTTGACACAAGTAGGATTGTGAACATTCCTTACTACTTTTTGTGATCATCTGAATTTTCATACAGTAAGACCTCATTAAATTGGATGTCCCTAACTGGAATTTTGACCTTTCAGTCTATATATGAAAGAGGGAAAGAGGTTATAATTAATTCTGTAAACTAGAGTCTAAGATATCTGTTTAAAGTAATAATTACTTTTTAGTATTTT
Organism: Ailuropoda melanoleuca; assembly: GCF_002007445.2. NCBI lineage: Eukaryota > Metazoa > Chordata > Mammalia > Carnivora > Ursidae > Ailuropoda > Ailuropoda melanoleuca. The sequence continues at coordinate 143,882,381 of NC_048219.1, read as the reverse complement.
TAAAGTCTTGGCATGAGTGTGTGAGATATAGATAGTTTGTATTTATTAAAACTGATTATGGTACAACCATGAATTTGTAAGACCTCCACTTCCATGTGTGCATATAGCACATAATTTCTTTACAAATCTATTAATTAATTTTATTTATTTAGTGAGACTTTGCCCTGTACTATAAAGGAAATAAACTTGAACTTTTTACTAATGTAGATTGGCTTTTCCTTCAAATTTGAATTAATAACATTTGCAGTATGCCATAAGGGATCTTCTATGAGCATAGTAAAATCTACTTATTTGTTTGGCTGATGTGCTTTAACCATATTTATCCTAGCAAGGATGTTTGTTACTATTTATTATAAAAAGAAAGGCTTGATTTTTTTTTTTTTACTTGAAAATTAGGAGCTTTCTGCTTCTGACCTTCCCTCCCTTATTTCATTCTTTAAACTTAAAAAATTGAAGAGACTTTACTGAATAAAATTATTATTATCAAGGGATTTGAATTTAGTGAAAATCAAAAGAGAATTTAAAGGGAGTAAATTTTTAGATAGGAGGAGCCAAGAGTCTCACTTAGCTTCCACTATGGAGACAGGGGCAAAAGACCCTTCCCTATCTCTTCCTTGTATTCTAGGTATGTAGCATATTCTGACCCAGAGATTTAAATCCTGAGAACTTGTCTTGTAGAGGGATGGGGGGAGACTTGTCATGCCTTTGGAAAAGGTGGATCCAGACCATCCCAGTCTGTGGATAATAGGAAAATTAGTGTGGGAAATAACACTACTTAGACACACACACACACACACACACACACACACACACACACACGGAGGTCGCATTTATTGTTTACAAAGTTGTCTGTGTGCAAGGGAGACAGTTCCTTCAGGAAACGTAGTCTGGGAGTTAATACGTTGGCTTTGTTTGCTGGGCTCTTGTCTTATAGCACATAAATCTTTTTGGACTTGGTTTGATATATTTGGACATTTAACTTTTAAATGCATCCTTAGGAAAGTTCCTAAATATTGTGAAAGTTCCTAAATTTTAGGCAAATATAGGGTGTTAGGTAAAAGTATGATTGTGGGTTTGTTTTCCCCAAATTGTTTTGTTTCCTTCATTCATACCAATTCTTGTATGTAATAGGGAGTTAAGTCCATATTTTAAAAGATTTTAAGGATAATGTTAGACCTTTCTCCTGTTTCTTTGTCCATGTATGTGTATGCCTATCTTTCGTTTATCTTATTTCGCAGTTTAAACGTTGGATATTCCTAAAGTCTTGACTCTTCATCTTTTCAGAATCTGTAGAAGAACAAGATGTTCTTGATAACAGCACAGAGCAGACAGATGAGAAAATACCAGAGACAGAGCAGACAGACCAAGGGACTGAAAAAGTATCTGCCACAGAGGAACCAGAGGAGAAACAAGAGACCGAGAATGAGGACACCTCAATGAACGAAGACAAAACAGCAGTCCCCAGAGCTGATTCTATTCCCAATCCTGAACTCAGTGGAGAATCTTTGATGGCCATGTAGTAAATGCTTCTGCGTGCCTTCAACTGGATATTTGTAGTCTCGTTGATGTCAGTACTGCTTTCTAGGTGGTGCTTTCTTTTTTTCCCCTCTAAGGATATGCTTCATTTCATTTGAATTCAGATTGCTTGGCTATTTCACTCTGTCAAAGTTGTCGCTCCTGGGTGTTAAATTAAAGGCAAGTGATATCAGTAAAGTAAGAACTTTTAGAATGTAGAAAGACCCACACTGTTTAGCCAGCTTTTAGATGTTTTCTTCCATTCTAAAAGTAAACAAAATAGCATTCTTGTTTTCTCTATGTGTGACCTGTAAATAATACCATTTTGACATAGGAGGAACTTTGGTTATGAATAAGTTCTAATGGTATTCATTTTAAGGAATGAAATCAATAAGATTTTCAGTCATTCATCATCAGAAATGGATAGAATTTTAATTCTTTAGATATTTGCAGGGGGGATGTCTATTTAAGCATTTACATTAAGTGGTAAGAAAGTCATAACTGTAACTATATAGGCATTGGTACGAATTCTCAGTAAGAATGCAATTGAACAGTCAAGTGCAGTATTTCTTTTTGATGTTTCTTATTTTGCAGCTGGGCCAAAGGCACATGATGTATATAATTAGCTTATGTTTACATATTAACATAGGAAATATGTCTGCACTTGACTGTACTTGAATTCTGAGCATTATTTATACTTGTAAAATAATGGTGATACATAAGTGAATTTTGTGCTCTTTGTGTGTATTTTGTTAAGGAAAATAAAGATGATCTGGCAGCAGTTTCTTTTTGTTAAATATCTAGACTTCTTCAGACGGTGTCTTGGTGGGTGACTTGGCTACCTGAAAAAATCTTAGTAGGAGGAACTCACAATACAATTATCTATAAACTCTCCTGAGAGCAAATTATGATGCTTCTGTTCAGACTAATTGCTTTTCAAATTCAGAGAAATAGTGACATATAGAGGTTCTAATCAGAGATTAGGGTTTTCTGATTCAGGAAAACCTGAAGCCATTTGTAAATTTTAATTTTGAGAGACAAATAAGTATTGAGAATAGGCAGTTAGTTACTAGTAGTTTATTGGATTTAATATCATGTATTAAGAATTAACTGGGAAAAAATTTCACCCAGAATGGTAATTCTTGGACCTTAAATACAGCATGGTTATCTTCTTTATCTTCCTTTTATCTTTCTTCTCCATTATTAAAAAAATTGAAATCAAAGGGAGGCATATATAGGAATGGTATATATGGCAAATATTTCTAAGTTGTACATAGTTTATTAAAAATTCAATAAAATAACATTTGTTATTTAAAAGTTCATCTTTATGATTTAATATCTTATGTCTGATAGGTATTTTAATGAGTCCAATCTGTTAATTGTCTGAGGCATTATGGTATAGGGACCAGAGTTTTTGAGATCACAAAACTGGGTTTAAATTCTAGCTCTGCAGTCTTGGGCAAGTCACCCAACCTCTCTGAGACTGTTTTTTTCAACTGTAAAATGGGAAGTATAATACATACTTCTTGGGGTATAGGGATGATTAGAAATAATTTATATAATATGTGTAGCTCACTGCCCGATAATTAATAATTAAGTAAATGGCACCATTTTATATTATTGATATCCTTGTGAAATATGAAAGGGCTGTAAATTCTTCCTCTTGCAAATAAGGAAATGAAAAAATACTGTGAACGTATAATTCAGCTGCTCAGAATCAAGCCAGAGTTTTCTGCATCAAACTTTTCTCTATCGTATACATGTATATAAATAAATACGTAGATAAAGAAATAGGAACTTGGAACTATGGGATATAATCTCTGAATATAATCTTTTTTGGGGAGGGTGGATCTCAGGTTTTGTACATTATTGGCCCATAAACATTTTAGTAACATCATGCTGAGTCTTGTTTGTTTGTTTTTTTATTTATCTGTTTATTTTTGGAGTGGGTGGAAGGGCAGAGGAAGAGAGAGGATCTCAAGCAGATTCCCTGCTGAGCATGGAGCCTGACACAGGGCTCAATCTCACTGCCCTGATAGCATGACCTGAGTTGAAATCAGGAGTCGGATGCTTAATCAACTGAGCCACCCAGGTACCCCGAGTCTTCTTGTTTTAAAACATTCAAATTCTGATGTACATTGCTTGAAAATGAGGAGTACTTCACAGAAATATAATTGAAAAATAGAATCAAGCAAATATTATGAGAAATATCTTTGAAAGAAAAATGGAAGCAGGTTAAAAGGGGATTAGTAAGATGAATGCAACGGGCAACATGCTGTAATTGTATAGTGCCCTTTAAAATAGAAAAGGTTATTCTGATATTGTAATAAATAGTTAATGGTTTTAAAGATGGTAAAATGTTCTATTTCTGATTATTAGGACTAGTGTAAATGAGGAAAAACGAACTACTAAGCACTATTAGCTAGTGTGATCTTAACTTCCTTACTTAGAAATGCTCAACAGATTATTTTTTAAACCCCTCTCACTGTGTACTGAGCGTGACCTACAAACGGTCTGGCTTCTATGTCTCCTTCCCTCCTCCACCATTATGCTGTCGCCTCCAGGGCTCTCCCAGTTCTGTGACCATGCTAAACCCATTCCTGCATTAAGTTTCAACTTAAATGTTCTCTTCTCAGAGAGGGATGCTCTTAAATTCCCTATTTAAAGCTGGCCTCTGCCTATTACTCTCTCTCTCATGTCACTTTATCTCTACTAATGGTCCTTATGAGAATTTTAGTATTTTATTTGTTTACCAGTTCACTGTCTACCTTCACAACGTAGAGTTTGTGTGCAAGGCTCTTTTTTTGTCTTATTTACCCATATCTGTGGGTCTAGCACAGTGCTTTACACATATTTTTTATGTAAACGAGTAATTTAGTTGCTAAATCCAGTGAAAACTCTCAGTCCTTAACTTATTTCACTGCTTGGCCGTATTGACATTGTTGAGCACACCCTTTGGTTTGAAACACTTTTTTTTTTTTCTTTTGGCTTTGGAGCTCTTACACTCTGGAGCCTTCCTCTGTGTCCTTTGCAGGCTTCTCTTCCCCTGCCCATCCATTAAATACTGGTATTCCATAGCTTCTATCTAGTGCCAGCATTTCTTCACTCTACATAGTCTCTCTCTGGAAGATCTCATCAACCCCATGGATTTAATTAACACCCCTCTCGGATTCTCAAATCTCCAGCCTTGATCTGTTTGCTTCACTTTGGACAGATATGATCGTCTGCCTTCTAAACGGCTTTCACAATCAGTATGTTAAAAAATGAACACCATTTTCTCCTCAAACTCTAAAAATATTATGTATTTGAACTACAGTGTGTCCCCTCATCCCTTTCCCCCTTTTTCCTACATCTTCACCATCAATTTCTGTCTCTAAAACATCTTCCAGTTATTTTTTCGGTTCTCCATTCCATTAGCATTAATAATTATAATAAACATTTGCATTCTTATTCTGTGCCAGGCAACATGCTAACTGTCATATGTGTCTTATTTGTTCTTTGGCGTAACCCTGTGAGGATTTTTATTTCTGGATTATAGATGAGAAAACCGAGCTGTAGAGAGAGTAAGCAGTTTGGTCAGTGGAAAATCTGGGATTTGAATGCAGGCAAATAGCTTTAGAAGTCTTGCTCTTAATTACTGTCATACTGCCTTCTCATTCAGGCCTCCAGTATCTCCGCACTCTCTTCACTGGTTTGTCTCCAGTCTTGCCCACTTGCTATCTATTTTGTGCACTATAGCCTGAATGAGTTTTCAGAATTGGAAAAGGAATCCTGCTACACCATTGCTTAAATCCTTCAATGATTCCTCATTGGGATAAGGTCCAAACTTACTGATAGGGCCTACAGAGCCTGTATATTTTGCTTCTAGGTGCCTCTGGCATTTCTGACCACACCTATTGCCACCATTCTTGCCCCACTTTTACTGTAGTTATCTTAATGTTTTCTATGGTTTGTATATGCAAAGTTTTTTCTAATCCCTCAGCCTCCTCTTCCTCTGCCTGGGATATCCTCCCACTCACAATGACACAGGGACAGGCAATAAATAATTGCCAAATTGCATTGAAATAGTAGTTAGAACGAAAATTTGGAAATGTTGCTAGTTGTCGTTAACCTATGCCTTTTATTCTTAAAATTGATCTTTCTCATTTTGTGTATTAGATACGCAATATTGTTATGGAAAACATGATTGAGTCAGGAGAGTTATAACTTTGTGTGTGTGTGTGTGTGTGTGTGAGAGAGAGAGAGAGAAAGTGTGAAAGGGAGAGATACTCTATATAATGATTTTTCATAAAGTATTATATGCCAAATGTCAGAAAAGCTGAATGACTTACACAGGTCATAGGGATAGCTAGCATCTGAAACAAGCCAAAACTCAGATCTCAACTCTTAATGCAGGATGCTTTATATTGAACCATCAATTTTACACTGCCAACCAATACTGGTGTTGGAGTTTGATTACTTTGAAAATGTGACGTTTTCTTATGTTTTTTTCTAATATTACTTGGCAAGATTACAATATTACTTGTTGGATTGTGTGCAAATCAGTTAGTCAAAGGGCCGAAGAATGGGGATAATTGGCGCAATTATGAATAGCTATTTTGAAACAATCATGGAGAACAGAGCTGCTTTAGAAAATCAGAAGAAAATAGTGTAAGTTATTATACAGTATAACCTCAGTTCATTGTAAAAAAAATTGTAGAAGAGATTTAGATATAGTTTATGGACTCCCAAAGAGCTATTATAAATAATTCAAGTGCTTACGTAAAGATGAACAAGATAAAGATGATCGTGAATTGATGCTCTGCTAAATCTTACAGTTTGTAATTTGACTTGTTTCAAAGTTGTTGAAGATCTAAATATATTAACTCTACCCAGCTAATAAGTAAATGTGCTCAGGCTCTGAATTTAGACCAAAAAAAAATTATAAATCAAAGTACATTTATTAGAATACAAACATAAGAATAAAAATTTAAAAATACAGAATAAATTGTATCAGTCCATAAACTATTAATTTGCCTCAACCTAGTTTCTTTCCTTCTCAGAAACAAATGTATATGTTCTACTTCAATACTATTTCAAAAAGTCTTTTTAAAAATTGTTGAATTTATTTGATAATAGATGTCCCCCCACGTGCCCTTTGGTTTGCCTTTGTGAAATTTAGATTCCTTTTCCATTCTTTCTCCTCCAGAGGTCCTGTTATGTGGCTTAATTTATACTACTGTGGACTTTAGAAGAAAATACTATCCACTTATATAGCTCTATAGTATTTGATGTGTTTTACAACCTAGATTTTCTGCTTTATGCATTTTTCTCTAGTTTTTTTTCTAATATTTATACCTTCCTTTTTCTTTGGCAGCAAAAATGGTAGAAGTTGGAAGCACTCTGAGAAGATTAAAAAGTGTTCTCAAAAATCTCTTTCATAAATTAGTTTTTTTGAAGTTCTTATTCCAGGATTATATGAGAACAGGCCAAATTTGCAACTGCCAAAGACTTTTACCAGATCCCTGGCATTTGATTTAGGAAAACTGGGGAAAATCATTTATTTTTGTGAAAATAAATAATTTTATCTTAGTCTGATTTTGAAGGGTGAAGAAAGTAGGGAATTAAATGAACATTTTTTGAATACCTGCTCCTGGTCAGGCACTGTACTCTAGATACTTTCACATACCTTCTCTTACAACCATGGAGGAGTGTGGAATCCTATCAAACAGGAATTAAATTAATCCCCCAAGACCACTTAGTTTATGGATGTTGTAAATGGAATCAGAACCTAGGATCTTTAAGGCCCTGTCCTATTCGTTATCCGTGAGCCTTCTCCTCTTTTGGTAGCTGAAAGAATAACTAATGTTCTTTTGGATTTCTCATATTTTTGTGATAATTCCAAGTGTTGCTTCAGGGCAGTCTTTTCAGCTGAACGCTTTCCAGACAATTTTCTCACCCTCCCCTTGAAATTCTATCATAATTTATCTCCTACAATAGACTATGGACTCCTTGAAGGCAGGGCCATATCAGTTTTTACTTATCAATATATTTCTAGTGTCTGGCATGTAGGAGACACAATAAATTAGCTACTGAATAGGTAGTTATGTGCACACAGGTGCACACATGTGCACACACACACACACAATGGGAAACACTGCTGTAGTCTTACTGCAGATTTTGTAGTGTGAGCAATTTTGTAAATCTCAAATTTGAATTATTAAGTAGGGAGAGGGCCAGATAATTTGATCCTCACAATTTAGGCAAACTCCAACTAACCCCTGTCTTTTTTTTTTTTTTTTAAGTCCATCATCCGTACTGCTGTAGGAGTTTTCTAGAACACAAGTTGGAGGGGAGGGGGGCAGGGGGATGGGGTAACTGGGGGATGGGCATTAGGTGTGCACTTGATGTAACGAGCACTGGCTGTTGTATGCAATTGATGAATCACTAAACTCTACCTCTGAAACTAATAATATGCTATATGTTAATTAATTGAATTTAAATAAAAAGAAAAATAAAGCACAAGCTTAAAAAAAGGTTCGTTTGTATATGGCTGACTCCTTAGGTAGTTTGTAAGGATCCCCTTTTCTAGCTTTACTTTCTGCCACTCTCCCTTGTGTTCTGATCACAGAGAAGTATTGTGCTTCTGAGAGATGCTCTGCACTGAGCTTACGTTGTGCTATTCTTGTTAAAATCTCATTTTTTTAAGACCCAGCTTTATCATCTTCTGAGTGACATCTTGCTCTGCTTTCCCAAGTTCCTTGCTTTTGTTCTTGTTGTACTTTATAATTATATGTAACTTGTAGTCTGCCTCCCTCATTTGGTTGTGAACACTGAAGACAGACTGTGTTTCTTCAATTTTTATTTCCTCACTCTTGCTCTCCTCAAACAAAACAACACAAAACTAAAACCTGGTACGGTGTCTGCTACATGTATGTTTAGAGAGTGGATTGATAATCAGTGATGGATCTGACTTGGTCGGCCCTAGTGTCTCCTGTGTTACTTCTCTCTGAAAAGCCTGTAAGTAAAGTAATTATGGCTAGAAAGTGAGAAGGACCAGCTCAAGATTTGAGCATATGGAAACTGACAGCCTACTGAGGGTGGGGAGGATTCATGTGTTTTTGTATTCTTAGTGCCCAACATTAGATGCTCAATAACTGGATGAACTGAACTGGAGATGACTGAAGGGCCAACGTACTAGGTGGGATTACAGAGCTGAAGCTCTTCTCTCCCTCACATGAATCCATTATTGGGGAAAGGTGTCTAAATTGTACATAAAATAATTTGGTTTCATAAACTCCCATTCTTGACAATCTCGACATTCCCCACCCCCGATATCATATTTTACTCACCCATAGAATGGGGTATTTTAAAATATTTTTGTTTTTCTGCATATTTTTAAAATTTCATTTCTGAGCCATTTAATGTTATATTTGATATTAACATAGGAATTTTCTGGATTAAGTAGGTACTTTTTTGACATTGTATCTGGTGGAGCTGGATACACACACACATGAAATATAATTTAGGAATATTTCCTCTTTCAGTATACAGGCCATTGGAATTCAGACCTTAAAGTTGAATACTTGCCTCAAAAAAATATTAGAAGGTATTGTATACTGCACATGGCAGATGTAATTAAAACTTGCACTAATACATATTTTATGAGTTATAGTCAGCTAAGTTATTTTTTTCTAAAAATGAAATAGGCATTTTGTGCCTTATTGTCTATAGCAAGAATGCCAAAGGCTTTGCCTACCTGTCAAGTGTTGACACATTTTATTAAATTATAGTGGTTAGCTTTTTTAAAAAAATGTTTTCCTAGGAACCAAAAGGAATCAAACTTTGGAATGAGCTTGTATTCTTGATTATGAGTGTTCACACAACCAAATAATACATGAATTTCTCAAATAGGCTGCTGTGAATTTTGTAAGCTGAGTACAGGCAGAAATAAAATCGATAGGCTCGAAACATGTTTTGGGTGGATGTTGTGGATTCTTTTCAGTGCATTTTTTTTCCTTTTGGTTTTTGAAGACCTGGATTCTTTTTGTGTGTTTGTATGATCTTTCTTCTTTTCAATAGGCAATCTCCTGTAGTCAGGCTTGATGAAATTAAATAGTATTTTATTTATTTAAAGACAACCACAATCATTACTGAAGAGTGGGCATCTTCTCTTTCCTGCTGTCTGTCCTCCACCTCTCCCCACCCTTCCACACACACCCCACCACCCCAGGAGAGAGCAGCAGGTTTTAGTAGATTCAGACACAAGCAACTTATCCTCCCAGCAAATAATTATAAGCAATAGTTTGACGCAGGTGTGAATGTCCAGCACTCCTTTTAGGGCCGGATGGCACAAAGCTACTAAATTGTGTGTTGGGACAGGAGTGCCACATATTTGGAGTTGGACAAGGAGAAGCAGGGAGCAGACGACTTGTCTGAATAAGGAGGCTGAATTCAGGGCTGCTGTGTTCCAGATGAGTCACAAGAGGTATGGCAGTTGGCACTTTCTAACAGTGCTTCTAATACACGTGTAAACAATTCCGTTTGTGCATTATAGGTTTCATTGTCTCTAAAGAGTGATTTATGTCCTTATTTCTGCATTATCGTCCACAAGGTACTGCCCTCTGTCAGAGAGCCTGTGCTATCTAATTTTTTAGACCTTTGTCTTCATTAGTATAGCAATTTTAGCTTGTGATCATTGTACTAGACCTCATTGATAAGCTAAGACAGTATGAGATTCATAGTGCTGACATCTAACCTTGCCACTGGCTTCTTGACCCCTCTGCTTCCGAAACATGGGTTCATTTAAAAAAAAAAACAAAAACCCAAGGTAGACCTCTATCTGTTTTTCACACACATTGTGGGCAGTGTAAAGGTTGGTCAGAATCAAATACTGTGCCTTCAAATTTGATAATGTATGAGTACAGAAGGATGACCTTTGATACATAGTCATACATCAACATGACATGAGCAGTAAATGCTGCAATTACCTTTACTACATTGAAATGGCACTTTAGTTTTCATCCTTAGAACAATTATTTCAGAAGCAAAAAAAAAAAGCATTTGAGTTCTTATATGAATTTTGTAAAATTAAGTATCTTTATAAATAGTCCTAATTTATGCACTTATTTTCAACATGAGTTTGGTTTTTATATAATGCAGGAGTTCACTACCAGGTGTTAGTTGCTGACCTGATCATTTTAGGCAGATTGTGGTAAAGCTATTTTGTGTTTTATGAGTAGATTATTTTTTGAAAGGATTAAATGCTGTTTCTTTACATAGAGTTTTACCATGTGTGTTTTCAGATCTATTAAAGTCTGCTCCCAGTGGTTATCTAAAGGAATATTTAGTGATGATGGGGACCTTTATGTTGTGGCAACATACAGCTGTATATGGCTTCTGCCATTCTTTGCCGGATTGTTGCCCCAGTGTGCTAATTTATACATCCATTTCTCATTTCATGAGTGCCTTCTATGTGCCAGGCACAGGAGATGGAAAATGAATGAGACGCAGTCCTTACTCTCAGGGAGTTCCCAGTCTAAGCAGATGTGTTTAGGCTAATAGCTCAGTTCTCTCTTGAGAAGTCCCAAGACAGGAAAGCAGTACGTTGACCCAGTAAGTGCTACGTGAAATGTATGTGGACTTAAAAAGGCAGGACACCAGGTTTGCATTTGGATTCTGCCACTTTCCAGAAGTATGGCCTTGGGGAAGTTACATAACCTCTCTGAACCTTAGTTTCCTTAGCTGTAGAAAAATAACATCTAGTGTACAGAGCTGCTGTGTAAAGGAAAGAGCAGGGAAGTCTAGGCCAAGTGTGGCCGAGAACAGAAGCTTACTTTTCTACTTCCCATTCTTCTTTCATCTCCCCCTACACTTCTCAGTCAGCCAGTTTACTATTTCTCTATACATTTGTTTGTTTGTTCGTTTTTTGGTATAGAGGTGGATAACAGAGTCCACGGGCCTCCAGAAATTTCCTACACTGTTTTGTATGTGTGCATGCACGGTTTTCCAGGGAGAGAATACGTAGCCCTTACCTCATTCTCAAAGTTGGACCAGGAGTCACTAGAGCATGCATGCTGCAGCTCTCTTCCAGTAGAACAGTGAACTAATCAAAGAGATTACTTAACATTACTGTAATATTTGGATTAATGATGTAAAAAAATCAATTGAATCTCAAGTACCTTTTCTCTGGGCATTAAAGAATCCTTCAAATGATCTCCATGGCCAGAAGCTATATGCCAGGTACAAAACAGCAATGCCATGCCAGTGGCAAAATGAGTGTAAAAATGGAACTCTAGTGGGTAGGTCTTGGATGCTTTTAGAATGCTGATAGCTTTATCAATGATCACATTTAGACATGAGAATTGCTTAAAACTTGTTAGTGAAGTTAAATTTTGAAAATAAGTTGGGGGTGTTGTAAGGGATCGCAAGCTAACTTACTGGATTTTGATATTATAAATATTATAGTTCTACCTCTCCAATTGTTTTTTAATTGTCCCTGTCTCCCCTGAACCTCCTGTTCATGCCGTGATGTCATAAAGTTAGGATTTTTCCATCAACACCTGCTTATTTTTTTCTTTCTTGTGTTTTTAAATTTTTTTTAAAGACTTATTTATTGGGGTGCCTGGGTGGCTCAGTCTGTTAAGTGTCTGCCTTTGGCACAGGTCATGATCCCAGAGTCCTTGGGATTGAGCACCCGTGTCAGGGCTCCCTGCCCAGTGGGGAGCCTGTTTCTCCCTCTCCCTCTGCTGCTCCCCCTGCTTGTTCTCTCTCATTCTCTCTGTCAAATAAATAAATAAAATGTTTTTAAAAAAACCCAAAGACTTATTTATTTATTTGAGAGAGAGAGAGGGTGTGGTTGGGGGAGAGGCAGAGGGAGTCTTAAGCAGATTCTGTGCCGAGCGCAGAGCCCCAGGACAGCTCCGTCCCACAACGCTGAGGTCACAATTTGAGTCCAAACCAAGAATCAACTTCTTAACCAACTGCACACTCCCCCTCCTCCCACCTGCAGACGCCCCTCTTGGTTTTTAATATAAGAAATCTAAAGCACAGCGGTAAATTTAAAAAGCTGTTCATTACATTCTATCGTTGTAATGCATGAACTGTTTTTCTTCCTTAGGTTTCCTTTTAGTCTTTAGTTCTTTTAGCTTATATGCTTTATAAATTGATATGTGCACAGTTGTATTCTTACACCAAACTGGATGAGGTGCTGTGTGTGGCTTCCCACTTGCCTCTTATAACTTCCTTCACATGGGCTGTTGTCAGACTTGTGAGTCAATTACTGTCCATTCTGAAGCACCTGATGGCATGGACATCTGATAACTTGAACCCTTCACTTTTTACAGACCACAGAGCAGCTGTCAAGTGATGTGTTTTTTCTCCTTGTACTCAGGCAAACACGGACTAAGGGCTTGGATGCCTGGCCTTCCTCCTTCCCCCAATATCTCTGCTTCCATTTCTCCTTCAGAATAGAGTTCGAATACCACCTTACGCCAGTTAGAATGGCAAAAATAGACAAGGCAAGAAACAACAATTGTTGGAGAGGATGTGGAGAAAGGGGATCCCTCCTACATTGTTGGTGGGAATGCAAGTTGGTACAGCCACTCTGGAAAACAGTGTGGAGGTCCCTTAAAAAGNTAATCAGAAGGGATAATGAAGCATGAGAGACTATGGACTCAGAAACAAACTGAGGGCTTCAGAGGGGAGAGGGATGGGGGAATGGGATAGACTGGTGATGGGTAGTAAGGAGGGCACGTATTGCATGGTGCACTGGGTGCTTTACGCCTAATGAAGCATCAAACTTTGCATCGGAATCCGGGGATGTACTGTATGGTGACTAACATAATATAATAATAAAATAAAATTAAAAAAAAAAGAATAGAGTTCGAGTTTGTGCGTTTGCTTTGTAGGTCTAAATATAATGCATTATAAAATGAGGTTCATCGCAGAATTATTTTTGATAGTGAAAAAAATAGGTGATCAAAATGTTCAGGGTGGGGGAGTGTTCAATGCACTTAAATATTTTTGAAGTATTTTTTTTTAAAGATTTTATTTATTTATTTGACAGAGATAGAGACAGCCAGAGAGAGAGGGAACACAAGCAGGGGGAGTGGGAGAGGAAGAAGCAGGCTCATAGCAGAGGAGCCTGATGTGGGGCCCGATCCCACAACGCCGGGATCACGCCCTGAGCCGAAGGCAGACGCTTAACCGCTGTGCCACCCAGGTGCCCCTGAAGTATTTTTAATAATGTGAGAAAATGTTCATGATTTGAGAGAAAAGTGGATATAAGTTTGCACATATTGTAGTCTGATACTGTATACAAGGATATATAAATGTAAAGAGACTGGAAAGAAAACAAATTTTAATTATGTTTGGGTTATAGCATCTGGCTTACATTTTTTTTCTTCACCTTCTTTTCCTGTATTTGCCAAATTGAATATAAAGAATGTGTATTACTTGCAGCATTTCTAGTTTTTCAAGCAAAAAATTTTTAAAAATCGAGAATAATGATCTACAAGAAAGCACTGTGTTACACAAAGATGTTTAAATTTAAGTTGATAATTCAGTTATTCCCAAATTTTAGTTTAACTTCAAAAGGAAGAGAAAAAAATGAGTTTTTTGAGCAGTAAAAATATAGAGACCTTGGTTACCTTGGAATAAAGGAGAGAAATGAATGCTTTATGAATGATACAGACTTATAAATGTGGAAAGAATCTGAAAAGCTCTAGTAATTTTCTTTTTCTTCTAGTAGCTTAAATAAAGCTTAAATAAAACACGCCCAGTTTGTAGAGTGGTATGAAAGCCCCCCCTCACATTTACATATTTCCTCCACCTACATTTATGAGCACACATATAGACATACACAGCTCGTTAATTCCTTTAATTAAGAGGAATGAATCAAAGGTTTTGTCTCCTAATAAGTAGTTGCTTTGTTATATGCAACATGGCACTGTAATCTTTGATCTTCCCTTAAAATATTTCTTTGGAAATTTTACAACTACCAAGACTGCTCTATGGATAGTCAAATAATTTCCTAAATCTGGGTTCTGATAAACATTTAGAAATGATCACAATGCAGTATAGGGTAATGCATCCTAGTACAGTTTGGTCTACAATTGCCTTGTGATAGCAATTACAGCCAAATCTGATTATAGTTCCCCAAATTGAGAATTTGTGATAATTTGTGATAGGGATAAGAATGAATTTCATGATTTAGAAGATTAAACGGGTGAATTATAGTATATGTAAGATTTTGTATTTTAAGTGTCTAACTATGTATAGCAGTGAACCTGGAGGACACTCTGATGTGCTGGTTTCCTACCTGGGAAATCATAATTGACTGAATGCTTGATATATACCCAAGCTGCTATGAGACAGCTTATATACACAGTGTCACTTGATCCTTAGAAGGATTCTTTGAAATAGATAATTTTCATCTCCATCCTACAGATGAGCAAACTGAAATGCAAAGCAATTGAGTAATTCACCTAAGGTCACACAGTTAGCAAGTGGCAAAGGCAGGGTTTGAAGCTAGCTTTATCCATACATGTGTCACTGTATCACACGCCCTCCCATCTTATCCATTTGTTAAAGTCAGCTTTTTACCAGCCACAATTTCTTTACCTTATATACTTTAAAATGATTAAAATATCCTGTAAAAATTTTCCATAGTTTGTTTACTATTCTGAAGATCTTCAAGAATCCCTTTGAGTAAGATGAGCACTCCTTAGGTTGCCCTGATCTTGCAAAACACTACTGGAGATGTTACTATTATTTTAGAAGCCGGAAGAGAATATTATAATGCTTGCTTGCTTCTCCTCCCCTTTTATAGGAAGCAGTGTAACACTCTTTCTGCTTTTATCATTGGCTATGTCTCTTCTGTGAGGTCACGCAGAGTTGATTTGTGACAACAGAAAAGATGATCATAAGATGCTCTGTATATAAATTGCATTTCTATTCTTGGTACTAAGTGAACTTCTAAAACCAACATCTAAATTCTTTGACTCTGTGTCACTTAAAAATTGTCTTTCCAGTGAGATTTTTTACTGAAAGCCCTCTAATATTTTTTGTCTATCAAAAGATTTTTCTGAACACATGTGAAATGCTGGTTTGGTTTATACAAAGGATGCAGACTTCTTCCTGGACTTCACAGTCACTGACAGATTAATTTTTCTCATAGGCAACTTCAACTCTCCGCATCAAATGGTGCTCGGCAAACAGTATGTTCTCCATGCATGTGTGTTAAATAGTTTCTTAGAAGGACACTCTGCCCCGATACAGATGATTATCCCTGAAATTTGGGACTCTTAACTGGACTGAAGAAACCTTAATTTTGGATTTCCTTATACTTCCATGTCTTCTACTGAAGCCAGGGAGGGAAGGGTATGGACTGCTGCTGTCCACAGCTTCCATCCCCTTGGTTTTACCTGGACGTTCAGACATTGATGACTGGCTGCCTTTTTCCACCTAAACTTTGACTAGAGGTGCTGCCCTAGAAAGGGCCCCACGCTAGTCAGCTGCCTTGTCTGGCCCTCTCCCCTTCCTCTCACATCCTTCCTCTGCAGTCACCCTGTGCTCACCCACCACCAGCACCACCCTACTTCCAATGCCCTGCTATTGAATTTGGAGTGGGTACAACCTTTACCCTAGTCCTTGATGGCTTTTCCATGTAGTTTCCATGAGTCCTGTTTATTATATGTAACTCATGTGTTGTGCTGCGGATATTCACAAAGAGCATGCTTTCTACATACCTCTGCTAACACATTTTGCCGTCAAACATTATTGCTGGCTGTTTGGTAAGGCGGGTACGGGAATCATTCAGGACCATGAGCCTCAGGCCCTCCAAGGACAGGGAGGGGCCGTGGGCTGCCCTATTGCTTCCAAGCACTTCAACAGCCTCCACCTCTCCTGATGCCTCCCGAGAGCGGCCTGGGGCCAGCTTCATGGGTCTTCCCAGGGCGCGGCATCTTTCCCAGCAGCCCAGGGAGCTCTAGTTTTCATGCCACAGAACCCTGAGATTCCACGAGGGTCCTTCTGTCATTCCTCAAACATTTAACTCCATTTTAAATACGAATGTGTAGAAACTTTAAAGGATGCACACATCAGTCTGTTTTATAACAAATTTTAACACCAGAGGCAACTAATTGGTGTTCTTTCTTGTGGATTGATTTCATAATACATAAATGCTATGAATTAGGATTTGTAAATAAATTCATCTGTAACCTAGATGTTGGCTGTCTCTGTAGGCAGCCTCTATTCTCACTCCACACTCCATGCTGTCCAGACACGGACCCTACTCTCAGCTCCCAGAGCCTCTCAGCTCTCCTCTGCGACATTGTGGCAGGTGCCGATCGGCTTTCTTCAGTCCATTCCCAGCAGCAGCCAGAGCGAGCCTGCTCACCAGGTCTGATCACTCCTACTCAAAACCCTTCCTGTAGTTCCCCATCTTTTCTTGCTCTCAGTGTTGTTTCATTCTTTACCCCCACCCCCACCCTACTTTCCACCCTGCTCTGTTTCCCTGAGTTTGTCTTTTTAAGATTCCATATATAAATGATATCATACAGTATTTGTCTTTCTCTGAAATTTCACTTAGCGTAATGCCCTTGAGTTTCATCCAGGTTGTTGCAAATGGCAGGATCTTCTTTCTCATTGCTGAATAATATTCTACTGTGTGTGT
Organism: Ailuropoda melanoleuca; assembly: GCF_002007445.2. Taxonomy (NCBI): domain Eukaryota; kingdom Metazoa; phylum Chordata; class Mammalia; order Carnivora; family Ursidae; genus Ailuropoda; species Ailuropoda melanoleuca. The sequence continues at coordinate 143,865,211 of NC_048219.1, read as the reverse complement.
GTGTGTGTGTGTGTGTATTGTATCCATATATTGTTGTATATATGTGTGTGTATATATATATATACAATATTCCACCGTGTGTGTGTATATATATACTATATACACAGCATGTGATATATATATATATCATATATATATTAATCACATCTCCTTTACCTATTCATCTGTTGACAGGCACTTAGGGTCATAGTTGAGATCCACAGTTCCCCATCTTATTTAGAATAAAAGCCCAAGTCATTGCAATGATCTACAAAGTCCTATACTAGCCACCCTCACCCCTTGCTTGATGCTTCTGTTATTATCCCATCTCTCTTTGGCCTCACTGGCTTCCTTTGCATTCCCCCACCATGCCAGCCATGCTCCTGCTTCAGAGCCTTTTCTCTTAATGAGCCAAAGTCTAGGTTACAGATGAATGACCTAAACATATTTGCTTAGCTGGACGCCCTCCCCTCCAGGTTTTTACTGAAATATGGGCTTGTCTCCCCTGATCTAACAACACCCTCCTTAAAATATCCCTCCATTTTCCTTTCCTGCTTTTTTCCTGCACTAAAATTTTCTAACAGTTCTCTATTATCACTAATATTCAATAGCAATGTTATCACTATCTAACACTGTATATTTTGTATCTTTGTTTATTATATTCCTACCTCCAGTAGGAAGTTACCCATATTGACAGAAATTTCTGAATACTTTGTTCCCTGCTGTATTCTTAGTATGTAGCAGCTGGTAGATTGTCAGTAAATATTTGAAATCTCTTGAAATAATCCACGAGCCCCAGAATGTTAGTAAATAGGCTAGATTTTCCTAGGGCTTCTCCAGGAGAGATGGACAAGATGGTTTACGTTCAAGAGGAGATTCTCCTTTCAGCTACTTTCTCCTGTCAATTACTCCTGTCCTGAGAATAGAGACCAAATTATTTTGACTTAAGAAAGCTGCTCTCCTAGTATCTTGGATACCTCTAATAAACAGATCCTTTTTAGGTTAGTACAACATGTAATCAAACAAACTAGGTAATAATGTTCATGAGAATCTCAGAGTGAGATGTGTCATAATGCAAAAAGATTTTGGTGGATAAAAGATTTATGAAAATTCTTTTTAATAATACCTTTAAATGCAATGACCTATACAAGCCTACATAAGTAACTTAAAATTTTTTCCCTATTTTTCCTAACTTTCAACCACCGACCACCACTCCCCTCACCTCTACCACTACCCCACTGACCAGGTAAAGCCAAATTATTGTCCAAATAGTTTATTCAAGCCATTTGCTTTTTCCTTGTGCCTATTTTATTTCTAGACTTCTGGCCATTTCTCTGTTATTGTTTCCCATCTGAGATGACAATATAAGAAGATGCGATTAAGGTAGTCAATGTTATCATGGTAAAAGTTGGGTAGGGAGAAAAGAACAATTATTGGCTAAAAGGAAATTTAAAGGGTCCATGTGGATTGGACCTCCATGTATTTCATGAGTACACATAATCGATAGCAATACTAATGCATTAGAAATGATGTTCTTTACTTCCCAGTTTGCACTATTAGCACACATGTATTTCATTAACACACATAAGCAAGAGCAATACATGTGTGGTAACAAATGAATTTTCTTTACTAGCCATTTTGCAAAGTTAGTGAGTGGCTTTTTTTTTTTTTTTTTGGTGAGTGGCTATTTTTAAGGCTGATCTTCCAGTGTATGTAAATGTAAACACCTCTGTGCAGGATGGTGACATCTTTAAGTAATTGAAAGCTCAGCATGAAAGCTGTGTCCAGCCTTAAGACGACTCTCAGTTAAAGGTTAATCCTTCTAACAGTTGAATATGCTGCCCTCTCAGACAGATCTCAGAGAAGAGAATTTATTCTAGAAGGTACACTCTCATTGGGTATGCGAGGTAAATCACCTCATTAAGAATGGAACGTGGAGGAGATGCAGTACTATTCAAATAGGGCAAAAGGGGCCAACAAGGTAAAATGAAAGGCAGTTATGGAAGTCAACCACTGCTTTTATTTTGTGTTTCATATTTTGTGCTGAATAAAGCAGATGAAAAGGGCAAGCTGCTTAGCATTGAGAAGGGCCTAAAGGAAAGAGGGCTGGGTCAGTTCTTTTGGTGAAAAGGGATAGAAGAGAACATAGCTTGTTGGTCATTGATTAATTGAAGAATCCTAAAGGGTGGAAAATGTTGACTACCGTGAGGGCTGTAAATAAAGAGATCCTTCTGGATCTAAAAACCCCGATAAACCCTGGGCACTTGTTTCCCAGGGACATGGATGTCTTCTGATTGATGGCTTGATTCACTCTCCTCTTGTTTGACTGAGCTGTCTTGTAATGCGCGAGTGTCACAGTCATTACCTCTCTCTGAAAAAGTCGTCTTCTACTTGTGCTACTGAGCCATGGTCTCCTTCCAGTTAGCGTCTACACTTGTTGTCATCTACCATGATGTCATTCACCTACCATCAGGAAAGCTCAATTGCTCTCAAGCCTCCAGAATTAAATATTCCTCAAATGGAAGAGTAGAGGGTCTTGGAGGTTGTTTGGTTCAGGCTTCCGCTGATAAATCGGTAAAGGAGTGATGGATAGAGAACACTTTGATGTCTTCTATTTTCTCAGAAAAGTGCCATGTCAACACGTGGGCAACAACTTTTCCAGTGGGGTCTGAGCGATGTTTCTACAACACGAATTAGCTCTTATGCAACAAGGTCTTATGAGAGCGGTTGGTACAGCTCGAAGTCATGTTGGTCAGACACGATTTTTCTCAGATCATTAATGCTTTGCATCACCAAACAGCAGCTGAGTAGAGCGAGTGGGGGCAGAACACAGAATATAGAACCTCCAGCCGGACTCACTCAGGAGAGAAAGCACGCTCTGCATGGTTGGCTCTGTGCTTTGTCTTGGAAGTGCTAGTGTGTGGTTCTTGCAGATCTTTCGGTATTTTCTTCTTGTCTCCACTAATCAGCAGCCTCAATCCTTCATTTTATCCCTTCTGTCAAGCTATCTTCTCTCTCTCTCTCTCTGTTTTTTTTTGTTGTTGTTGTTGTGGTAAAATGCACATTTTTAAAAAAGGTTTTATTTTTTTGTCAGAGAGAGAGAGAGAGAGAGCACAAGCAGGAGGAGTGGCAGAGGGAGAAGCAGACTCCCCACTGAGCAGGGATCCCAAAGTGGGATCCCACGGTCCTGGGATCATGACCTGAGCCGAAGGCAGATGCTTCACTGACTGAGCCACCCAGGTATCCCTGTACATTTTTTTTTAAGATAAAAATTCCTGTGTTGACAGTTCTTCTTT
>NC_048219.1:143821616-143861836 GCF_002007445.2 Ailuropoda melanoleuca | reverse complement strand
CAAGCAGGGGGAGTGGGAGAGGAAGAAGCAGGCTCACAGCAGAGGAGCCTGATGTGGGGCTCGATCCCAGACCGCTGGGATCACGCCCTGAGCCGAATGGCAGACGCTTAACAACTGAGCCACCCAGGTGCCCCGACAGTAGTTCTTTTGAGTCAGGAAGTTAGCTTGACTTTTTTTTTTTTTAAACTGTGAGAATATTTTTATTAGTTTTATTATTCTTTTTGTTGGTGTTTTTGTTACAAAGTTGTTTAAGTTCTGAGTGGTCTGCTTCTAACTCTATTTTTCCTTAAATCCTGTGATTTTGCAGAATGCAAGTATTTCTTGAAAGAGATACATCTCTTAGAGCAGAAGAGCCTGTACTGCACTCACTTAGTGCACGCCATATGGCTGTTATAACTGTCATCTTCAAGGTTTGTCCTAGGAAGCTGAACTCAGGTTGGAATAGTATTATCTAGAAAGAGCCAATAAGAGGTTCAAGATCAGCCACGAGACTTGCTAAATTTTTGTAGGCTCATTAGTGTCAAAGTTCAGAAGTCTTACAACCTGTCAGTCTTACTGCAACGTTCTTATTCCTTAAGCTGCTTCTACTTTCAGTAAGTAAGAACGTATGAAATGCTGCCCTAACTTACACTGGTGACTTCTCTGAACTTTCTTGCAACCACTAGAAACAATTTTTGGTGTCAAGAATATAGTTTGCTCAGCACACAATGAAGTCCCTTTCTAAAACTTTTCTGGTTACGTAAGAATGCTGAATTTTCAGGTGGGATTTTTATTTTCTGTTCCCTCCTCTGCCCCTCACCCAGCACTCAGGACTCTTGTTCTGTCCTCTGATGCTTCTGCTCATTAGTAATAGGACAAATCACATGATCTTAAGGGTATTTCAATTCAGTAAGTATGTATTAAACACCCACTATATATAGGAAACTCTGCTAATGAGTTTCTGTTAACTCTCCCAGATCAGAAATCGGTATCTTACCAGAGAACTTCTAGGGACAAAGTCTTAAGCCAAGACAGAAACCAGAATGGAATAGGGACTCAAGTATCCTTTAAGTGTCTCTTAAATCTTTTAAGGGACTAATCCTGATATTTTGCTGGATGATTTCTTTGCTACAGTCTGCAGACAAACGGGGCGCCAAGAGAAGGAAAGTCGGAAGCTGATGGGCATTTATGCCTCAGAAGTGACCATATTTTGTAACAGGTTTCATCCGTGGCATTAGTTTAATGATGTGTGTATGGGTGCGTATTTGTGTGTGTGTGTGTGTGTGTGTGTGTGTGTGTGTGTGTGTGTTCAAATTACTCCAGAGAGAACTTGAAACCTGAAGGGTCTCAACAACTAAATTTCTCTGTCACAAGGCCATAAAGCTTGCCTGGAATAGTGAAATTCCCATGAAATTGAATTGATCCTCAAATTATTGCTTAAATGAAAGGACAGTAGAAACTTAAGAGCATATTAATGCTAATGGGGATTGCCCCGCTAATGCTGTGCAAGGCCAGCTGAGAAGTGCACTAGGCACGCTACAAAAAAGCCATTATGCTCATCTTTTCATAGATGCATGATTTGTTTTATTCTTAAAACATTTGAGGTTTAAAGTTTTTATACCGTGCTTTATGAATACAAGTGTAATGAGGTTGAAAACCAAAATAGTGCTCACCACTGTGCACAGAAATAGAAAAAAGAGAAGTGTTAGCTGAATGCTGCCCATTTGAATCCCTATTTCTAAAAATCCAATTTAATTTCTTATTACTTGTCTCATTAACCCCAAGATTTAGAAAATTGAGTGCTACCTGAGTAAAATAAGAGTGACAATGCAAAATACTTTGAAAAGACTTGGTTTTTCTATTGATCTTCTCTCAAACATCTTACAATTAAATGTTCTGACATTATATAACTATTTTGCAATACGTATGTGATTTATCCCCAAGTTTGAATCTACCTGTCTTAAATGTATATTGAGCCTTTATTTATGTTTTGAAAATATAGTAGATAAAAAGCATAAGTGTTTCTGATATTATGTTTTGTCATCTCCAGCTAAGAAGATTGAAATCTTGAGAAACAATTTTCTGAAGAAATGAAATTGTATGCCCTCCTGAACCCTTGGGGGAAAAGAGCCTCTGTTTGCTCAGAATATGAAACAGTAAAACAGTACGAGTAAAGCAGATAGCCATGCCACGCGTGTCACATTTCTCTTTGTATCGTTCAAAATGATGTTTTAAGATTTTCCTGGGGTTTTATTTATTTATTTAAGAAATAACTGGAACAAATAATATTTGCACAGTCTCACTGATGTCCGAGTTTCCAAAGCAGGTGTATTTATTTTCTGGGAAATGTGAAAGATTGCTTTATAACTCTTGTGTTCTATAACTGCACAGAGAATATGTAAACTTGAGAAGATTTGGGAAGTTCTCTAGAGTGGTAACATTTCTGAAAACATGAAGGGAATCCTTCGACGTCTTTGTCTCCTGGATCCTAAGAGAGTCCTCAGTAGTCTCATTGGCTTCATAGGGTAAGTAGAATACCTTGAGAGGAAGAAAACTTTCTACATGGCAAAAAAAAAGAAAAACATTGTTTATATTTTAACCGCTGTGTTTTTCAAAGGAAAATAATCACACTTGAAGTAAGCATTTCTGGATATTGTCACTTCTCATCCCTCAAGGTAATAACTATCCCCCTTGTGTTAGATGAGAGTCCAGATAATTCAGTCCTGTTGGACTTGGAGCGTAAGATTCTGCAAAATCCAAAGTAAACTTTTGTTTTTACAAGTTGACATAATACATTCAAACACGTTTGGTGGCACATCTCTTGCTCTTGTTGTAAGACTTTGGACTTCAGGAGAAGAGATTTTCCATCCCATTTATGAAGCTGATTAGGTAAATCATATAAATAAGATTTAAAAATTTTCCTTTGCAGGTAAGCTATGTTATAAAATTGTAACAGTCCATAACTGAGCAAAATCACCTGTCAGAGGCAGTTTGTAAATAATGAAATAAAAATCTATCTTCATATTTATATTCAAATGTTATTTCTGATGCCAAGTGATTTTCTAAGTTTGATTACTCACTTTAATCAACAACCTTGGCTCCAAACAGTTTGGCTCACTCCAGAAGTCTAGACTTGTCTCCAAAGATAAAGATTAGGACCGCTAAGAATATTCAGAGGCTGTGAAGGCACCCCCAAAATGGAGTTCCGAGGTTGCCATTTCTCAAAGCAGGTACCACAGTCCTAGGCTAACGGCTTTTAAGGAAAAGCACCTATCTGGCATATTTATTTAAAAATCAGTTGCTTTACTGTGGAGTCGTATCTTGTTTACCATTTTTATCCAGAAGTACATGTCTTCCAGATTTCTTAAGAACTCAGGACACTGTTGGGAGCTGCCATGTTTTAAAGCACATAGGATCACATAGCCCTAAAAGTTTGGGGATCAGAGAAGAGGGATAGTCTCAAGAACTGTGGATGAAATCGAGCCACTTGGCAGCATTAACTCAACTGATCACTACCTCCAGGAAAGGGTTCCCTGACCTCTATGTTTATTTATGTGCTATTTAAAAAAAAATACATTTCTTTATTTAGAAAACACAACAAAGTATAAAATAATGAGAATATATATTTTAAAATATTTATTTGAGTAGAGTTGACACACAAGTTACATTAGTTTCAGGTATCGAACAAGAATGACTCTCCATCTCTGTATGCTGCATTATGCTCACCATGGGTGTAGCTATCATCTGTCACCATACCACACGATTACAATATCACTGACTATATTCCCTGTGCTGTGCCTTCTATCCCCCTGACTTACACATTCCAAACTGCAAGCCTCTATCTCCCTCTCCCCTTCACCTGTCTGCCCACCCCTCCACTGCCCCCTTCCCTCTGGAAACCATCAATGTGTTCTCTGTATTTCTAGGTCCGATTCTGCCTTTTGTTTATCTATTCATTTGTTTTGTTTTTTTTTTTTTAGATTCCACATATGAGTGAAATCATATGGTATTTGTCTTTCTCAGTCTGACTTATTTCATTCAGCATAATACCCTCTAGGTCTGTCCATGTCGTCACAAATAGCAAGATCTCATCCTTTTTTATGGCTGTGTAATTGTTTATGTGCCATCTGACATAGGGATACAGTGGCCCTTGTTCTCAGGTTGTTTCAAAGAGTTTCTTGGGGGGTATTTTTAGTGCATTAATTCTTTATGCTCATGTTAGCCAGAACCTTTTTGACTGCAAGTGGCAGAACTCCAACTAGTTTAAGCAAGAGGGGAATATTTTAGAAGTTTACAGGTTTATCTTATTTGATCTAAATTCAGGCAGAGGAGGCACGTGGCTAGACCTTAGGGACAACGGGCTCAGGACAGTCAAATGCCCTTGAAACTTCTGCTCTAATTCTCAACTGTATTTCACTCTGCTTGTTTATTTTGCCCTCAACCACTGTGGAGCAATGTTCTCTATGTGGCAGAGACCACACAGCCAATGATGGTCACTAGGTTTGCCAACTGTCATTTCCCAGTTCTAGCTCAATCAAGCCCAGACAGGCATACCTCTAGAGCCAAAAACCATGGCCAAGGAGGTCATGCAGTCCTCACTGGGATCCCATGGTTGAAGAGAAAGGGGCTGGGGCGAGAAGTTCTCAAGAGAAGGGAGGTTTGGGGCAGAAAACATGACAGCAGTCCACCACAGTTTCCGACCAGAAATGTAAGTTCTCCAGAGGCGGTAGAGTGCCAAGTCCAATGGCCTGAATGCTCAATCCCTGTTTGATGGACGGCCTTCCAGACAGCTTGTAGGGCTTGAGTGATAGAACTCTTCTCCAACTCTGGAGCTGGTGAGAGCAAATCTCACGTTTCCTTGACCTCACCACATAGGCTCCCTGGGGTGAAGTGGCGGTTAAGGAGGGATGCTCTGGAGCCAGACCCCCGGAGCTGAAATCCACCCTGCTGGCTGTGTGTGGCTTGGCAAGTTTCTTACCCCCCTGCTCAACTTGCTCATCTGTGAAACGGAGATAGTACCTACTTCAGAGGGCTATCTGGGGGTTCAGTGAGGTTTCAATACCTGTGCCTGACAAACAGTTAAGAGCTTAATACATGTTAGCCATTGCGACTATTATTCTTATTCTCATAGTTACATGATAAGAAAAAGAAACTCTACAGGAAAAATCTCTCTGCGCCTTTGCACGCGCTGCTCCTGCTGGGACGGCCTGCTTCCTGTCCTCTTAACATGAAAACTCCAACAGTGCCACAGATCTAGCTACACTCCTCTGATGGCTTTCTGCAGGCAGAAAACACGGACACGCTGTGGTTGGGTTGTCCTGTGGGAGATTTGAGAGTATGGGCAGTGTCTGGTTTGTTTCTGTATTTCCAGAGTTTAGCAGAGGAGAGGAGAGAATTTTTGGTGGTTTGACTAAAAGCTTGCACTTCTCAATTTTCCCTTATTGTCCTTGCCTCTGCCATTTTACCCGGCATTTCTTCCTTCAGTCCTTCTGTTATTGAAATCCTACCAACCCTTCAAAGCCCAGTTTGAATACTGTCTTTTTTGGCCAGGCGTTCTCTGACCAGCCAGCCAAGGTTCCGCAATCTCTCAGCACACTTTCTCTTTCCAGGCACATGGCGCTGCCTGGATGTACATACTGGCTTACCTAAAAATAGATGGGACATAGAGGTTTTGTTTTCATAGCTGCAGAAAGAAACTATGTGGTCAAATAAACGTACTTCTTTGCCTAGAGGTAGGGTATATATAACTAACCCTGGCTTTAAAAATACTAGCTTAATGTATTTATAAACATAATTCTGTTTGCCCTACAGCCAGCAAAAGGCCCTTTCATTTCCTAAATTCTTCTTCTTAATTTTAAAACTTGTTCTCATATTCTTGGTAAAAAGATTGCGCTTATTAAAAGATTCTGTTATAAGATAAATTGGGAATTCTGCTTCCTGACTTTATTAGATTTTAATTTAATTCAAATTGTTAAGAATAGAGAAGCCAAATAACCTTAAGAAGCCAAAAGAAACTGTGCAGAAAGGGAAGAAGAAACAGGTGGGATTTATGCTATTTCCTAGTAGGTTTCAGGGATCTGATTAAAAAGTAGTGAGCAGTCTATGGAGAAAGACCAGCTGCCAATTTTAAAAATGTGAATTACAACTGAGGGTAACTAATGTCCTAGGCGCCCCTAATTGTGAAAAATTATGGTATTCCCAACCTCAAGTTATATAAAAGTGTTTGTTTCCCTGTGCTTTTTATGGTTCAGGCGGTCATTTTTCCCCCCCAAGAGGAGGTGCCTTAGTAGATGGAGATGGGAACAACTAGGGTTTGGTTCTAGTTTCAGTTTGAGACTCTTGTCTATCTAGACAGAGGACATAATACTATGTTGACAATGATCCAAAAGCATGACACCGGGGAGCACAAGTCCGTGAGCCACAGTGTCCTTCCTGTTTCACTGTTGGAATTCCACAAATAGCAAGTGTTCATTCATGAGATATTTTATCTAAGTATCCATCAGTGTTAAAAAAAATATGATTTAGTACTTCAATGGCTACATAAAAACTGTGAATTTTTTTTTTTTTAAGGTGGTATGGTGGTGGGGAGGGGGAGAGCTTTCCTAAGCATGGCCAAAATTTTCTGGATGATTTACTTAAAAAACAAAAATATATTTTAAATCATGATTTCTATTGACTGGCTCCTACATAGGTCACCATGGCTCTGTCCTCAGAAGCCCAACAGAAGAGGCTGAAATATTTTAAGAGCGTAGGCATGCCATGTCGAATAATTTGCTTAGACTGGATGGATTTCCAGTGACTTGATGGATTTCCAGAAGTGTCTTTTCTTCTGATTAGGTCTTCCAGCTTCCATCTCAAGACCTTGTATCATCTGTTTTTCTCTTCCTAATTCCTTCCCCAGTCTCTCCTCCCCTCTACCATCTCCTCTTCTCTGGCACTTCCCTATCAGCCTAGGTACTCAAGATTTTGACATCTCTAAGGACTCCTCCTTGCATCCCGCCTCTCTGACACCTAACCTGTTCCCTCCTCTTTCCAACCACGTATCTGAAAAAGCAAAGTCTATTCCTGCTGCCTCCACTTTAACCCTTGAGTCTAGCTTCTGCTGCTGGTATTTACTGCAGCTACCATGTAAAAGTCACCAACGTCCAGCTAATGACTCACTCAGCGGCTTTTCTTGGTAGGCACTGTGACAACTGCTTCTCCATCAGATCTATCTGCAGCCTCACTTTCCTTGTTCAAGATCATTGCTAGTTCTGGCCTCCTTTCTCATCCTCCTTCAGTGTCTTCTTGCCTTCCTTGACCTACCCTGCCATTAGTGGTTGACACCATTTTTGGGTCTCTTCTCCCCACTTTATACTTTTTTACTGGTGAGATCATTCATTCCTCTGGTTGTAACTAGAGTGTGTGTATCCACATGCTGATAACTCCAAATTTGGCATTTCCAGAGTTGAGATGGTCATAAATGACATCTGATCCCATAACCCTGTACTTCCAGTGTTCCTTCCCTGTATCAGTATCAGTTATTTTTAAGAAAAATATAATTCTGATTATGTCACCTCCCTGCTTAAATTCCCTACTGGTTCCTTGCCACGTGTAGGATAAAGGCCAAAGCCGTAAATGGGACATGGGCATGTAAAGAGCTTCCCAAGTCTTACCTAGGCTTCAGTCGTGTCACACACCAGGCTGTCCTTGAACCTGCTAGGTTTTGCATGCTTCTCAGCCTCTGTTTGAGCGATCCCTCTCCCTGATCTTCTCCTCTTCGGTTTGATGCTTGAAGACTCCTTATTTCTAAGGTCCATTTCAAATCTCAGTCCCTCTATGAAACTTTTTCTGATCCTCCTTTGCTGTAAGCCTCAGATAGCACCAATCCATTCCCCTTTTGTGCTTTTATTGCACTTGGTTCATACTATTAGAGATGTAGTATTATAATTATTAGTGTGTTTGTATTTTGCTAAAATGTAGGGACCCTGGGAGTAGGACTCACATCTCGTTTATCTGTCCACCTCATGTCCTTGGTTCTAATACATCTGGCACATGTAAATGCTCAAGAAATTGGGTTGGTTGATGGGTGACTAAATTGACTGAACCAACTGATGGTTTGGGGGAAGTGTAGCCCCTGCCCATAATTATACCACATATCAAGGAACCCAAATAAGAAGATAACTTCCAAAAAATTATAATCAGTATATAATCTCAGTGTTCTTGATTGCTGTTATCAGCAATGATTCATCTATAAATATTGTTCATTTTGATGATGACAGGTTTTTTTTTTAAATTTTAGAGTCTTCAATTTTCATCTAGAATTCTAGTATCACCCTGTGTCTTTCTCCCCACCAAGGTTAGTTTTTGTTACTTATGGCCATGTGGCTTTGCCTGTATCAGCTGACAGTGTTGCCTATGAGAACAGGTCCCACAATTAATACCACCATCTAGGAAATCAATAATCAGAAACTGCTGAGCCTCCAGCAACAGAAGAGGGGGTTGACCCTTGACCTGAAGAGCACTGGGCCATTAGTCTGGCTCCAGTTTTTCTGGCTAAAGCCACTGCAGTCATGAAGATTGTCTTGTTTCTAGAACCCTCCAGGAAGGAAATGTCATTTCCTCTACCCATACTGTTCACTTCTGTATTGCCTTCCCTTCTCTCTCTCTCTTTCTCTCTTCTGCTAACCTTGTTCCATAGAGGATTTAAGGTACCTTATTTGGTCTATAAATATATCACAATAACATACATTAGAAGTAACTTTTTAAAAGTCAGTGAGAAAGGGAAATGATAGAGAAATAAAATAGAGCCAGGGCTGAAGCTCATTCCAAAGTGCTTATTATAAATGTCTGAATGCTTGCTAGAGGCAGACTTTAGTATTTCCAATTTGACTCTAAGCTTTTCTGCAGCTGGTCAGAAGAGGAAAAATCTGATAAGCTGTGTAATTCATGATATCTAGAAGTGAAAGAAAAATCAGTTTCCCCCACACAACTATTCCTTGTGCTAAGACCTGGAAGACATTTCATGAACAGGACCTTGGGTAATGTTACCCATGCTGACTGATGTTCTCAACTACATCTTTATCATAGATGAAAATTTGTCTTTCTTTTTAAAATGACATTTGCAGGATGGAGTATGATAGGATTATTCAGCTGAGTGTCGTTTCAGGCCATGGTCCCATGGTGAACTGGTCAGAATTTGATCTGAAATCACTGTAATCTGGACCTTTCTTCCTCGACCTCTAGTGAGTCTTCCTGAACTAGGCTCTATCTGAGGCTGTTTCAGGACAGTATCTGAAGAGGCACAGGGCAGAGTTTGCTAACTCCAGATTTTGTTCACAACGGGTAGGATAACTTGGTACAACAGGCAATGCACACGCTCAGTGAGGCTTGTTGTCTAGTCAACATGAATTGGCTCATGCTTTGCCCTAGGAACAGCAGATGGCAAAGCAGGGGAGTGAGAGAGGGCAGGGAGTGTGTGGAGGCATGCACACCCTCATTTTCCTTAAATAACAAAATGGGATTGTATGTTTCTGCTGTACCTGTCCTCGGCTTGGAAGGGGCACTACACCTTCCTGTTGGCCAACACCAGGGGGCCTCTTCTGCGTGCCATGCCACTGCTCCCTCTGCCTTCTGTCATCCATAAGCCAGATGGCAATGACCAGCCCCCGGTGACTGCTCGGTCCCTCTTGTGTTCCTTGCTCCCAATTCCTTCACCCAGCTCCTGGTCTTGTCCCAACAGCAGTCTCTGGTTTTCGCCAGCAGTGAGTGGGGGCTTTCACTGGCATGGACCATGCGTGCTCCAGTTCACCTGGCCGGCTGACCTGGCTTGGCCCCGTTTTCATTCTGTGACCCCTCCCAACCCGGTTCATTGATAGCAGAAGCTGAAACAAATGACACTGTTAGACAAATGACATGTAGGGTAGAAAAACAGTTAAGCAATGAGAAGTATATAGATTTAAAACCACATGTCAAATACATTGATATCTGTTCTTAATCTTTGTTTACCAGAGAGGAGTGATTGAGGATCTAAGCAGCAGAATATTATCTCCTAAAAAACATAGGTTCCAAATTTTGACCGGTTCCAATTTAATCCTCGGAATATAAACTGTGTGTCATCTTTTAGATTCCCGTAGAACATTGAATTGGCAGACTCTTTGGGCAAGAGACCATGAGCCTTGGGGTTTACAAGGCACTTACGCTAAACTCCAGGCCCTACTTCATACTTTAGTTGAAACGTTTCTGTCCATACATTGCAACAATTGCCAACAGTCTTCTGGAAATGACTTTTTTCAGCAACTGTGGTTTAGAGCTTCCTCATGTTTGTGGTTTTCTCTGGAGTCCTGCACTTCCACCTCCTTGGGGGAACTTATTGTCTTGCGCACAGGCAACTTGTTTTTCTCTTAAATGTTATTATTGTCACTTACTACTTATTAGAGCCACGGTAGCTATTTCTAAACCCCGATGTTCTTTGCCTGGGACCTGCCAATTTGCTGACCGGATTCTAGCACGTAACTGAATCCCTCGCACCAGTTGTGGAAACTTAACCCGGAGACAGAGGATCCTTGTGGGGCTGTGCCTTACTCTTTCTAAATAGAATTTCTCTGTCACGCCAACTGTCCTGTGAGGCTTTGATAATCACGCCAACTGTCCTGTGAGGCTTTGATAAAATGAAAAACGAAAAAGCATCCACAACGAGAAGCCCTCGATTCACCACAGCCGGAGCCTCACTGTGTCTTCAACAGCGATCGCCCTTGAGTTCATTTCCCCGTAATGTTGTTTATAGCCTCTTCGGATAATTGCCACCAGTGACCCCAGCCCCAAGGTCAGCCAGGCCCTTCCGCCTCAAAGGACTCTAACCTTCCCGACCTTTATGGCACAGAGATGGTCTGCTTTGGGCTTTCCGGGTTGGGGGGAGGGGAGGGATGATCCCAGGGTGCTTACCTCGACGGGATTTGGGGACCCCGTTGGTACCACTTCCCAAAACCGGTTGCTGACCTCCTCACATTTTCCTTTGGCTCCTAAGGCCTGGATCGTTTATGTCCCTGTCTCTCCTCTAGGTGTTGGCCAGAAATGTGATCACTGTAATGTGAAAGGTCCTCATTTGCTCCTGAAGCAAATAATCCTTGTGGTTTTGATAAGTAAACAACAAATAAGCCGCCGTNAGCCACCGTGGAACTCCTTTGACTTTCAGGAAAGGTGAGATGTTATGGGTTCATTAATATGTAAACTGTAGTATGTAGATCTCAATGAAAGTGACAAACAAGTGCCACACTGGGTATTGCTGAACACAGGAAATGGTTGGTTTGAGCTAATATATACTTTTGGCACCACTTCATCTTAAAATCATACGTAGCCTCCAGCACCAGCAGCCTGGTTTTATGGCTTCATCTATTACTGTCCTGTCACTGTTAATTGTCTTCTTTTACCTCTGCAGTATTCTACAAATTGGGCCTATCCAAAGTGACAGGAGGAAGAACATTAAGCATCTGACAAGATGATATCTAAGTTCAATTTCCTACTCTTTACCTGATTTATACCTGCAGAAGATAATTTTCCTTTCTGTCATAAACAGCCCTATAAATCAGCAGTGCTTACGGAGCAACCGCATCACGAGCCCCCAGCTTTGCAGCCTCTGTGTTTCCTATTAGGAAGCCATTACTGCAGAATTTTCCTCCTTCAAACAAAAATGATGAAATTTAATACCACTGAGATTACAAAGATTAAGAGCTGAGGTACTGCTGGGGCTTTTCAATTGAAGCCGCTATCTGAGCAATCTTTGCAAAACTCAATAAAAACAGGGTTTCTGCCTTTGACATCATTATCCATCTGTTTGGATGAAATTGCTGTATCATGGTATAAATCTGTGATACAAGTGACATAACCTCTGAAATAAAAGGGAACATTAACTGCTCTATCTTCTGGAGGCCCTGGGACCGGCTGGCTATAAGCTCACTCAAGTGTGATGGCAGTTATTCTGTGTTTTACTAGACTGGAGACAATTATCCTTTGCTCTCCTCCCCTCTTATGACAAACTGCCAGAGCTTCTGCTGAAATGATCTCAAATAGATTTTCTAAAATGCTTAGTACTAGATTGCCTCCATACATTATTTCTTTTCAATGGGCTGAAAATAAAAATCTAACCCACAAATCAATTGCTACATCTATCGGATGCACATTGGTGCACATTTTATTTTGTTCTATCAAGATTTTATACTGCTTATATCCTCTTCGCAGCGTTTACATAGACGGGTGTGCTGCAGGAGAGCGGCTTACCCAGGGTTCAATAGGAGTCAAGAGACAGTTAGCCTTATGAGAGGGGAATCTTGTGAGCGGAGCACTGATGATAATGGGAAGTGTGAAGAGGGCTCTTCCAGATCCCGCTCTTCTGGCTGTGGCACCTCTCCAAGCCCCCTGAGGTGCCAGCCAAACTGAAGGGGGGATGCGGTCAGGGAAGAAGAGGAGGAAGTGTCCATTAGGACACTGTCCTGGATGAATTTGCTTCCCGCCTGATTCTTTTTCCTCTCGAGCTGTTTGGCACAATTGAGGCTTTCTTTACCCGAGGAGCATGGCGCCATCTTGTTCGCCAAGCCTGATCCCTTGAGTAAAGACTTGAGGTGAATGTGCTTTAGAAAGCCTGATTTGTAGTCGAGATGTCAACTCATCATTCACAAAGGTGGTTGTGGCACCTTTGTGGCTACAAAACTTCTATGGACTGAGATTCATTCTTTCATTTAATTATGCTTCATGGGTCTTTGTGTGGTGCTAAACCCTCTGGGGAGCTGGTTACTTATTTACTTAGCTCGGTAGACAAATCAGCAACAGTAATGTGTTCCTCAGTCTGCAACACAAGGTACAAATGCTCAACGTGCTCTCATCTGCTGGATGAAATATTCAGTCTCTGGTAGGCACTTCCTTCTCTTGTATTTACAGGTTCGATCTGAAGCATTAATGTACAATTCCGTTTTCCCAATATGAAAGCTGGTACAAGAGCAGGACCGCTGACTGCCTTTCCAGAGGGCAATCTAATCCCCTGTGCCTCTCCCCCCACTCTCCTACACCCGCGTGCATATGCATCGTCTCCCAGGACTTCATTTTGTTTGCTTGCAAATGAGGGAAAGAAATGGAAAGAACAAAAAATGTCTTTATAGACTCTTCTGTTTTGGTCAGACAGCCAGAAAAACAAGTCAATTAATAAGCAATCGAATTTCCTTAATATTATAAATTGCTCGGGGAATCCTTGTAATCATTGATATTAGTTGCTTAACAGGTTGAACCAGGAAAGGGTGAAGCAGCAATGTTTTCCTGGGACTATGCTGACACGGGATCTAGGACACCAAACCTCATCAAACTCCACGTGTTGTAGAAAAAGTTTGAAGCAGTTTAAACATCTGGGCAATTATACCTATACGAGTTTTACCAAATGTCAGAGGCTAAATCTCTCATAAATTTTCTCATTCATTGAAGGCACTTTGAGCTGGAAAATCATAATTTGGAGAAAACCAATCTTTATGAAATCAAAAAAAAAAAAAAAGGAGCTGAGTATTCACAGACTAGCTGATGATCCTTTCCATACATCTACTGCCTCAGAGTTTCAAGGGTGGGGGATGTGGCGCTGGAGAAGCTGGACTTGGAGAAGTTCCCCCAGGTGCTTCCGACGCGCAGCCACGGCTAGCTGGGAACCACAGATACACAGCCTACCAGCGCTCTTCGTCTCCATAGCAACAGAGGCAGAAGCAGCAAGCATTAACGGTGGCATAAAGTATTTAAGCTAATGTAAGTTTGCTTTTAATTACTAGATTTGCATTTGTCATTAGAACCCTTAAGTGGATATCTCCTCCTTGGCCCCATGCCTAAGACTTGGGTCTCTGCCACCAGGTGAACACTCATGCTTTTACCTATAGATTTTTACCAAGGCTTTTACCAACTACGTCTGAAAGACAAACAACTCAGAACCCAAGTCAGTTAAACTTTTTCTCTAGAGACTCATGCCATCAAAAATAGTGGTATACAAAAATCCTGCATCCAGTTTTAAGTCTAAGCAATGGAATAAGATATAGAACCAGATATAAAGAAATCTAAATGCCCTGGTACACATCTAAGAACATTATTTACTAAGCCTCAACTGTTACAAACGGTTTTTAATTTAATTCTGGTTTTCCTTTCTGAGACTAAATAGGAAAACTAGTATATCTGATTTTACTTAAAGATCCAGAATTCTTTATAGCTGAATTTGTGCCCAAATTCCTTCTTTCTTTGAAGCTTTGGAAAGAAGTGTATTTTTCCTGCAACCTAAGGCATCAAAAGCTATTTTGCAATATTGTAGCCTTTTATGGAGAAATAGTAATAATAATAATATATGCAGTTTCTTCTACCTATTTCCTGCTCTAATTGTCTTCTCTCCTGTTCTTTTTTTTTTTTAATAGAAACATCTATTTCTTCACAGAATTTTCTTAGTGTCTTCTAGATTTCTTTTTTCCTGCCAAGAAAAGCCTCTTGCCTGAATTGACCTTTGTTTCCAAACTTTCCGTGTTTGGGGCTCTGTAAAATCCTGTGCTCTCTTATGTTATTTATTATCACTGATGATGACAATAATAAATATCTCAATACATTTTCCAGATATTATTTAATTTTATTTGTTCAAATCAGGAAGTGTTCCCTTGACAACCAGGCTATGCCCTTCTCCCTGGGTGGCATGATTCTGGTGTGAAAGGTATATGACACAAACTAGCCACAGATTATTTTTAATTTAAACCACCATTTCCAAGTAATTTACAACCTACTCCAGACCTCTATATTTCTGTAAGAAAAAAGCCAAGCATTTTTGCTACATAAGCATTTAAAAACCAAAATGAAAACAAAATGAAAAATTACGTTTGTGATGGGAAGAAAGAAATTGTGAATACATGGTCCTCACTTTGGGGGGGGGGAGATGAGGAACTCCCCATTTACCTGACTTACAATTTTGTCATTGTTTCTCTGAGAGTTTGCTTTCTCATTTCAGGGGAGCCGGAGTCAAATAGACTGAGTGTTAAATGAGCCTCTGTGTGTGTGTGTGTGTGTGTGTGTGTGTGTGTGTGTGTATGTATACCCAGGTGTATCTTTCAGAAAGAGAGCTTTGTTGTTTGGTAGCTGTAATGGGTTGACTGTTTGTATCCTCCACCAATTTCCTATGTTGAAACCCTGCCTCCCAAGGGGATGGTATTAGGAGGTGGGGCTTTGGGAGATCAGTAAGATTAGATAAGGTCATGAGGGTGGAGCCCTTATGAATGGGATTAGTGCCCTTATAAATGTCAGGAGAGAGCTTGCTTCTTTTCTCTGCTTCCCACCATGTGACAACGTGGTGAGAAGTCAGCAATCTACAACCTGGAAGACGGCTCTTCCAGAACCTGACCATATTGGCTGCCTAACCTGGGACTTCCAGTTTTCCAGACTGTCAGAAATACACATCTGTTAGAAAAAAGAAGAAGGAGAAGGAGAAGGAGAAGGAGAAATGAGATGCATGCCTGTTGTTCAGAAGCCTCCCAGTTTATGGTATTCTGTTAGAGCGGCCGGAATTGACTAAGATACTAGCCTTAAATTCTCTCAAATCATACAGGTGGTACTAAAGACATGATTCCATATTTTTATAAATAGCTTCAGTTTCCCTTGCTTGAATCCAATTACACTATTCACAAAGAATTTTCTGGAAAAAAAATGAAAGTCTAGCATTCAACCTTCTTTCTCAACTGCAGGCTTGAATAAAGCATGAAAATGAATAAAAAATGCTCACAATCTATAGTGCCTTGTTCTAGAAATGTAAAAGAGAAGAGCAGACATTCTTTTAAAAAAACCTGTATCCTGTTTTATGAAACATTGTAAAAGCAGTATTACACATATTAAAGAAAATTTGGCAAACTGCAATAAAATGAAAAGTAGGAAAAAAATTCAAGTTCCATTTCCTAAAGACAAGCACAGTTAACATTTCGAAATATTTCCTTTTTCTTTTTCTAGGAATAGGATTCTTTTAAAAAATCAATTTTATAACTCAAAAAGGCCTTATAAGAAGTAAAAGCTATAAAAAAGTCATTTCCTTGCTAATATATTAATATTTAGTAGGGTATAATAAAGGTAAAACATAATGAAGGATTGCTGTTATGTTGTCCTTTAATTAACCGGACACAGCATTTACCCCTCTCCAGTGATACCAGTGTTGACAAACTGTCTTCAAGGGGTAATCTGAAATGCAGAAAGAGACTCAAAGATGTTTATCACAGAATTACTTATTAGGAAATTGTTAGCTAATGATGTCATATCCATATGATTGAATACTACACAGACACTAAAATTGTATTTATAAGGATTTTAAAAAATAATGTGAAATGTTTATGAACTGAAGTTAAGCAAAAAAAAGCAGTTTTCAAAGTTTTATGTAAAATGCGATCTCAGTTATGTTTTTACAAAGTAGAGGAACTATGGTACCAACATAAATCACGAAACACCCAAAGAGTGGTTACAAATGAATGCTGGGAGTATGAGTAAGTTTGATTTTTTTTTGCTATACTTTTCTGCGTATTCAAACATTTTCTACAATGAATATGATTTCTTTTATAAATGTCTAACAGTAAAAAGGAGACCAAGAACACAAACGATTACCTTGCCCCATTTTCTGGGAACCGTACCTGGAACACAAAGGAAGAAATTAATAGCACCAAGCATCCCTTCCTCAAAACATTTCCTGTGTTTCTAATCACATGGCAGCTGTTTGCTCTATAATAGTCTGCTCTGAGTTTTATAGAAGCCACATTTTTTAATTGAGTGCTTTGAAGAGACTTAAAAACAACGTAGAAAGCAAAGTAGGGGCCCTCTCTCTGGCAGGGCTAGCTTGTAACACAGTTTGAAATGTTTTTCAGGGATGGTTACAGCCCTCCCTGTTAGCACCCACCTTTCTCAGGAACCAGTGGCCCAGACACAGGGCTCCTGCAAGCCTGGGCATAAAATCCCACTTACGGGGTGGAAGCCTCATGGGACCAGCACNAACCAGCACGAGGCTCTTCATCGCAGCTGGGGCTCTTCCCAAGCTTCCAGCAGCAGAATGACTCCAGAGGGTGGCTTAGGGCATTCTTTGCTTTTCTCCAGGAGAGGTGGAGCCTGCAAACAGCAAACACTTTTGATTGTGCAAAATATATGATTTAGTGAAGCTTCATCTCTGGGCGAGGTCTGCCATCTTTTTTACTGCTTACCTCAATGGTTCCAAAAGACCTTTCATTTCATTACCAAACCCAAAAGGAGGAACCTCAGGTTTTCCCCTACTTTGGTGGGGACAGGAGGTCAAACAGAAGGAGGGACTTACATCACAAAGCGTGAGTGGGATTAGTGTGACAACAATGAAAATTCTCACTTTTCCTTACTGGGCTGGCAGAGAGGGAGATGAGTGGAATTATGCAAGAAAGGAGCACGGGGCTTTTTCAGAAGCCATTCAAGGACCTGGGCAGGCGGGACATGACATGTAGGTTTTGAGACACCACCGATCAGGTGGAAGTCATTTGATCAATTTGGTAAAGTTTTTCCAAAAAAAGGAAAATCCTACAATCTCTGATTAGAAGAGATGCTGGGTTCTCTCCGAGTTGGCTGCGGTGGAAATTCCGAAGGCAGAGTTCAAGGGCTGATTGTCATTGATGAACCCTTCCCCGTTATGATAGGAAACAAACCAACCATAAACCAACCAACATATGAGAAAGATGCTTCTCTGTGTATCCGAGGAAGCTTCTATGTGTATACGTGGTCGAGCCGTGGGGCTGATGCGTTGTCCTGGCGGGGTTCCAGCGGTGTTGCTGTTGAAGAATCCTAGGTTCCTAATGGACTGGGTCGTGGTGAGTGGAGCTAGAGGCTCGATCCCTGCCCTCCCCGCCTCCCTCTCCTGCTTGCCCAGCCCTGCCCCTCTGAAATCTACTTTCCTCCCACTCTCCCTCCTGCACCTTCCATTCCCAGTGAGTCTCCCAGCCCCAGGATCTTACTTGTCTCTCTTCTGGGACAGACCTGTGTGATACCAACTGCCTGATCTCCATGTTTACCCTGTCCCTGTCTCTTTGCTCTTCCTGTCTGTCCTCCAAACTGGCGCCATCTCAGCCCCTACTCTGCTACCAGAAAGGACTTTCTAGATGAATCGGCATCCCACTTGCACTTCCTTTCTCCTCATTAAAGCAAAGATGTTCTTTAATGTCTGTTTTTCTTTCAACAACGTGTCTTAGCTTTCTTTCGGTGTTGGTAAATACAGAACCACGTCATTATTTTTGTGTGTAGTGTTTACATTGTATGGTACACCGTAACTTTCTCAAAAACACTCTTGAAAGATANCTTTTCAACAACGTGTCTTAGCTTTCTTTCGGTGTTGGTAAATACAGAACCACCTCATTATTTTTGTGTGTAGTGTTTACATTGTATGGTACACCGTAACTTTCTCAAAAACACTCTTGAAAGATACTTCATTTGCTTTCAATTTATTTTATTAGTAGTACTCTATTTTTTATTAGTAGTAGCAATAGAATAAAATATGAGGAACAATACTTATAGACTTTTAAAAATATCTCTTTTACATAAATTTTTAGAAATAGAATCCCTGGGTCCAAAATATGCACATTTTTTGCATATAACATCCAGTGCTCCATGCAATATGTGCCCTCCTTACTACGCAAGTAATGAATCCTGGAACACTACATCAAAAACTAAGGATGTACTGTGTGGTGACTAACATAACAATAAAAAATTATTATTAAAAAACAAAACCAAAGTATGCACATTTAATATTTGATTATATAAACTGCCTTCCATTGAATTACTTTATTTTTTGATAAACTCCAATAATGAGAAAAGTTTTTGGTGCCGTAACAGTTATCCTCTTGTGATGTTTCAGAGAGTACTAAGTTCATTTGTTATTTTCCTCTGAAAGAGAAAGGTATACAGCTACTCTGCACATGGTATTTGTAAAGAAATTTGGTACTAGCTCACGGAAGAGTTGATTCACTTTTTTGGACCGTTTCTCATCTATGTAACTCAGTCTTGAGTTCTCATATATATAGTTAAGATCCCTTACATATCTAAGATTTTATGGTTTTCTGATCCTAGGGGGCAAAAAGCAGCAGACAAATATCTTATTGTTATCTTACTTTGTCTTACTTTTTAAAAAAATTTCTTATCTATTTTCTGAGTTTTGCAATTTTTTTTTTTACTACGGAGATATGATTGACATATAACTTTATACTAGTTCCAATGCTTTACTTTTTATATTTTATTTGTATTCTCCTTTTTTCAGGGTTGCAACTGGAGTTTTTTTAAGTTACATATTAATTTGTGAATGAGGAACAATGATACAGTGTTAAACGTCCTCATCCTATCATGATGAGGATGTATTTCTTCCTGAAAAAAGTGCATATGAGATGGATTGTATCCTTTCCTTTTTCTTACTATCTACACTACTCCCTCAGCCCCTAATCCAGAGCTCTGTGCCCCCAAAGTGCCTGCTAACTTCTAATGATATACATATACTTTGATATATGTGACTATAAGTGAAAACGAATGTGTCTATTTAATATATACATATGTATGTTTGTGTATGTACGTGTGTGCATGTGTGTGCATGCAGTTTTTGCCCATTGCATCTTACCAAGCAGCCTGCATCATGAGAATGCTGAGGCATTTTGTTAGACTTTGGTTCAATGGCTTGGTTCAATGGCTTGGTTCAATGGCTTGGTTCAATGGAGTTCCACTGGTTATTCCAGTTTCACTCAACAGCCTCTCCCCTGAACTTATACTCCATCCTACTCAATTTCTCAATTCCCCTATCTTGAGGCCATCTCAAATTTGCCATGTCTAAAACAGAACTACTTATGTCTCCCACACCCTGCCCTTCCCACGGTCCCCTCCATTTTTGTAAAAGGCAGCTCCATTCTCCCAGCAAACATCTTCTGTCTGTCCTGCCTGCAGACATGTCCAGGGTCTGATCACGTCCCACCACCTCCACTGCTCCCATCATGACCCATGTCCCCATTGACTTTCACCTGTGTAATTACATGAGCCTTTGAAGTGGGTGCCCTCGTTTCACCCCTGGTCCCCTCTAATTTATTTTCCATAAAACAGCCAGAATAATTCCTTTAAAAAACAGCTTTATTGAGGTATAGTTTACATATCATAAAATTTACCTGTTTTTGGTATATAATGTAATGATTTTAGTGCATTTACTAATATGCACAAAACCATCACCAATATCCAGTTTTAGAACATTTCCATGGCTCCCCAGAGACACCTCACGTGTATTTGCAGTCAATCCCCATTCTTAACCACAGCCCCAGGCAAACCCTACTCTGCTTTCTGTCTCTGTATATTTGCATATGGAACTCAGAAGGGAAGGGTCCCATGTAGATAACCAGCAATATCATTTGGGAGGGGGACACTAAGCTTGGACTTTGTCTTGGGGAGCCTTATTCTACTCAGGCTAATGTGGCAATGCTGCGTGGAGACTTAGCCACAGGGAGACGAGAGAGACCACATCAGGGTTTTAAAAAAGACACAAGCACGTGTACATCCACATGCAAACTGTTCATAATTTCCTTGGCTCCCTAGTCAGTGAGCATGAGGATTCAACAGGTGGACTCAAGGGGCCTGCAGGACCCAGAGAAGTAGGGAGGTTAGCTAAGCAGGCCGTGTGTGAGACATCAGGGAGGGAATCAGAGAGCCGAGGCCCTGTTCCACTGGAGCTCTGGGTGGATGTGGGCTCAGACTTTTGCCAGATCTTCTGACTTCAAGACAAGTCTGAAGTGTGGATATTATGCAAAATCTTGTTTAAAATATAGTGACATCAAATTCAAACATTTTTAAAGACCTTGAACCAGACACAGGATGCGGATGAACAATGTGGGCCCGAGGCTGCATCCAGCGCCTCCGCAGGGGATCTCCCAGAATCAAGCTGCTCAGCGGGGCTGTAGCCTAATGCGGCCACACGCCAGGCTACGCGTATTCCATGTCTTTTCCCTCGAAGACTTTGCTCTGCATACAGTTTTCCTTGTTGTTGGGTTCCTAGGCATGGTAGTTTGAGCTGGCAGGCAGCAACTTAGAATTTCTACTCAACTGCTCTTTTGAAACAACTTTTTAATTAAAAAGTTAGATCCCCAAGATTCACCAAATGCCTGTTTAGCCTGTAGTTCCATTACAAGCCCAGAGAAAAATGTCTGTACTGCTTGTTGGTTTGCTCTCTTGTTTAGTCGTAAGGTAGACAGGGACACAAGTAACCAACACTGGCTGAAATGAAGAGTGATGGGTGGAGGTGTTTCGGGTGAGATAGGTCTGAGTCCTCGGGCTGCAAATTACTGGGTCACTGGGGTGGCCGGTAACCNGGAAGACTGCAGGGCCCTCGGGCTGCAAATTACTGGGTCACTGGGGTGGCCGGTAACCCAGCTGGTCAGATGTGGACAAAGGAGGGGCAGGTCGTCCCCACAGTCATTGGAGCCATGGGGGGGATATTAGAAGGGAAGACTTCGTGTGACTAAATGAGGCAACTGGATGGACACACCATCAGAACAAAAGTCCTTCATTTCTCAGAAGAGCTGGAACATAACGATTAAACTTTGTTTCTAGAAGGCACTTTATTTCTTTTAGGACTCTTTTCAGGGGTGGGATGGTTGTATTATTTGTGTCTTAGAGAGAATGTTAAAGAACACGGAATGAAGCATGAGAGACTATGGACTCTGAGAAACAAACCGAGGGCTTCAGAGGGGAGGGGGGTGTGGGAATGGGATAGGCTGGTGATGAGTAGTAAGGAGGGCACGTATTGCATGGTGCACTGGTTGTTATACGCAACTAACGAATCATCGAACTTTACATCAAAAAACCAGGGATGTACTGTATGGTGAATAACATAATATAATAAAAATATTATTATGAATAAAAAAATTTAAAAAAAAAGTTTAAAAAAAAGAACATATCTGCTTTGTCTCCATGTTTAATTTCCTTTAACGACCATAATAGCTACATTTCAAGGTGACAGTTGTTGGCAGAGTGGTTAAGGGTGTGGGCTCAGGACACGGTCAGCCTTTCCTCCAGATCATAGCTCCACCACTTACTAGCTCTGCGGTCTGGGGCAAATTTCTTCACCTCTTTTCAGTTCATGCATCTTCAAAATGGGTATGATGATGTCTTCCTTATAGGGTTGATGTGAATGATTAAACGCAATAATCCCAGCTCTGTGCCCAGCATGTAGCAAATGTTCATTTGATGTTCGCTGCTATTATTGATTCTGTTACTATTATCACTGTTACTGGAGTTGAAAACGGCATGGAGGTCATTAGGTCTAACTTCGTTACGTGAGAGATGCAGAAACTGACTACCAGAGCCTGTGTGTTCCTCACCACGGTCCCTCAGCTAGCTCCTGGCAGACCCAGCCTGTGCAGCCTCTGGAACTCTCCACTCAAACATCCCCTCCTGGTGCGCTGACGTCTGCAATCCTTCTTGTCTCTCTGCCAGGTGGAATGTTGGTATGGAGTTCCCTGCAGAGTTTAAAGGGAAGGAAAGAATAGTTTACAAGCCCCTTGGAGCCAGGGACCATGTCTGTCTTGGTCTCCTCCATCGCCAGAGTGCTTGCTACCATGTCCAGCATTTAGTGATACAATATTTAATAAACATATGTGCATTACTCAGCAAGGAGATGACTACAGACACATCACAGAGGTAAACTTGGCGCCCATGAGCACTGACTTCTCCCTTGGGAGTTGTTTCTGGGCACATTTTCTCATGTCTGTCCTGTGCTCCTAGTTGAACAAGGATTAAGACGATTGACGTGAAGGGCCATGGCGTTCCACCCTCACATTCCCTCTTTCCTTCTTCTCCCACTCCCTCTCTTCTCTCCTCATCTTCCCTTCTTTCTCCTTCTCTCTCCCTTCTTCTCTGCTCCCTACCCTTTATCTATCTCCTATTGAACCAGGATAGGCGAGGTTGTGCTGCGGTGACAAACACCCTCTAATGTCATTGCTTAATATAGCAAAGTTCATTTCTCACTTAAGCAGAATTGTCAGGAGCTCTGGGAGCCACTGCAGGACAAATGTCTTCCTTCTGTGTGCCGGTTCAGCATTTCAGGCTGCTCCAGTCTTATGGCACTCCCCAGAGGGACAAGTGCCACCGCTCTCCCCAGGGGCTGAGCACTGAGCCCGCAGGGGACTCATGCTGGTATTGAATGTTCCACCGTGTCACTTCCACCGGCTGTGGCATGGACTAGTCACAGGGACCCACCGAGAGCTGGGAAGGGTCACCCTCCATGGGTCTGGAAGGTCCCAGAAGGCAAGGAGAGCAGGATCTGGGTGAGCGTGGGAAGTTTCTACTACAATTCTTTTGCAGAACTCAGCCCTTTCCCTCATCTGTTCTCCTGTTTCACTTGTGTTCTCTTCTTTCCTCTTCTCTTCCTCCCTGACTTCATTCCCCTGTGTGCCTCCCATGTCCTCCCCTCCTGCCTCATGCAGCTGCCGCGCAGTGTCCTCCCACTCCACGCAGCACACATGCTCACCAATGATGGTGCTGGGACTGTCTGGTCTGCTTGACCTTGAGCTTCTTGCCCGGATGTAGCAAAGGCAACAGAGTTTCCCCTCTCCTTCTGGGTTCACTGGGGATTTATGACAAAACCCTCCTGTTGTCCTGGCCACTTTTTCCAGAGGCTGAAAAGACTGGTGAAAGGTCAAGCCAGCCGTCTTGTACTTGGGAGACACCAGGCAGCCCCAGAAACATCCCCTTCTCCTTTCAGAAGTCAGCGTTTCAAAGACCATTCTCCCCCCGCCCCGCCCCAATTCCAGCTCAAAGCTCAGTGGAGTTGGGTGTGCATTTGGAAGGATATGTATTTGATTCTCTGCACAGGGTCTAGGCACTGACCACTGGCCTTAATCGTAAGGAGTGATCAGTTTAACTTCTTGACAGTATCAAGAAGGGCCCCAGGTGAGTGTTCCAGATTACCACAAAGACCTCAAAGTGTTGTGAGCTGAGATGGGCTTGATTTTTCACATTTGCAACAGACGGAGAGAGAGCGCGTGTTGCAGACAGGTGGGAAGCACATGGCACTGAGAGCCCGGCTCTGCCAGCGATCTGTGGTGTCTGTTAGGTGGGTCTCTTTCCCTCTGGGTCTCAGTTCCTTCCTCTGCAAAGAGAGTGGTCGGACAAGGTGAACTTTGAAGCAGCTAGGGCTATGATTCTCTCAGTCTGGCGTATCTTGCCTGCCATGGAGGAGAATGTCTATGGCCAGGAATAGGATGCATTATTTGAGGACTTAAAAGGGTCCCACTGTCTTATGGTTGACAGAAAAGAAGGAACAGAAAGGGGGTGAGGAGTGGATTGGGGTGTATGGAAAAACGAGGTGTAAACAGGCAGCACCAAGGGGCAGGGTTTGAAGACTTTATACATATTAATTGCTTATTTTCCTAAAAAAAAGCTCAGATTATACAGTCAATTGTATTCTTTGTAGTCTCTCCTCTTATTTNAGCATGTAGCAAATGTTCATTTGATGTTCGCTGCTATTATTGATTCTGTTACTATTATCACTGTTACTGGAGTTGAAAACGGCATGGAGGTCATTAGGTCTAACTTCGTTACGTGAGAGATGCAGAAACTGACTACCAGAGCCTGTGTGTTCCTCACCACGGTCCCTCAGCTAGCTCCTGGCAGACCCAGCCTGTGCAGCCTCTGGAACTCTCCACTCAAACATCCCCTCCTGGTGCGCTGACGTCTGCAATCCTTCTTGTCTCTCTGCCAGGTGGAATGTTGGTATGGAGTTCCCTGCAGAGTTTAAAGGGAAGGAAAGAATAGTTTACAAGCCCCTTGGAGCCAGGGACCATGTCTGTCTTGGTCTCCTCCATCGCCAGAGTGCTTGCTACCATGTCCAGCATTTAGTGATACAATATTTAATAAACATATGTGCATTACTCAGCAAGGAGATGACTACAGACACATCACAGAGGTAAACTTGGCGCCCATGAGCACTGACTTCTCCCTTGGGAGTTGTTTCTGGGCACATTTTCTCATGTCTGTCCTGTGCTCCTAGTTGAACAAGGATTAAGACGATTGATGTGAAGGGCCATGGCGTTCCACCCTCACATTCCCTCTTTCCTTCTTCTCCCACTCCCTCTCTTCTCTCCTCATCTTCCCTTCTTTCTCCTTCTCTCTCCCTTCTTCTCTGCTCCCTACCCTTTATCTATCTCCTATTGAACCAGGATAGGCGAGGTTGTGCTGCGGTGACAAACACCCTCTAATGTCATTGCTTAATATAGCAAAGTTCATTTCTCACTTAAGCAGAATTGTCAGGAGCTCTGGGAGCCACTGCAGGACAAATGTCTTCCTTCTGTGTGCCGGTTCAGCATTTCAGGCTGCTCCAGTCTTATGGCACTCCCCAGAGGGACAAGTGCCACCGCTCTCCCCAGGGGCTGAGCACTGAGCCCGCAGGGGACTCATGCTGGTATTGAATGTTCCACCGTGTCACTTCCACCGGCTGTGGCATGGACTAGTCACAGGGACCCACCGAGAGCTGGGAAGGGTCACCCTCCATGGGTCTGGAAGGTCCCAGAAGGCAAGGAGAGCAGGATCTGGGTGAGCGTGGGAAGTTTCTACTACAATTCTTTTGCAGAACTCAGCCCTTTCCCTCATCTGTTCTCCTGTTTCACTTGTGTTCTCTTCTTTCCTCTTCTCTTCCTCCCTGACTTCATTCCCCTGTGTGCCTCCCATGTCCTCCCCTCCTGCCTCATGCAGCTGCCGTGCAGTGTCCTCCCACTCCATGCAGCACACATGCTCACCAATGATGGTGCTGGGACTGTCTGGTCTGCTTGACCTTGAGCTTCTTGCCCGGATGTAGCAAAGGCAACAGAGTTTCCCCTCTCCTTCTGGGTTCACTGGGGATTTATGACAAAACCCTCCTGTTGTCCTGGCCACTTTTTCCAGAGGCTGAAAAGACTGGTGAAAGGTCAAGCCAGCCGTCTTGTACTTGGGAGACACCAGGCAGCCCCAGAAACATCCCCTTCTCCTTTCAGAAGTCAGCGTTTCAAAGACCATTCTCCCCCCGCCCCGCCCCAATTCCAGCTCAAAGCTCAGTGGAGTTGGGTGTGCATTTGGAAGGATATGTATTTGATTCTCTGCACAGGGTCTAGGCACTGACCACTGGCCTTAATCGTAAGGAGTGATCAGTTTAACTTCTTGACAGTATCAAGAAGGGCCCCAGGTGAGTGTTCCAGATTACCACAAAGACCTCAAAGTGTTGTGAGCTGAGATGGGCTTGATTTTTCACATTTGCAACAGACGGAGAGAGAGCGCGTGTTGCAGACAGGTGGGAAGCACATGGCACTGAGAGCCCGGCTCTGCCAGCGATCTGTGGTGTCTGTTAGGTGGGTCTCTTTCCCTCTGGGTCTCAGTTCCTTCCTCCGCAAAGAGAGTGGTCGGACAAGGTGAACTTTGAAGCAGCTAGGGCTATGATTCTCTCAGTCTGGCGTATCTTGCCTGCCATGGAGGAGAATGTCTATGGCCAGGAATAGGATGCATTATTTGAGGACTTAAAAGGGTCCCACTGTCTTATGGTTGACAGAAAAGAAGGAACAGAAAGGGGGTGAGGAGTGGATTGGGGTGTATGGAAAAACGAGGTGTAAACAGGCAGCACCAAGGGGCAGGGTTTGAAGACTTTATACATATTAATTGCTTATTTTCCTAAAAAAAAGCTCAGATTATACAGTCAATTGTATTCTTTGTAGTCTCTCCTCTTATTTTTTTCCCCTTGTAAAAATTTTAGTGTCAGAAAATGCTGAGGATGAAAATATTAGGAGACTTAGAATCAGCTTGTTGAGATATTCGATATAGACACATCCGCTTTTGGTGATTTCCCCCAAAGTTGAAGGTTATAATTTTTCTACTCTTCCTAAAAAATAATGGTCTCTTGGAACGTGCAAGTAAATTAGTCATACTGTGTCCTCAGAATTGGTCTCTGTAATACATCCTGGTCTCTAAAAAAGACCTGCAGTTGTATAATGGATTTTAGAAGTCTCCAAAGCTGGTTCAACTAACATATTTGTTAGTCTAATAAATGATATTGCTTTTGTCAAGATTTTTCCATATAGCACAATTTAATAGAGGAATCAATAGTTTCTCAGACATGACAAAAGGACCTGGGTGTGCTTTGATGGGAGTCACAAAGCCTCTTGTTGTTCTAATAAAGCCAAAATAGAAAAAAAAAAAGGTTTTTTTCCCTCTTTGAAGTGTATTTTTATGAAGCTAAAATACACATACCGCTTTCTCTAGGAAAATATTTGTTTATCAATATTTTTTCCTACAGCATCGTCTTACTCTGTTATTACACATGAATATGCATTTTGCTTTCATCTTGCCCCTTCCCCTTGTTTGAAGAGCTGTCACTGGTACATGCTTCTTCAGGGAAAAACTCAAGTCTGAAGATATTTTGATCCATTGGGTCTATGGAATATTTCTTCAGAGATCATTTTAGAACTGTTTTGGGCAAATATTGGCATCTACCTATGTTTCTTCTCATCATAACTTTTTAAAAGTCCCTAACATGGTTTCGTACAGTGGGAAGCCATTTCCTCTAGCAGCTCCTGCCTTAACTGGCATAATAAGGTATTGAGGTTGTGTGCGCCGCCCTCTGACCCCCACCGCCATATTGATACCTTTGCTGACTTTAGTTAATGGGTTAAACAAATCTCTTGGAGTTGTTGAAGCTGCTTGGAAGGAAACTGCTTTGGTGTTGAGAATGTTAGAACATCTGTGTGTCTCTCCCTCAGCCAAAACATTTAGTTTTGCCATGGAATGTGTTGTTTGGAGGATGTCTGACTTTCCCGGCTATGGGTTGCACCTACTGGCAGAAACAATTTGCTGACATTGTCCCTTAGCAGTTATCCCCAAATAACACCATCTTCAAATATGAACCCAAGCATGGGTCAGAAAATGACTTTTGGGGACAATTTCTACCAAACTGATGACAGGCTGCTTTTTGAAAAGCTGAGATTATTGGCCGTGGCTGTCTTTCAAGACAGAAATAGTCTCAGAATATTTCCAGAGAGAAGATAAATGAGTACATCGAAGTGTTAGGGGAGCTAAAATTGACCGTAGAGACTAGCTGTGTTGAGAGCAGTGGTTTTCAACTTGACTACATGTTAGAATTACCTGGTGCGTTTAAAAAGATACCAGGTTCTTGGTCTTTTTCCTAGAGTTTTCTGATTCAGCTGGTCTGGGGTGGGGCCTGGGTGATGGTCTCTTTCTCCCTTTTTCTCCTTTTCAGGTGATTGTAATGGGGAGTCAGGACTGAGAACCATGCGTCCGGAGCGGCATTACTCAAAGTGTGGGTCCTTAGCCAGCAGCAACAGAATCACATTGGAATTTGTCAGAAATGCAATTGGGAGTGGAGCCCAGGGATCTGTATGTTTTCAGTTCCCCAGAAGATTCTTACTCATGATTCTCAAATGTTAGCACACATCAGAATCACCTGGAGGGCTTGTTAAAATACAGATTGCCAGACTCCACCCCCCAGAGTTTCTGATTGGGTAGGCCTGGAACGGGACCTGAGAACTTGCACCTTGAACAAGATTTCAGGTGAGCTGATGTTGCTGGTCTGTGGTCCATACTTGGACTAGCCTTAGTCCCGAGGAGGCCTGGGGACTTGGATTGTTTCTGAGTTTGTTGCAAAGGTGGCTGTTTAAGACATTAGGACCTCAGTGCTCATATAGAGGGACTCATAGAACCAATTGCTCTGTCTAGGAAACCCCCACCTCCACCCCTTTTTAAAAAGATTTTTTTCTGGCAAGGCTGCAAAGCATGGGATCGAACTCCGAAGTCAAGCTTTATCACAGACGATAGCTACTGCTTTGACTATTTTGACTAAGGCACGTTGCCAGTTTTATCAGGGTAAAATGAATTAACGTGAAAGATTTTTCTTTCCCTTTTTGTATTGATTGGTTGTTCGAATGTATTAGGCAAATTGGTGGAAGGCTTGATGGTCAGACACCCTTTATAGTAGCATGTTTTTGCCTCAGTGATAGGAGTAGGACATAAATGAGTATCTTTAGGTTAAGAGAGGTAACATTTTTTTTCTATCTCACTGAGGGGCTGGATGATATTGAAGACAGTGATTCTTCACATGTATTTGGGATGTAGTCGGGGGCGAATAAAGTGTCTTCTCTGGGTGAGTCTGAATAGCCACTCAGGTGAGAACTATCACTTTGGAATAAGGGTCATAAACTCCAATGCTTCCAAGGACTGGGAGGGATGGGGCCTGGTGGTGAGGGCAGTGGGGGCCTAGTATCGTTTGGCTGTCCTCAGGGAGCTGCCCTTCTCCCCACTCCGGCCGATCCTGGGCATCGCCAGAGGTTCTGATTTTAAAAGGTAAGGCAAGAATCCTCCATTTCTTTTGAGAAATCTCTGGGAAACAAACTGAGGGCCTCAGAGGGGAGGGGGGTGGGGGAAGGGGATAGGCTGGTGATGGGTAGTAAGGAGGGCATGTATTGCATGGTGCACTGGGTGTTATACGCAACTAATGAATCATCGAACTTTGCATCAGAAACCAGGGATGTACTGTATGGCGACTAACAGAATAAAAAAACATAAAAAAAAAAGAGAAATTTCCTGATGTTTAAATGTCGGCAACACATTTTTAAAAATGTAAAATCCTTGTGCTGACCAAACAGAACACATTTGTGGGCTGTTTGTGACTTCAGGGTGCCTTCTCTAAGTTAAAGATTCCATTAAGAGTCATTCAAAATCAATCCTATTCAAAGTAACCTAAGTAATACACCCAATTTCCTGGGCATAATTCTGTGGGATATAAGGGCAAGAGGGAAATGTTATTACGCACCTTCTAGAAAGGATAATTTAAACACGTCAGGCTCTAGCTTATGTGCATTCAGATTTTAATATAACGATCATTCTTGGTACAACGTATTTCTTTAGAAATGAACTTTGGATGCATTTCAGTTTTTAATGCATGGAATTAGCAAGATAGGGGTTGGAAAAGTTTCAAACTCCATAGAAAAGTGGCCACAAAAGAACATTCAAGCCAATAACCGAAAATCTCAGTGGTATATGCTTCAATTATTGGGTCTTGGGTATTCAGGGCTGACTACATCTTCCTGCATATTGAATTATTGTAGCATTAAGTTCCTGTAACATTTAGGAAATAGATGGCTGAGAAGTGACGGAGAAGAGAAATTTAAAAAGCAGGCATCACATTCCTTTTTATTATGTTTATCTGTCCTCTCAAGGAGAGAGGAGGCGCTTTCCATCTGTTTAAATCTTGGACTGGCATTTCCAGCCCCGAGGTGCTGGAGGGTTTGTGGGTCTTACTCGTACACCTGACTTTGCAGTTCAGCCCTCAGACTTCCATTTCATGAGGGGGAATCTGCTATTATGTGTGCTCATTCCTTTCTTGCAGTGAAAGTTTTCTCTGCTCTCCGCCGAGTTTGTTGATGGCTTTGCAGTCGGACGCTGTCTGAGGCTGCCGACAGGATGGAAAGGCCCGGACAGAGCATAATTGTAGCTCTGCGGTAACCCCATTTTGTTCCCTTTTTATGTTGCATTTCCATTTTCGTGGCCTCTGAAGATATGATTTGGTATGTGTTGGCAGCTCAACAGAGGGAAAATGTCCAGGGATGAAATCCAAGGTTGTCACTATTACTTCTGGAATATAAATACAGAATAATGGTCGGCGGGATTTCCCTACGGTCCACACCAGTGTATGGGAAATAGGATTCATCTAAGATATTCACATCTGGCTAATAAGAACGTGGTATCTTGTTTCACTCTTGCTATTTCTCCTTGTGTGTTTTCTGTCTTGAGTTCCCTGTGGAGAAGATGGAATTTGTATGTTTTTGGATCTCTAGCCAAATACCATCTAATCTCTCCTTAAGCATGAATAAAGTCTTTACAAGCATAGATATAGTTGAGAAAACTGAAACTGGGTAGGGATGCGAGCATGTCGCCGTTTGGAGAACAAGCACAGAAATTTTTGCCTGATGTAGTTTTCGTACTTCGGAAAGTAACCGAGAAAGGGATAGGAGCAACAGGCAGATCTCTAATTAAACGAGCAATTTTAGAAAGGAGAAAAACATTATGGAAATTGAAAAGAAATATTTTGCATTCTGACTCAAGTCCTGGTATGAGTTTGGAATGTTCTAATCTGTTCAGCATGAGCCAGAAAGAGTTTGCTAAAGAGGCAGACATAGGCTCCTTGCAGCAGACCTTGGCCTCCTGGTCGTGTTGCCGTAGGTAGACGTAGTTCTATTGGCTCTTCTACTGAGTGGCCGTTCAGTGATGTTGATGGAAATTCTAAGCCTGGTCTGTGCAGTGTTGTAGGGCATCCCAGATTTCATGTCCCATCAGCCCCAGCTAGGAAGTTGTTCACTTTTTTCCAACCCAGTGAAATCAGTCCGTTCTTAACCTGTCTGGTCACCAATTTCTTTATGAGACTCAGGGTGATAGTATTTGCTCTGCTGGCCCATGGCATTTTGATAGACAATTGAGATAAAAAAAAATTACAAGTGCTTTTCAAATTGCTAAGCGATACAGAGATGGAAGGAATTATTAGTCAGTCTACTACCAGGATGACAAAAGGAACTTGGCAACTTTCTGGCCCAAATAAAAAGGTTGTAAGTGGGATCAAATGGCCGTGGGCAAGTCATTTAGAAGCACCAGGCCATTGCAATCAGCCTCAGTGGTCAGTCAGATTTTAATTCAAATCTTTGCTTTACCAACTGTACCACACAATGTTTTTCTGAGCTATAATAATAGCTACAAAACTACCCAAAGCGTGAAGGCATGTTTTAAATGAGATGATACATAGGGAAGTACTTATATACTAGGTTCCCATTAGATGCTCAATAAATGTTGATTTGATTCACTGAGTCACACACTGACACAGATATTCTGAAATCATATGCAAATGTCCACAAGAATGTTCAAGACACTGTGAACCACCTTGTTGGACCAGCCCAGGTCCCTTTAATAAACCTGAAGAAGACAGAATTCAAGGTCGGCTGTACGGGTAGGAGACTGGCTAAAAGGCCACCCCTTAGTAAACATTGCATCTGCAACATTGTTATTCCTTCTGGATAAAGCGTTGCTTTTCCAATGCAAATATCTGCGCATAGGGGCCGCACGAATAGATGACTGACTATTAGCTCTTCAGCATCAGTGGGTTGAGCTTGAGTCAGCGGAGCGTCGGAGGGGCAGGGTTAGGTCCTAAGGTCAGTGAGTAAGGGGAAAGCTCAGTGTGGTCGAAATCACCATCCAGTCGCCCATAATCCGTCTGTGTGTGATTTTGTGCACACGTAATGAGACAACGCAGTTTACCTCAGAGTTGGAATAGATGGTTGTTTCCAGGTGAGTACCGGATGAAATATTTGACTTGTGTTTAGGATTCAGGTTATGGGGAAAATATTTATTTTTGTTCTTTTAGTTGAATTTACTCAATTTCAACGTGTTCTGATGTCCCTCACTGTACTTTCCCACGTGGAGCTCGCTGAATACAGTGTCCTTCTAGAATGGGACACCAATGAGGCTTGTTTGAAACGGAAACAAGAGAGAGGCATAGGTCTGCATCCTGGACCGTTGTGTCGAGAGGGCGGTCAGGGTTTATCATCAGTGATGAGATGCTCTGGGAGGCCAGAGGGCAGCAAGAGAACATTGGGGAAAAGGAGGGGGAACAAAAGGCAAGATATTTTTAGAAGTGTGTGCTCAGTGAATATATGGGTGCTCCACCAATAATTGTTAAGTAAATGAATGAATTATGATTGCAGGAAGTTTGTTCTATTTGTGTCTCCATCAGTGAATAGAAGAATTTGTTTTATAGCACCCTTAGAAGCATTAACTGTTCGACAAATTTTTGTGCCGATCGGACAGAAAAACATATTGTTTCATTTTTTGCTTTAATGTACATTTAAAAACACTAGTGCCAATCTCTTCCTTTCACAGAGTAGAAGGACAGGAATGACTAGCTGATTGCTTGATCCTTGGTCTGACTCCAGCCACCTCAATCCATGCTACTTTGATGTCCATGACTTTCTATGACAGTCACTTGCCCTAAGTGGGTTTGTTTGATCTGGGGTGCCCCTTCAAAGGTCTGGTCTGGTGCTGAGCCAGCTTCCATTCCTGATCTGCCCAGGACCGAGAGGTTGCTGACTTCTCCCTTACATCAGACCTCACCTGAGGACAGGTGCTGTCCACACACCTTTGTGCACCTCAGGACCGTCTTGACTCCCCTTTCCTTCTCTGGGCCTGTCCCAGCTCCACCCATCCTACTGCTGCTAGCTCAAGCTCTCTTCCTTTTGGGAATGATTTCTTTCCCTGCTGAATCCATCACACAATTGACTGAACTACTTGTTTAACAAGAGTCAGTGTCAAGTAAAGAGCCCAGACAATAAATTGGCATCTTTTGTCATACCAAGGTTTGCGTATGGTTGGTGAGTAGTAAGAACGATGCTCACTGGAGTCAGTGGGAGTTCACCACAATGGCATCATGTCTGAGATGGAAAAGAATCATGAGCTCAGGGTTCAATTCAATAAGCAGCACGTGTATGGTGTATTAAATCCGATTTCCAGTTTTCCCAGTCAGGGACTCGCCATCTAGCCTATGGCAAACAGTTTAATCTCCATGTCTTGGTTTTCTCATCTGTGAGACCACAATGCTGTGTGGTAACCTTGCAGAGCCGGGTTGCCCGGATTACATAGCTCGAGGTCCAGCCAAGTGGCTAAATGAAAGGACTGATTTAAAGGAAGTTAAAAAGAAGATAAAAGTGACACCAACCCAGAGATCCCATTACTCAACTCAAGTTGTTGTGTTCTGAGGAATTAGAAGCCATGATCTAGGATTTGAGTATAACTCAGGGAACAATTTTGGTCTAACAGCTTCAGATATATTTACAACAGCCTAGCCCCCATTTCAACCCTGTTTTTTACTCTGTAAGCTTCCTTCTCTATGTCTAAAGAAATTCTGCCTAAATTCCTTGAGGGTCTGACCCTTTCTGAGCCTTAGTTTATGTTCTTTTATTCTTGTACTTGACATTACCTCAAATTGTCTTGTAAAATCTTGCTTCTGTTCCCTTCAGAATTTTATTTTCCTCAATACGCCACTTTCCCCCCTTCCTTCAGAAAAATAGCTGCATTGGTTTTGTAACTTTTTTCTTCTATTAATATAGGTAAAAATTTCAAGTTCCGAGAATGATACAGATTGTCTTTTCTGGCACTATTACTCTGTAGAGAATAACCTGGAGCAAAGTTATCTAAGCAAAGTTAACATTTGGCAAATCAGTATTCAACCCGGTCAAAGCTGTTGAGATGCCTTCAAGAGGACTGCCAAAAAGGAAGCTGATAATCTGATTGTGGGGAGACAGAGTTGCCTGGAATGGCTAGTGGGCTGGTCAGCACAATGCTATTGTTCTCTGATATGGTTCACGGATGAAGGCTCCGTGATCCAATGGCCTTTTTTATTTGTTTATTCATTGAGTAGATGTTCACCATCTCAGGTGAAAATGGCTATTATTTGTTTTCAGGAGAAGGTGAACTTCTCAAAACTTTTGAAATAGCAGTTACTCATTTAAGAAATATTTTTTTGAGGGTCTGTGTTGTGCAGAGAGCAGGGGATAAACAACAACAACAACAAAAAACCGAGACCCAGTTCTTGCCCTACAGAAGTTCATTGCCTGGTGGGGGAGATGGACATGCCAATAGTTAATTATGCTCCAGTGTGACAAATGCCCTGACAGAGGTCAGAACTGAGAGAGGCACCGTGCCTCTTCTGGGGGTAAGAGTGTGGGTCAGAAAGGAAGGCTTCCTGGACAAACTGCAGCTTCCAGCAGGGCAGGCCACAGCACGCACGTGGAGGGCCCATGGGATGGGGTATGAGGGAAGGAAGATAATACGTGAACATATTCATTTCCTATTGTTGCTGTCACAGATTAGGTGGCTTAAAACAACACAAACTCTGAAGGTCTGAAGTCTGCAATGGGTCTCCTTGGGCTGAAATCAAGTTGGCAAGGCCCTGTTCCTTCATGAAGGTCTAGGGAAGAATTCATTTCCAATTCCTAGAAGCTCCCTGCATTCCTTGGCTCGTGGCCCCTTCCTCCATTTCCAATGCCAGCAATTACCGCCTCCAACCCCTCACCCCCGCCTTGCACTTTCACTTCTATCATTCCCTTTCTGATTCTGACTTTCCTGCCTCCCTCTCTCACTTGCATCAGGCCCTCCTGGATGATCCAGGATAATTTCTCTATCTCCAAACACTAATTTAATCACAACTGCAAAGTCCCTTTTGCCATGTGGAGGTCATATTTGCAGGTTCTAAGGTGCAAGACATGGGGGCTACTTTTTTGTTTACCACGATGAGCAAAGGGCACTTTGCGGGGAAGGAGAAGGAACTCCAATCTGGAGTTATTTGAATATACTGTGAGTGGTTCAGTGCTTGGTTTGAAAGATAGCCATAGAACAACTCAAGTATAAAGCATTTACCTTCTTATTTGTAATCTGAGTCTCATGTTATGTCCGTGAGACTTCATGAATGGCCCTGTTCAAGTGAAGAAATGAGCCACCATTTGACAGTTCTTCTTAAGAAAGAAAAATACAAATTAGGACAGTGCTTTTTCTTATAATGAAGCTCCATGAAATTCTACCTTAAGAAATAGTGTGGATTCAGAGATAGTTAATAAGTTGTGAATCATCTTGATAGGAAGGACCATTGCTGGACTCCATTTACCTTGCTTAAAAACTGGCCTATCTCCATTTGCTTCTCTTCCTGCCATTCTCTTCAAGTCTGCAGTTCA
Source organism: Ailuropoda melanoleuca (assembly GCF_002007445.2). Taxonomy (NCBI): domain Eukaryota; kingdom Metazoa; phylum Chordata; class Mammalia; order Carnivora; family Ursidae; genus Ailuropoda; species Ailuropoda melanoleuca. The sequence goes on along the minus strand of NC_048219.1, from coordinate 143,826,077 downwards.
GAGTAATAACCTGCAGGTGCGCCTCTTTCTCACCTTCCCTGTCACTGAGGCCAAACTGGGGAGCCTCGTGCCACCCCTGAATCAGCATTGGCCTCCCCAGCTGGTGTCCGCTGAGCCTGGTCCAGCTGCTCTGAGGGTTTCCAAGTATAAAGCATTTACCTTCTTATTTGTAATTTGAGTCTCATGTTATGTCCGTGAGACTTCATGAATGGCCCTGTTCAAGTGAAGAAATGAGCCACCATTTGACAGTTCTTCTTAAGAAAGAAAAATACAAATTAGGACAGTGCTTTTTCTTATAATGAAGCTCCATGAAATTCTACCTTAAGAAATAGTGTGGATTCAGAGATAGTTAATAAGTTGTGAATCATCTTGATAGGAAGGACCATTGCTGGACTCTGTTTACCTTGCTTAAAAACTGGCCTATCTCTGTTTGCTTCTCTTCCTGCCATTCTCTTCAAGTCCGCAGTTCAGAGTAATAACCTGCAGGTGTGCTTCTTTCTCACCTTCCCTGTCACTGAGCCCAAACTGGGGAGCCTTGTGCCACCCCTGAATCAGCATTGGCCTCCCCAGCTGGTGTCCGCTGAGCCTGGTCCAGCTGCTCTGAGGGTTTCAGTCATGGCAACTAACAGGGCATTCCAGGTCCCACTGGTCTCTCTGCAGTGGTGGAGGCTGGGGTAGAAGGTATGGTGAAAGCTTGCTCCAGTGGAGGAGGACATGGATAAAGGACATTCCAGATCTGCGACGCTGTCTGTTCTTGGTAGCGAAATAGGAAGGTTGAGCTGCTGCAGAGAGTGGAAGGGTGTAACTTTTCTTGTATCTACGGTTAAACTTAGAGAGAGAGTTGATGCTGAGGCTTTGATAGAAGAATGACAAACTGACCTCAGAGCTTCCTAATACATTTGTCTTAGAAGTGTTTAAACATGTATTGTAAAGTATTTAAATATTTAGCACATTTGCAAACTGATTAAAAAAGAAACTCCAAAACAAAGGAAATTTCAGACTTCATGCATGTTTGAAACGGTCTTTCAAGATGGGTTCAACAGTCCTCCACTAGGCAGATGTATTTCCCCATCGGCCTTGCCCACATTGAGGCCATTGCCCTGGAAGATGGCTGAGCTGGAGGCCAGGGAGTGGTAGCATTCTGTGTAAGTGTGGGGCCAGTGGTTGCCTTGGTAAATTTGCACTTTGCCAGTGTTCTTTCTTGTTAGCACTCCAGATTTGTTCCTAAACTGCCTTGTCTTTGGGTCCTGAGCCCTTTCTCTACCTTCTCTTTAGGGGCCTGGAGTTGCTGTGCTGGGGCAGGAAAGGTATGGGCTCTGACCTCATGGACCTGGGGCTGAAACTGGCCTCTACCACTTGCTTGCTATGCAAGCATGAGCAAGTCACATGGCTGCCATTCGCTGAGCGCCGTCTGTATGCATGATAACTTCAGGCAGTCATCACAACCATGCTGTTTTGTTGTAGGTAGAAAGTAGAAAGTCATTAAATCCTCATGGCTCATGGGCAGCAGAGCTAGGATTTGAAAGCTGGTGTGTCTGGCTCTGAATCCAGGGGTTTCTGATAGTTTTCTTCAGATGAGAGGTTCTTCAGGGGAAGGTGGGTCAGGGCTGCATGGTGCACAGTCAGGTGGTTATGGAACCCTGATCTTTCATTTGGGAAAAATTTTCCTGTAATCTGTTTGATAATTAAGAATTTATTAGAAAAAAAAGTTTGAAGATATAAAGGCATAAAAAATTACATTTTTACTCCATTATGCCTTTTTTATCTTTCTCTTTCTTTCTCTTTCTTTCTTTCTTTCTTTCTTTCTTTCTTTCTTTCTTTCTTTCTTTCTTTCAAGATTTTATTTATTTATTTGTGAGAGAGCAAGAGCGAGTGAGTGCACAAGCAGGGGGAGCAGCAGGCAGAGGGAGAAGCAGGCTCCCCGCTGAGCAAGGAGCCCGATGTGGGACTTCATCCCAGGACTCTGGGATCACAACCTGAGCTGAAGGCAGACGCTTAAGCAACTGAGCCACCCAGGTGCCCCTCCATTATGCCTTTCTAAGTGATGTAGTCTCTTGGAGACTCTTAACTGTAAACTCAGGGTGATAATAGCATAATCCTTACAGAATTGTAGAAAAGATTAAATGAAACAAAACAAGTGAACCATCTGATATAGGATAGGACCTCCCACACCCGCTAGTTCTCTTCTTCCTTATCATACAAAGGCTTTGCATTTAAGGTATGGTGCAACTCTGCCCGGGGCACAACTGAACCATTTATTTGGATAGTTTCACATTACTTACGATAATGGCTAATTAATTCAACAAATATTTGTTTAGAACCTACTGCATGCCTAGAAATTGTGTTGGGTCTGTAGCCAGGGACAGCCTGGTGAGTCGGCAGGGTGGGCAGCCATCTAATATGGCAGCCATGAGAGATGTCTCCCCCTGACCATCCCAACCTGAAGGGAGCTTGCTGTCTGNATGGCTAATTAATTCAACAAATATTTGTTTAGAACCTACTGCTGCCTAGAAATTGTGTTGGGTCTGTAGCCAGGGACAGCCTGGTGAGTCGGCAGGGTGGGCAGCCATCTAATATGGCAGCCATGAGAGATGTCTCCCCCTGACCATCCCAACCTGAAGGGAGCTTGCTGTCTGAAAAGCCTCCATGATATCTTTGGCTCTCTTCAAAATTTCTCACTGAAATTCAAAGCCATCAAGAGAGGCACCTTCTCAGTTTTTGGGAGTTTGTTCCCTAGGAGGGGTGAGTTGGATGGTAGATTTGGATGAAGACCTGAGATGAAGGAGAGGGATCAGTGGGAGGTAGGGGCAACTCCCAGGTCAAGCTGTATTTCCTCCTGACTCAGCCAGGGCCAGAGCCTGTGCCATTGTCAAGGGACTATGATGACACTCATGTGATGTTCTTTGGGTCTTGGGCCTAAAGTGCTGGCCTGGGGGTGCCTCACAGAGTCTGTCCACTGATCGGTGATGCAGGGGTGTTTTGTCTAGGAAAGAGGGCACCTCAGGCCAGTGAACTACTGAGGAGACCAGCTGGTAACCAGACCCAGGCTGAGGGAACGGGATGGAGCAGATTAAGAAACAGTGAGTCAAGGACCCAGAGTGACAGACCCTAACACTCACCAACATTAAACTTGGGGGGCAGGGACAAGCACTAATTTTGACCAACCCAGAGAAAGATGGACTTAGTTGGAAAAGATCTTGAGAGTTTTCCTAAATTTGGTAACTGTAAGGAGTTCCACTAGCTCTGGGACTGGCAAAAATAAGTTGTTGCACAAGTGAAAAAGGCCAGATAAAAAAAATGAAGGGAAGAGATCACTCAGGACAAGACATCTCTTGAATGATGTCCTAGAAAAAGAGAGGGTCCATTCTATACCAGGAGATGGGTCTGGTCAAGAAAAGACACTAAGAAACCTTCACAAGAGACAGTGAAATGATCAATCACAACCACAGATGGTAACTTGTGCCAGGCACTCATCTAAATCCCTTGCACGGATGGGCTCACTCAATCCTACTAACATTTTTTGAAGAAGTTACTATTATCATCCCCATTTTACAGATAATGAAACTGAGGCACAGTCAGGCTAAGGTGCTTGCCTAAGTTCAGTGGTGAAGCCAGAGTTCCAACTGAGAGCCCGACCCTAGAATCCATGCTCTCAAGTATTTGCTTCCTCTGGACAAAGTGCACCAGGTGCTTAAGAAAAGTCCGACGAGAAGCTAAGGCTGGAGCAGTGGTTTTGAACAGGGGCCAGACACCCTGGATTAGTGAGCAAGTTAGTGTGCCTGTTAGTGTACGGGTTCCCCCCCCCCCCAATGAATGGGAAAACGTAGTATTGGTCCCTTGTCCAGAGAAATCAAAGACCCCAAAGAGGTAAGAATCCCAAGGCTGGGCTTCTAGGCTGCCTGCTGAGCCACAGGGCTGAGGCTGATCGGTGTCCTCAGGGTGAACTGCCTGGTACCTCAAGCTGGGTCTCCCCAGAAGCATGTTTCTAGGGGCTTGCTGTCTGTCCTTGTGGGAAATTTGGCTGGGAGGGATCATCCCCTGGAAAGCATTTCATTTGCCAGGCTTGGCTCAGTGTCTATTTACTAGAAGATGAAGCCTGTTAAAACAGAAAAATGGTCCCTGCCCTGGAACATTTTTCTCTAAGTGCCATTATCCATGACTTCTGAGGGGAGAGAGAGGCGAAATCCTCATATTCTGGGCAAACGCTTCTCCAATGTTCCGGTGACATTGATTATAGCTTATCTAACTTCATAACAGATCTGTCTTATCCATAAGATACAATGTAGCCTGAAAATCTGAAGAGATGCTGGGGGTTGGAGAAGGGGGCATCACTCTTATTTTCAGATCAGATTTTGTATTATGGTAAGTCGCTTTTCCCCAGACAACTTAGACTAAGCAGAGGTTCTTTCTGTGAAGATCAATATTGTCACTGGTCCTTAGCAGCAAAGAAATATGTTTTTT
>NC_048219.1:143657275-143820685 GCF_002007445.2 Ailuropoda melanoleuca | reverse complement strand
AGTTGGATGGTAGATTTGGATGAAGACCTGAGATGAAGGAGAGGGATCAGTGGGAGGTAGGGGCAACTCCCAGGTCAAGCTGTATTTCCTCCTGACTCAGCCAGGGCCAGAGCCTGTGCCATTGTCAAGGGACTATGATGACACTCATGTGATGTTCTTTGGGTCTTGGGCCTAAAGTGCTGGCCTGGGGGTGCCTCACAGAGTCTGTCCACTGATCGGTGATGCAGGGGTGTTTTGTCTAGGAAAGAGGGCACCTCAGGCCAATGAACTACTGAGGAGACCAGCTGGTAACCAGACCCAGGCTGAGGGAACGGGATGGAGCAGATTAAGAAACAGTGAGTCAAGGACCCAGAGTGACAGACCCTAACACTCACCAACATTAAACTTGGGGGGCAGGGACAAGCACTAATTTCGACCAACCCAGAGAAAGATGGACTTAGTTGGAAAAGATCTTGAGAGTTTTCCTAAATTTGGTAACTGTAAGGAGTTCCACTAGCTCTGGGACTGGCAAAAATAAGTTGTTGCACAAGTGAAAAAGGCCAGATAAAAAAAATGAAGGGAAGAGATCACTCAGGACAAGACATCTCTTGAATGATGTCCTAGAAAAAGAGAGGGTCCATTCTATACCAGGAGATGGGTCTGGTCAAGAAAAGACACTAAGAAACCTTCACAAGAGACAGTGAAATGATCAATCACAACCACAGATGGTAACTTGTGCCAGGCACTCATCTAAATCCCTTGCACGGATGGGCTCACTCAATCCTACTAACATTTTTTGAAGAAGTTATTATTATCATCCCCATTTTACAGATAATGAAACTGAGGCACAGTCAGGCTAAGGTGCTTGCCTAAGTTCAGTGGTGAAGCCAGAGTTCCAACTGAGAGCCCGACCCTAGAATCCATGCTCTCAAGTATTTGCTTCCTCTGGACAAAGTGCACCAGGTGCTTAAGAAAAGTCCGACGAGAAGCTAAGGCTGGAGCAGTGGTTTTGAACAGGGGCCAGACACCCTGGATTAGTGAGCAAGTTAGTGTGCCTGTTAGTGTACGGGTTCCCCCCCCCCCCAATGAATGGGAAAACGTAGTATTGGTCCCTTGTCCAGAGAAATCAAAGCCCAAAGAGGTAAGAATCCCAAGGCTGGGCTTCTAGGCTGCCTGCTGAGCCACAGGGCTGAGGCTGATCAGTGTCCTCAGGGTGAACTGCCTGGTACCTCAAGCTGGGTCTCCCCAGAAGCATGTTTCTAGGGGCTCGCTGTCTGTCCTTGTGGGAAATTTGGCTGGGAGGGATCATCCCCTGGAAAGCATTTCATTTGCCAGGCTTGGCTCAGTGTCTATTTACTAGAAGATGAAGCCTGTTAAAACAGAAAAATGGTCCCTGCCCTGGAACATTTTTCTCTAAGTGCCATTATCCATGACTTCTGAGGGGAGAGAGAGGCGAAATCCTCATATTCTGGGCAAACGCTTCTCCAATGTTCCGGTGACATTGATTATAGCTTATCTAACTTCATAACAGATCTGTCTTATCCATAAGATAATGTAGCCTGAAAATCTGAAGAGATGCTGGGGGTTGGAGAAGGGGGCATCACTCTTATTTTCAGATCAGATTTTGTATTATGGTAAGTCGCTTTTCCCCAGACAACTTAGACTAAGCAGAGGTTCTTTCTGTGAAGATCAATATTGTCACTGGTCCTTAGCAGCAAAGAAATATGTTTTTTTTCCCCCACCATCTACACCTAACAAGGAAGAACAAGGAAATAGGAACGACGACCGATGTATTGGAGTCACCTGACTGGTGTCTGCAAAACTACCATTTCCCCTTCATAGATGTTAGCATAACTTTCAATACTCTCAATGTTAGAATTCAGTGAGAGAAATGTGAAAATATTTTTCCCACCAAAAGATACATTTTACAATCAAAGTCTGATATCAGTATTGTAGCTCTTCTTGTCCCTTGATTCTTTCAATTTCCATTCTCTTACCTGGAGGAAACTGTGGAAAGTGCTCTGGAGCCGAGTAAGATAATCTGGTCTTAAATCTCACCCCTGACCCAAGTCATAACTTGCATGAGCCTTAGTTTCACATCTTTTGTATCCTTACTGATATTTGGTGCTTGATTGATTGATATTTATGTATTGATATGTATTTGGTTGTACTTTGTGGTTCTAACAATCTTGGCCAAATGTATCTTGAGACTATCCGTAGAATCGCTACATTTTCCCGGTGAGCTGAATGTATCATCATTTTGTACCACATCCTTTACCTCTAGTAATTCTATTTGCCTTGACATCTATTTTGTCTGATATAAACAGAGCCACCCAAGCTTTCTGTTGTTGGGTGGTCTAGTATTTGCCTTGCCTTGCTTTTTCCATTCTTTTATTTTTACCCTTTCATACCCTTATGTTTTAGCGTGTCCCTTGTAAGCAGTAAACAGCTGTTTCTTAAAAAAAAATTCAGTCTTATCAAAGTTGAAAGTTAATCAACATCTTTACTCTTGTCCCAAACTCAAGAACCTTAGAATGTTCTAAGTCCCATCATCTTTCTTGATTTATATGCTATTTAATCATATATTTTATTTCTACCATTTTTGTTTTGAGCATTGTAGTGGATGCTGTGTGCCCTGCCTCGGTTGCCCTTCAGGATGGAGATGCTCCTTCTGCTGGATGCTGGGAGTGTTGGTGGCTGATGGCTTTCAACCGAGGCCCTCATTGGGAATTGTTATCAGCAGAAGAGAATGGCCTTGCTCAAAGCCGTGCCCCTACCTTCCCCCCAGCCCCCCAGTGGCAGCTCATATCTAAGCCTGGTTGGTGTGTGTATATGAGTGGATAAAGTCTCCCTTCCCTAAATGTGGGACAACTCTGATGGCCAGTCCAGCTCCAGACTTCTCTGTGGGATCAGGGGATGTTTTGTCGTGACTACATTCCAATTCAACTTCTTTCTCTGCCATTTCTACTTCCTCAAGGAACACGTGTTCACCGCCCCCCCCCCCAAAGAGAACTCCCTCAAATTCACAGTCATTTCCCAGGGAATCCCACTTAGATTACGGGGCCATGGCCAATGTTTGTTTAGACTTAGTCGTGTATTTTCCATTTTACTTGCTAATAATTTCTTTTTGTGTCTGGGATCAATTTTCTTCTGCCTGAATTATATCCTTTAAAATCCCTTTGGGAGAGTCTGTTGAATGAATGTCTTCATTTTGCTTTGTTCTAAAAGATAATTTTAATGAGCATGGAATTGGTCATTTTTTCTTGCAGCTCATTGAAGATCTTCTACTATTGTCTAATTTCCGTTGCCGCTATGGCAAATTTAGCTGTCAAATGACCTGTCACTTACTTGACGGTAGTCTATCTTTTCTCTTGGTCTACTTTCAGATCTTCTTTTTGTCTTTGATCTATGGTTTCACCATAGTGTGTCTATTGGGGGATTTATTTTTACTTAACTTCCTTGGGTTCACTGAACTTTCATTTCTAGACTGCTGGAGATGGAAGTCTCTTGAGCCTTAGTTTTCACTTCTGTAAAATGGCAATGCTGATAATTTCTGTGTCAATGGGTTTGCTGAAAGGATTACACGAGACAATGCATGCACATTTCCTCCAAGGCAGGATTTTTCTAGTTGTGTTTCACTGAATTAGATATCTTTCTGTTCTGTTCTGTTCAGGCTTTTCTAGTTCTGTTCTGTTCAGGTTTTTCTAGTTGTGTTTCACTGAATTAGATATCTTTCTGTTCTGTTCTGTTCAGGCTTCCTCAAAAGGTCCTGTGACCAAACAGATTTGGGAAGTGCTGGTTACTGCAGATTCTCTTGGAGGGTTGCAAGCTCATCAGCAACACGAAAGCCCTGAGAAGTCCTGCAGTATTCTCCATATTCATGTATCCTCAGAACAGCCTTTGTTGTAAACATCTGTTCACAGCTCCTATTTCATGGAACACAGTTTGGAGGAATACTGTATAAAATATTGTATGAAAGATTGTATAAAATATTGTGTATAAATATTGAATGACATGTTTTATTTAATGAAAAAGGAGTATTTCCCCTCCACAGTCGAGGGTTTTCCGTTAAGCCAAAAACAAGGAAAGGCTAGATCCCAAGAAGACGGTGGCTCATATATGCCTTGCTGCAGACTGCCAGTATCTACGCCTGCTGTTAGGGATGGCACTCCCACCTCCCTTGTTGTGAAGCCACAAGGGGAGAAGGGCACGCTGAGTATTTGGAATCTGGGTCACACACACAGGTGTCCTTCTGTGTGAAGGACATGGTGCTGCTTTTCCTAAGGGCTTTCAGGAGCATGATCTCGATTTCCTTGATCAGTGCCAGGAAGCACGTCCCTAATGTGCTGTTTCCTATGCTGCCTAGGTGCACACAGCTTGAGTCAAGTCTGAGCTTCCTGAAAACTAAGACTAAAGCTCTTCCTATTGCCCCTGACTCTTGGGAAGACCTTGCTTGATTCAGGTGTGTTTACAACCGTCCTGGGGAACTGACAGCAAGTGGGTGCTGGGGTGTGCTCTGCTCCGGAGGCTAGAGCGGGGCCTCTCATTGGATATTGTGCACTGCCTGCCTCTGAGGGACCCGAGCTTCTGGGGAAAAGTGCAGGTTTCTAGATGCCACGCCGGACCTCTCCAGAGTCTCAGTGCTGTCTGTTTCCCCACGTGTTTGTTATGACATTCAGGTTTGACTTCGCTGTAGGAGCAGCCCTCCATGTGAGCACTAGAAATGGCTGTGTCAGGTGCCTTTACCTGATTTTTCATGTAGCAAAACACGATTTCTCCTCACAAAAGCTTTGATGGCCTCTCAGTGTCCACTCACTCTTGAGTTCTCAAATTTAGGGTTTGCTGGATATGCTCCTTTCTATGGCCTTTGGAACCTGCCTGGCCAGTTCATTTGAAGAACTGGGTTGGCATGGGCTAGGAGCAAATGAATGTAATTATTAGGAATCTTACATTTCTAGATAACAGTCTCTGTAGTTTTCAAAGCACTTTCAAAGCTAAAGCCACAAATGCATTATTCATTGGATCCCCCCTATGAATCTGCAAGATGAACAGAGTAAGTATTAGTACTCCCCTTTTACAAAAGTGGAAACCGAGACTCACCCAGATTGAATGATTTGTTCAGGCTCCTGAATGTGGACGGATGGTGGTGGAGTCGGATTCAGAGTCCAAGTTTTCCTACCTGCCCAGCCTCCCTTCTTTATCTCCCACCCCCCACTGAACACTCCCTACCTCCTTTGGCTCTCCCTTCAGGTTCTCACTGCTGTTCCCACGAATTCGTGTCAACCAAGTGGACTCTATGTGTGGTTCTGTCCTGGCCATTGTGGACGCAGTTCCCTTTGCTCTCCTAAAACACTGTAGCCGTTTACCACTTTCTGGCCTGAATGCTGGCCCGCCCTTCACGACAGTGCGCACTTCCTTGTATCTATAGAGAAGGAGAAACGTGGGGCAACTCAGGATGTTTTGCCTCATCAGGCTGTTTTGTGATCATTTCCTTCACTTCCCCGACATTTCTAACTCTAGATTTTATAAAGCTAAAAATAACGTACACCAGTAATTGTGCCATCTGGAGGCAGGGGATACCTGTTCTTCCCTTCTCCTTCCCGCCTGCCCCTCTGGACATACGTATCTACTGACAAAAAGGGAGCTGTGTTCTGTGCAGTTTGGCAGAGTGGTAAGGGGAGATAGTTGCGTAATTTGAACCTGCAAACATTTTTAACTGAAATAATGAGAAAGTTGCTGTTCTGATTACCCAGCACAAAGAGAATAGTTTTCCAATTCTACAGTTAATTTGAGCTGTGCAGATAGCTTGTTCTCCAGAATCCATCTAGCACTAAATTTGAAATGATCGTCTAAACTACAGAATTCTGCGAGTAACAACTTAATGAGCTCTCTACCTTCTGGAGCCTGTAGGCATAGGAGTGAGGAGAAAAAAAAAATTTTTCCCCTTCTATTAGTCTTTTCCCTTCTACAAGTCTTTGCAATGTTTTATCATCCATCTGTATTTACTGAGCACCTACAGGGCTTTGGGTGTGGAGATTGGGTGGAATCACAGAGCACAGATGTAGGAGATCTGTTCTGCATTCACGGAGTTTCAAAGCATTACTCCGCTAAAGTGTGTTTATTCTTCAAAGCTTCTGGTTTTTCCTTCCCCAGCAGTGGGCAAGAAGGTATTTCTTACTCTCTCCTCTTTAAATCTCTGATCAGAAGGTCCTCAAGGTGAACGATGATGCATTCCCTTCTAACTGCAAGGAAATGGGAACCGTCCGGGCCCGCCAGCCATCCTCTGAAGTGATTTACCCCTGTGTGCCTGCACCCAGGGCTCGAAATCAGCGCCGGGCAACGGCCGAGTCCAAAAAGACGCCAGCAGCCATGTTCTGCCCACCATGCTGTGGCCGCGTGCCCCCCACAGCACGTTAGCGGGAGCATGGCGGCCATGTGGGGCTGCACCTTCAGGCCTCCAAGCGCAGTCCTCTCTTTGTCTCTCCCAGGCTCTTGTACGAGTCATGGTGCACAGAAGACCTTTGCTGGGATATTGGCGTTGGTTTGGTGGAGTCCTGACTGGAGACAATGTGGTGTTTGCTTATCCTTATGCAGGAGAGAGAGGAAGCCAGCCTTTTCTTTGGTTATCTTAATAGACAGATTCCCTGAAAGCTTCCGAGGCTAATTGTGGTGAAAACGTGCCAGGTAGACCCCTTTCATGCCAACCATAATTAATAGTGGTACAGTCTTCAAGGCCATAATGCTCATCAGTTATTAATTAGCAATTCATTTCGTTGAATAAATAATATTTATGATTGATGATAGAACTTGTAATTGGGCACTAGAAGGGGCCCTCCTGGGACTGGCTTCCCAGCGAATATTAACCACAACACAGGAATGAAAAACACAGAGGACCATCCGGGAAAATCCACGTTAAACAATGGTGACACAGCCAAGGTGTTCCCCTCCACGGGAGAAGAGCCCATCCTGAGTGCTGGATGTGTATCCTGAGCCTCAGGGTGTCAATTGTTTCTGGCCATGTGACATGGGGGTTTTCCATTTTCTCTTCAGCTTGTAATCAGCCACCCTATCTTGTTTTTGTTTTTTCAAAAAGCAAGCTGTTCTTTGCTAGACAATTCTATTGACTTTGAATTACTCTTGTGATAGGGCCTTTCGAGGTATTGTCATGACACATGCACACAGACTTGAGGGGGAAAAAAAGTGCTTTTCCGAAAAGGTAATGATTGAAATTTTTATTTGAAATGATTCCTTAGATTGAATTCACTTTAGATTAACAGATTTTCCTGCCCAATTGATTTTCTGGCAACCATTCAGTGATCCAGCAGAGATAAAATGGGGGTTCATTGAGTCCATGACTCGGAGGAAACCAAGAGCCTGGCGAATAGAGGCGGCAGAGCCTCTTTCTTGCCCGCTCGGTTGGAGCAGGCCAACCGGAGCCGGTCAGCTGCTGACCAGATGCTGCCGTCAATTAATATTCCAATCCTCAAAGACATTTATCGCTCACTCTCAACAGCAGAGCAGCTGAATAATAAAGGGAAACACTAAAGCCATTTTTTTTCGAGAGCATTTATAATGGCTAAATGGCTTGAAATAAATTAGCATGATAAATAAACATAGTTTGTACAGTATCTGTAAAACAAATTCCTAGTCTGGGAAAATAGAGAGACAAAGTGAGAGCTTGCATTTAACAAGCACATGCAATATGCTTCATTAAGACAGGACTTTTTTTTTTTTTTCCAATTTAAAAAGGGTTAATAAACTCTAAGATATCATTGCCAGTTAAACAGGTCCTGCACCATTTTAAGGGAAGTAAGAGGCTACAAAGGAGACAGTTAAAAAGAAACCGAGAGCTGTGTTGTAATGCTAACAGGCAATTAACAAACTCATGGGTGTTAATTATCTTCATACTGTATCATGTTCAATTAGCTTAGTCTCTGCAACAAAGGCAACGATGAACAATTGCTTTGATAGGCGTACAGTACTTCATTTGTAGTTAATCGGTTTAAGCCCTGCGGTTGCTAGGTTACCTTGGTCTCCAGAGGTAAAAAGCTGTACAGATGCACTATGTTTAAATGACTACAGAGAACTGTTTAAACTCAAACCATGTATAACTCTTTATTGATTTTTCACAGAAGATCTCAGCTCTGATGATAAGGTTTTGATATATTTTCCTGCTACAGCCAGTTCCTTGGAGTATTGCAGAAAAAAATCTGTCAATATGCTTCTATTATGATCTCTTGATCTGTGCCTATAAAAACCTTTAGCCACAGCCCTTATTATAAATAATGGAAGAAGCAATATCTGATTTTTTTTTCCACACTGTACTACACGAAGGTTTTTTTCTTCATTGCCTTTGGATCCAAATTACAGGACTTCTTTCCGTACCTGTGCTCTAAAATAATAAAGAAGAATTTCTAGCTCTAATTAATTTGATTGACTCTCAGCAGGACGGGATCAGCTGTAGCATCATGAACTTTAACAATAACTACCAACTGATGGGCAGTTCGCATCAATAAGACCATCACCAGCCTCTCTCTCACCTGTCACCAGGCGGGGAGTGAGCAATAACCAGCCCCCCACAGATGCTCCCTGCTTAGCGCTTTCTGCCCTATTAGCAATTTATAATGGTGATCAAGAAACAGTCAGCGGCAAATCAAGACAACTGTCTGGCTGCCTGTTTAATTGGCCTTGTTTGCTTTTTGATAAATGGCTCGTGACTACTACAGGCCTCTGTATTTTGACTTTTAATAGGCCACAGTGATTAGACTACCAACAGATACTAGGTCAAAACCGAGGAAAGGTGCAAAAAATGTTAATTAATATCAATAATAGGCAATTATTAGTTAGACAGAAGGACCTACTAGCTGCGTGCTCTAATGGCTCAGAGCTAACTGGAAGAGCAGCGCTGCCAAATTAGCATAACTGTATGCAGACTGCTGGTGGATCCCAGCAAACATCTGCTCTGTTCGTAATTCAAATAGAATTCCTGCCTTTGGAGTGATATTCGCAGAGTCAGCAATCCCTCTTGGCCATTTCAAGGCACTAACAATACCCTAGTGACCGGTGTCCTTCCAAATGGGCTGTGTTTCAGGCTAAGAATTAAATTGCACCTTTTCTTTGGAGTTGTGCTATTGAGAGCTTAAGGGGGTCACTGTCCTCTGGCCAGCAGAAGGTGGAGGAGAAGGGGTTTGCCTGGAAACCATGCTGACCTTCGAGGGAAGTGGAATGTGGGCCCAGCAGACAGAGAGAGGGGATACCAGCTTTCTATGTTTACTGTTTCATAATTAGCGCCAAAAATATGGTTATGTCCAACACATTGCATGAAATGCTATCTATAATTCTCACAGCATGAGTCTTTGTTATTCACTCCTTGAAGTGTGTGTGTTGAGAGCACAATGATAAAAGGCGGACGGCATGTTTGGAAGCAAACAGAGCAGTAAGATGGAGTAGCAGTTAAGACAATGACATAGTAAGTATAAATACTATTCCCTACACTTGTTATTGACAGGAAGGTCACCTTGGGCAAGATCCAAATGATAGTCAAAGAATGTTAGAACTGAAAATAATTTAGAGATTTTTAAGCCCAAATTGAGAAATCGAGATCCAGGGAGGTCAAGAGACTTGGTTAGGGCCACCCAACTGGGAGGAGACACAGGTTTTCCCGATTTCCCGCCCAGTGCCCTTCACCTGACCTTGCTGCTTCCCTAAGAAGCTATGGGTTTCTATCTGTAATTAGTGTCCGGTAGATATTTCCAAAAGGCATGTTTGACATGTAAACATGGAATATGTGCAAAAAAGTAATTTCAGCATATAAATGTATTAGGAAATAGCATGTTATTAAAATACTTTATTTTTAGGATTTTAAGAAATTTGGTCATAAAATTCTAAAATCTGCAACTACCTCTTGAGTTGTTTCACATTTTAATGTCAGGAACAGATTGATTTTTTTTTTTTTTGAGAAGGATGGTTTATAATTATGTTATCCCTTGTTTTATTTTGAGCTTGTTTTCTTATACATCTTGCTTGAACCAAACAGGGCAAGGATCTGTGTGTGGTGCCCTTTTCCTTCCCCACCAGAGGACTGACATTTAAGACCCATTTGACTAAACAGTTTCAAGATCTTTATAGGGAAAAAAAAAAAAAAGGTGTGTGTATGCATGTGTGTGTTTAGGGGCACGGAATCTGCTTCAAAGATTGAAACTGAATTGTGGATTATAACTAACTGTAATTTCCCCCCCTTCTCCCTACCCTCAGAACACCCCCCCCCAACTCCCTCATCTCCTGCCCCGAAACTAAGAAAATCTCTGCAGGCTGTATCTTTTCCCCGATAGTACTGAACCATTAATCCTTTTTAGTACTGTAGTGTCAAAGAAAATGGGGTTACTTTTTCATCTCTATTCCTGCAAAAATACTTTAGAAATCATCTGGTTTTGCGTCTATGAGGAAACTATTATGTAAGCTTAAAAACAACATTTTCAAATAATTCATTTCTGGGAATAAAATCTTTTAAAATGATGGAAATATGACACTTCAGCTATTTCTTACCCTTTTACTTAACAAAAGTATTTGTTGAGTCCTGGTCCAGGATGTAAAAGAATCATAAAGACAATGATCATAGTATATTTACGAATTATTTACCTTCTACTGTGTGGATCTCTTTATTGAACATTTTATAGGTGCCAGCCACTGAATTCTCCTCACAACCCAATGAAGTAGCTGCTAAATTCCCATTTTATGAATGAAGAAACTGAGGCTTACCAACTATCTACTTAAGTTTAAATGCTTAATACTTTGCAACATAAATTATTCTCTTTTTTTGAGGATTTGAAGGATTTCCTTAATTTCTCTGTATTGAAAATATACTAAATAATGTTTTTTTTTTTAAAGGTTTGAGAAACAACAGGATGATTCACTTCCTAGTTTTTTCTCAGGTATTACTTTTTTTGGATAGAGTGTATATTACACATAAGTGTTACTGTGACATTTTAAACTTTGATATTCTCGAGTGAGAGAGTTATATTTATTTTCTTTAAATTTTTAGGGATTTAGTTATTTTATTCCTGTAAGTTCACTGCATTGTGGTAGATGTGCTGCTTAATTTGCTTAATTATTCCAACTCTAAGATGTTACTGATAATAAGATATACCATCATTTTATTCATCACTAAGAAAAAATGCTGCTGGGCACCTGGGTGACTAGGTTGGTTGAGCAGTTGACTTTTGGTTTCAGCGCAGGTCATGATTTCAGGGTGGTGAGATCAAACCCCTGGTCAGGCTCTGTACTCAGCGGGGAGTCTGCTTAAGGATTCTCTCTCTCCCTCTACCCCTCCCCCACCACTCATGCTCTCTCTCAATAAATAAATAAATAAATAAATCTTAAAACAGAATGCTGCCAATTAAACCATGACACGATGCTTCTTAATATTTTTTCTGGGCCATCAAGGGCATTGGTGATACAGCATTTCTTTAAAAGTGCTCCACTATTACCCCTGGAATTTTCTTCCGTGTCAATAATATCCATCCTGCAAGTTTTTATGTTGGTGCTTTTTCGTGTTCTCAGAGGAGCAGAGCATGGCCATTCTGTCAAACTAGCTGATGCCGCTGGTAGAGCACATCAGCATTTCAGAGATGTTAAAATGTGCCAAAAAAAGAAATTGTATTTTAGAATCCATGAGATGTGTTAGTATACCCATCGATTATCCATCAGAATACAAATACCTATAGAGTTACATAATTTTCAGATAAGTAAATCCAGTAATTAATTCCAGCCTATTAAGATGAACTGTGGTCACCAATGTTTTTCTTATAGCAGAAAAACGGACAAGCTGTTGGTGGTGTTTTCATCAAAATAAAGCAAATAGGAGAAATCCTGAACATTCTCTCCACTGTACATAGCTGGCTACGAGACTAGTAAATAGTCTTTGGGTTTCTTTTATGTATTTGTTACTAAGCTGGACCTACGTAATTTTTAAGAGCCAAATTCCCGTGTGGCCAATTATATTTTTAGCGCTTTAGTTGTATCAAGAGCACCACCATGGCCTAGGAATGGAAGAAGTATTCTGTCTAGCTTGTTGGAGCCAGGACCATCTGGAAAAATATTCTTAAGTCTGGAAAGCTGGAGTGATGGACTATCTGTCTATAAGGGAGAAGGCCCTAATCCTGGGAGAAGGCCCATGGATGGGCCTGATGTGGGCATCAGTCTCTGCGTTTGGTGATAGGCTGCAATGTGTAGAAATTACTGTTCCAGAAGAAGTTTCTGCTTTGTAGTATGCCTAACTGGTCCTAGGCCACACTGTCCTATTTTTTCTTCTTGGTGAATGTTAGTACTCAAATAGAGGTTGACATTTACTGAGCCCATTTATGTTCATGCCTAACACAGCCATGACTGCTAGTAAGGGGCTAGTAGCCTTCCTCATAGGAAGTAACATATTAGTCAAGAGCCAGGGTTTTGCAGTCTAGCAGGCCTGGGTTAGAATCCCAGCACAGCCACTGACTAGCCGTGTGATCTCGGGCTTCAGTTTTCTCATCGGTAAGATGTGTGTGGGATGGCCTTGTACTCACTCCATACCTGTGTGTAGGTATCCGAGAAAACATATGTGACATATGTTGTCTAATTCCCGGCTGTAGCAAGTGCACAATTGATGGTGCTCACTGCCATGATTACCACCATT
Organism: Ailuropoda melanoleuca; assembly: GCF_002007445.2. NCBI lineage: Eukaryota > Metazoa > Chordata > Mammalia > Carnivora > Ursidae > Ailuropoda > Ailuropoda melanoleuca. Next base: position 143,808,036 of record NC_048219.1, on the reverse strand, counting down.
ATTCACAGGCGTGGTCATGTTGTGGGGGCACCTGGACCATCAGAGGTGATCGCTTCTCCAAAACTCTTCTCAACGAATGGATAACTTCTTTAGGAACCATTTTTAACCAGAGCTCACTGCTTTCCCAATCCCCTCCCCTTGTTCAGAGTCTGGCTCTCTAAATAGGCGTGTGTCTTCTGCCCCTATGCCTAATTGCATCCATTCCTGATGTCCTGAGTGTATTGATCTGTTGTTGATCCCTTGTCCTGGATCTGTCCTTTTAAACACAGCATGGTCCGTGAGCATTAGATTGGAAGTTGGTCAGTTTAGATCCTACCTGTGACTGTATCAGTAACTAGCCGTGGACTTCCCTCAGGAAAATTCTTTCTCTGTGCTGCTACGTCATAAGACTAATCGCTCATTCTAGCTACCATTCAGTGAGCGTCTGATCAGTGCCATTCTGGCGTTGGTGACGTTCCATGATTAATCTTGAATACCTGTAAAACTCTTGCAAAGCAGCAATTATTCTCCCCATTTTAGAAATGGAGAATGTTAGGCTTAAGGACTTCACTGTGTTCTTACTGCCTGTTTGATTTTGGGCAATGTAATTAACTCTTTTGAGTCTCGGGCTCCTCATCTGGAAATCTGAGGGGCTCCCAGTGGCTGCCTCATGGGCTTGCACGGATGGAAGGAGATGACATATGTAGGGCTATTGACACAGTCACAATGCAGTGCTCAAATGTCCAGGAATGTCTGGTGATAGGACTTGTCAAAAGTCACCCAGCAGGAAGGAATGAGCCAGATTTTAGTCCAGGTCTGTCTAGCTCTTTGACCATATGTGAGAAGGTGCCTTGTGAAGGCCCTTTTGCCTGGCCTAATCCTGGAAGAGGGAGCAGCTGCCTCTCCCTCACTCCTGGGGGTTCCTCCTTCTCCTCTTCTCCCTCTGGACTGTTAGCTGCTCCCCCACACCCCACTGGCTGCATGGGAGGGCCATATGCACTGGAGAGAATTTTTCTTCTCTTAAAGGCTGCAGGCATATCCTTAAAAAAATTGTGGTAAAATCCCCTAACGTGGAGTTTACTGTTAGCGACAGTCAGTACATTCATAATGTACACCATTCTCTAGTTCCAGAACATTTTCATCATCCCCAAAGGAAACCCCTTACAACGAGCAGTTACTTTCCATCCTCCCGCCCACCCTCATCCCCATCCCTTGACAACTATCAATATGCATTCTGTCTGTTCAAATTTACCTATTCTGAATATTTCATATAAATGGAATCACATGATATGTGGCATTTTGTGCCTGGACGCTTCCGCTTAGCATCAGAAGACTTGTCTGTATCTCTTCTCTTCTCTGCACCAGCTTCAGACGGACATAAGGAAAGATTTTCAAGTGCTTATTTTCAGCAAGTGCTCTTGCCTGCTGACTCTCACTGCCTCAGTAGCTAGTCAGCTTCATTACGACAAAGCTGGCTCTTTGGGGGGAACCTTCCTGCCATGTGCTGGGTAGTGAGCCTATCAGATGTGGCAGCATCTGCTCTTCCACTGATGGTCTGTGCTCTTTACTTCTGTAGATTGTCCTCTCCCAGTAGCAGTTTGCTGTTCCTTTCGGAATGATGAGATTTAAGATGTCTCATGCAGGGCCGAGCCTTATCCCAGCCTCCCTCGCGGTTTATGTAGGAGCCTGAGCTAGCCCACATACTGCTAAATAACTTTATCTGGAAATGAAGAACTTAGATGCTATCACCTGAGAGGGGGTCAGGAGAAGAAATAGATAATTCACAGGGTTTTCCAAGTCAATAATGCTACTTACTTGAATAGCCATTTTTCTAATAAGGAACAATGGACACTGAATTGCAGCATATTATAATGTACATAAAATGAACAGTTAAGGGGGCGTTACACAGAGAGAATGGGTTGGCGTTGGAATTGAAGTCTCTGGCTCCTTGGCTCATTGTATTTCTCACGGCAAGTGATTACACCGGCATTTTGGTTTTGTTAAAACCACAGCAATAACAGCCCAATACAACAACAGAGCGAGAGGGATTTATGTTGTGGGTCACGGCAGAAGGCAAGACTGGATGAACTCCTGAGGTCACCTCCAGTCTCAGAGTTCTGTGTGTCCAAGTCATCTTTCACTTTCTTGGGGTTTTGAGGGAGAAGAAGGAGGAGAGCCCAGATGACAGGAGTCAGGGCGGCTTGTCATCTCTTTACCCATCTTGGCTTATGCATATTTTGCATAGTGATTTCTGCTCGGAAACTGATTTATGGCAATTGCAGGGGGCAGAGACGCATGTTTTAAGGTGGGATCTGAAGTGGAAAAGAAAGGACCTTGTCCAAAGCTTTCGCTAAGCAGGTCATGCCGACGGAAGGTTCCTTGCTGGGAGAGGGAGGAATTCCGCACGGGCCTGTCCTCTCACTCCAGCTGGCAGCCCTGCTGCAGGTGTGGTGCCTCCCTAGCCATCAGTCACGGGAGGGGAAACTCCGACTTCAAGACCCCTCTGGGTTATTAAGGGGGATCGCATACCTGTGTCAGGCTGACGATGGTGCATGTGACATAGAAACTGTCACAGAGCAAAGACGGAAGAAGCGGAGCTCCTGCCTCCCCAAAGTGGTCACCAAGTCACGCCTGGTATCAGGGTTCCATTAGAGGGCAGATTGCCTGAGGGTCGTGTGTGTGTGTGTGTGTGTGTGTGTGTGTGTGTGTGTGTAAGGGAGGGGCAGGAGAGAATATCTCAATAAGATTTTCGGCTTGTTTATTTCACACACACACGATTCTGAATGAACACCTCCATTCATGTGCTTGATGTTACTGCTGAATAACTCTTAGAAGAGTTTGACATCTGGAAGCCCAAAGTCACTTTCTGATGCCTATAAAACCACAGCAGTTGGCGAGCTATTCATTAGTGAGCATGAAAAATGCCCAAATAACACCACAGGATTGTTGCCGATCTATAATTTATAAACAGATATATGTGTTTCTACATGTAGTCATACACAGGTTTTCATCTCACTTATTGCTTAAATAGGAAACCAAATTTAAAATTCATCAGGAATATGTGCTTAACACATTTAGACGGTCACCAACTGGCACCCATAGCTCTGTAATGATTTATTCTCATTTCAGTTCCCTGAACTGAAGAACTTCTACTCAGTCCTTTTGAATTTCTTATCAAGTACACATAAGTTTGGGAGATTCAGAGTTTTCTCTTTGGGTTGTGATCTCCAGCTGTAACTTATTCTAAAATTGGATCTGTTCTAGGGTATAAATATTTGTTAATGAGTTTTGAAAGTCAAAAAATAAATGATATTTAGGAATCTTTTATAACATGCCTAGAATATATTTTTAAAGTGATTGGAAGTAGATTTTCAGTATGTGTTTACATGTATGTAGTTCTTATGGAAAAGATCATTCATTCATTCATTCAAATAATTAAGTATGCAAAGTAAAAGATGTTTAGACATGATTACCTTGAAGGGTTATCCTTCAAATTTAACTAAAAGGATGGGTGTTTTAAACCTCATGACTGGCGTGTAGCTTTGGACAGCATAGAACTTGCTGACATAATGTGCCAGAAGGGGATGATGGAATCCCTCAGGGTTCTGGGAAGTACATGAGCTTTCTTCTCAGTGACTTCTGGGTAGAGAGGATAATTTCTGGGAAGTTTTAGATTTACCCATTTTGAGGAAACAGTGTTCAAAAAATATGGGCTTCATTTTAAGCTCTATTCTAAGACTGATAGTGGCAAGGACTGGGGACACAACATTTATTGTGAAAAGATGCATAAAGGGGTGTGATTCTTTAAAAACCTTGGGTATTTCTGAGCTAAATACCTTATTAATACAATGTGCCATTTTAATTTCTAATGTTCAAAAAATGCGTTTTAGTGAATTTCTGATTAAAATTAAGTTTATTTCTGAAAGCTCCCAGCTATCAATTTAGCTTGGGTATGACTCAATAAATTAGATATATTAATCCAGTAAGGGAGATGATTCTTCCTGTTTGTCCATTAATGCATTTAACTTTGAGACCCCTGGCACCAAGCATCTGTGAGGTCTCACAGTTTGATCAGGGAAGCAGACTCACTGTGAGTAATATGGAGAAGAGGAATTTATTATAGAGATTAGACCTGACCCAACTATGAGAACTGGTGAAGATGTCTATTTTATCCAACACGGATAAATTCCTACATGACATTATGTAAGCAGACTTAGTTTTATGTTTGCCTTATTTTTTCATATTGCTTTTCAAGAAAAATGTATTTGACTTCTTGCAGCTTTTTGGTTATTTGAAGAAGTAAAGGTCTAATTTTTCTAGTTAATTTGGTTAATCTTTCTTTTTTTATTACGTTTATTTTTAACTGTTTGCAAGAAATTTGTGAAATAGTTGATGTGTACCTGTCCCAGATGAAATACTCTATAATGGTTCATGTCCACAATACATTTATTATCTTTTATATCTCTATTCTTTGTTTGTTTGCTGATATCTCGATTCTTAATGCTAGTGATTTGCGTAAGGATTTATTTATTGATCAGGACGTGTTGTGTGAAGAACATTTTTATGTTCAAAATTGAAAACTGGTGGTCTAGACACACATTTGCTATAAATACCATTATTTACTTTGTCAAAGGCAGAGCCTCTTTCTTGAACAATTAAATAGTATCAATAAAACCAAAAAAATGTTTTATGCTACTGCTATTCTTTCCCCTACTATGAATCTCATTTTAGATTTGGTTTTCAACTAGGTAACCAAGACTGCCTGATGTGATTCACCGAAATGTAGTCAACATTTCTAATGTACAAGGCGCTGTGTTGGGTGCTGGGTCATGGTGGTGAATCATTATGGTTACGATCTCTCCTTACATATTCAAAGCTATCTTTGCTTTCCTTCCATTATTACATTAGACTTATTTGTTCAGATGAAGTGAAATAAAAACTTACTCATTGTGGGGGGCGCCTGGGTGGCGCAGTCGTTAAGTGTCCACCTTCGGCTCAGGGCGTGATCCCAGCGTTCTGGGATCGAGCCCTGCATCAGGCTCCTCCGCTGGGAGCCTGCTTCTTCCTCTCCCACTCCCCCTGCTTGTGTTCCCTCTCTCGCTGGCTGTCTCTCTCTGTCCAAATAAATAAATAAAATATTTGAAAAACAAAAAAAACTTACTCATTGTATGTGCTCCAGTGATGGACTTGCCCAAACTGTACCAGTGAGTGTGGTCATGGTTTTAGACCGTTTTGTCAGCTAAAGTAGAACGCCCTTCCCTGTGTGCTTCTTGGGCAGGGTTGGCCCAGGAGAAATTCACCTGAGATTTGGGAGGCAGAAGTGAAGCAGCAGCTCTTATGCTCTGAAAGTCAGTGTGGGGCTCCCTCACCCCTCATGAATATTATCACTCATCTCTACATTGGCTCACCTGATTGGCATTAAGACTGAGCTCCTGCTAGATCTCTTCCTTCAGCTCGTCTGAGTCCTGGGCCAGGCACATGTGAAGGACATTAGCTTCTTTCTCAGTTCTCTGGCTTCATTGAGGTTGGAGGCATAGAGAGGCATGGAGGTTCCAGGGTTTTTTGGTTTTCTTCCCTTTCCTGCTTCATGTGCAGCTTTTCTTCCCAATTCCTGGCCCTCCAGACTACAGCAGTTGGTTTTAGGACCACTGCCAGATTTGTGTAAACTTCTTTCCCAGCTCCCTCAACTGCATAGTAAATCCCCTATCCCACGTCATTCACAGTGGTCCTGCTTCCTTGATCAAACTCTCACGGAAACAGATACTCTGTATTGGGGGTCTGAAAATCAATGTCCCAGTGGCCACGTAAGTAACATAAATGAGTGCAGCAGGTGTGTCATAAGAAAATTCATGCAGCCTTCTCGATCTGTTTTTCTTTTTCCGCTCTTGGTAGAAATGTAGAATCCAAGAAATATACCAGAGTATGGAAAGCAACAGCATGAACGTATTGGTAAGTGACAACTGACCCTTGGCTGAGGTTCAAGGAGACGATAGGGAGACATGGGGGTTGCCAAACTGGAAGAGTATACTTCAGTCAAAGGGGAAGACGCAACCTGGCTCCAGTGTATTGTCACCATGTTTCAACAGAAATCCCAAACTGAATTTTTATGTGACTTCTGATTTTCAATGTATTGATTAATTACACACACACACACACACACACACACAATCCATAAGCCAACTATACACATGTAGGTTGTATTTGGCAAGGGCTTCTCCTCTGAACGGGTGGACTGTTGGCCAAGACCCTGGGATGCGAATGGAGGGGTAACAAAAAAAAAAAAAAAAAAAAAAAAAANAAAAAGCAAAAGATCGTTGGGAGGAGAATGATGGAGGGATTAGGGTGGAAGGATTCCCAGTGGAGTCTATAGATGGATAGACAAGTTCATGGGAAAAATAATGAAATTTTTTTTTACTCCATGTGCATGTACGTGCACATGTGTGAAATCATCTAATAAGAACTGTAACTTTCGTAGTAGTTGCATTATACACAGGGGTTTCACATATGCTATTTCATTTATTTTCATTTCTGTCTTACCTACTACTTTGGATGTGAGTGAGATTAAGGATAAATCACTCTTGTTCCTGCCTTCAACAGTTGCAATCCATGGGGGAGACTAATATGTTCACATCAACCATAAAACAAGAATGAATGTGACTAAGTGTCATGGTGGGAAGAAATTTTTGATGAATGGAAATGGGGAATGGGGAGGTTATGGGTGACACAAAAGTTTGAGTGGAGGTACCATGGAAAATTTGAAGTTGACAGTAAAAGCTATGATGAGGAAATCAAATGTTTTACTGACGCAGTTAAAGTTCACTCGTGAATTCCTGAAACTGGGAGGAATCTTTAACCTGCCTTAATCAATGGTCAAAATGTGATCAGTCCGTGGTCTACATTCAAGCAGGCTTAGTTTGAGGGGAAGCAAAGTCAAACAACACCCATTATGTCTGGTTAGCAAAGGAATACTATACTCAGTCTAGAATTCAAGATCCAGAAATAAACAGCCAGATTTGTCTAGAGGGAAGACCGAGCACTCTTCCATTTCCTGATGTCTTCCAAAAGACCGCACAAGAGACAGGAGAGGGCTGATCCCCAGGGCTATCGATTGCCAGAAAGGACAACAAATTTTTTTTTAAAGAGTTTGAAATATATAATTAAGTGGACTTTATTTATATAATCTAGAAAATTTGAATCAAATCTGTATCTCCTTTCTGCTTAAAACTTTTTCTGGTGTCTTAAAGGTCAGGCTCCTGTGTGGCATGCTACCAAGGCCATTATGATCTGGCTCTGGCTTCCTTCTCCAGCCTGGTTTCTATCCCCTGTGCCCACCCGCAATCTCCCCAGCTACGGGACACTTAATTTTCTAGCCATGAGGCAAGACTTGCAGTTGTCTCGCTATTCCACACCTCTGTGACTCTGCACATTCTGTTGTTTTCTTTGTTGGTATGTCCATCCTTCTTCTGATGACCCTTCAAAATCATCTCAAAGTGTTCTGTGGCTCTGTGCCTCCCCAAGAAATCTTTCTCTGCTGACTCTGTATCGTATTTGGTTGAATCTTTGTACTCATTGTACTATGATGTAATTATTTATGTAACATGTCCGTCATTCATGTACGGTATTATATGCACAGACACATTCACCCATCAGCTCTTTACTGAGTGGCTACTCTGTGTAAGACACCGTAGAGTGTGCTGGGGATATGGTAGTAAATAGGCTCAATCATGTTCCTGGACTCATGAGACTTCCGTTACAAAATGTGTGTTGAACCAAAATGAATTCACAGGACAATTTGAACTTTACGTTCAAATTTTATGCATCGGCAGGACAGTCACTTTGCTAAATCATTATTTCCATCTGTTTTAAATTTACCGTTTTGTAATCATGTGCTTCCCCTGTGTTGTTGAATTCCTGATTAACGCACTCGCAGAGCCTATTCCTGTTGCATTCTTGCAGTAAGGCTGGTTGGACGTTGAGGGGCTTTGTGATTTTGTAGATCTTGGTTATTTGGGCTGTCTTTCTACAAAAGCTTGGATGGAAGAGGGATCTATTTCAGCCTTGAGTACAGGGGTTCTACTTTTCTAATTCTCACCTGCCTTATTCTTCCTATCTAGTATGTGCTATTTACCACTTCATCTCCTAGGGTGCATCTGGTTAAGCTATATTTTACCTTACATCTAGCATGAGCTGTGGAGCCATATCCCACCCCCCACCCCAAATATCCTGAAACCTATTCGATCGGTTCTGGTGCTGCTTTCAGCCATTGGCCATCAACTCTATGATTCATTCTGGGGAAAGGAGGCGGCTTTTCTCTGACTCCACCTCCCTGAGAAGTGTTGGTTCTGTCCGAGTCCAGCAATTTGGAGTAGGGCACATCTCACATTTAACGCTGATGTTGATATTCACACAATGTCTGTCTGTCTGTCTTTCCTTCATTCTCTTTCTCTCACTCTTCCTCTCTCTCTTTCTTTTCTTCCTTTCCTTTCTAATATTACTTGCTTGGCTACATCCTGGAATAGTATTTTTCAAGCTGCAGGTCATAAAAATGACCATAACATGCATTTAATGTCATAACCAGCATTAGAGAATATGAACTGAATAAAACAGAAAACATCAGAATGAGTCATGTGTAGTAAGGGTAAGTTTTTAACTTGTCATACATAGACATGCATGTGTGTACGGATCTCTTTGCATGGGAGATGGTAAAAAGTTTGGAAAACGTGGTTCTGGAACAATCCATTTACATTTTTTCTCCTTGCTGTTTCAACTCTGGTTCTATAAAGGTATCTTTTTGATATGCATTTAAATTATTTTATTTGTCTACATTGATTAAACTGAGTAAGTGAGCAGGTTGCCATTTTTCTTTCTATTGTGTATTTACCTCTAAACTTGAATCTTTTAAGCTTTTAAAGACCATACTTAGTGGAATATGCTTATTTTGATAAGACCTTAAAATTATACTCCTTGTAACATTTTGGCAGTTCCCTCCCATCCCTCAGAAAGCTCTATTTCCTTAGCTTTTCTCTTGACCAGGGATCTTTTTCAAGTTAAACTTTAGGAGATCCAGGCAAACATCAGTTATAAAATAAAAACAAGAACCAAAGATAATCCTTTATCCCGCTTAATTGCTTCAGTTAGTAATCAAATTATCTTACACCACATCCAAAATTACACGGCAGGAAGATCATGTTATTTAGTTGCTAATGACTTAAAAAACATTTATTCACAAATGAACTTTCACTCTAGACTAACATGAATAAACTGCTTTGATGCTCTTTAGAATGAATATACAATGACTCTAAAAGGACAAACTGTATTAAGGCAAACATCGCAACAGGGGAAGCTCGGTTCTTCATCACATTTTGTTATTGTGAAAAATAAATTTGCCTCTTTAAAAGGTTCTTTAAAAGGGAACTAACAAAACAGAAGGTCCCAGAAGAGCTGAACGTAGTACAAATTTCTCAATGAATCTCTTAGGATTTGTTTTTAATCTGAATATTTAATAGCGTTGCATTGCAAAATTTGAATTATGCTACTCAATTTTAATGGTTAATCTGCTTTAGAAAATACACAAGCTTAATTGTGACATACGAAAGTCCCTATTTAGGGTAGATTTCTAATTTGAGTGCTGTCGGCCCTGCTGTGTAAAGAGTCTCCTGGGTGCAGATTTTTAAGAGTGTGTGTGCGCCTTTCTGTCTCTCCGTGTAACCACTCCTCGGAGCTGAGTCCGCCCCGGCTCCTCCACAAGCCAGGAGCAGACAATAGATCCACCCTAATGGAGTTGTGTACTTGCCATCTGTAGGAGCAGCTGCTGTCCCGCATCTGCACAATATGCTGGGACGGGGAGCTCCGCTAATCTGCATAATAAGGAGGAGGCTCATTCCACTCCAGCTAATAATCACGAGCAATCGATGCACTTCATTCCCTCACTGCCGAGCACAGCGGAGCGGGTTTCCGACTCTGGGTAGACAGAGGTCAAGTGAGCCCGGATGGCTTGGGGGCTGAGAAGCATTCTGCTTACACTCTAAGGTTACCATCAGCTTGGGGGGACCTAGTTCGGTCTTTCTCTTGAGTCATGCGGACCCATAGTGCAAAATCCTGGGAACTGGGGTAAAAAGGCGCTAGTGCATTACTAAGACGCTAATCAGAAATGCTTTTGGAGCAATTAGGGTATTGACCAATTTGCATTTAAAAACTCTCCTTTTGTGGGAAAAAGGGCACAAGCAAATTTTTGGCTTAATTGTGAACCACTTTGAGTCATTTGGCTTTCATTGATTTTTTTTTTTAACGCTGAGATCTGACTTTTAAGCTGTTAATATACACACACTCCAATTGTGAAACAGGCAGACTATATGAATTAATGAATGAAATTTATGTTTATTTTCATTTTTGATGTCAGGTTGAGATGACGATCTTGGAGGCAGTAGAACTGGTGGTAGAAAGGAAGGTGACTATTGAAATGATGTATTTCTAGAATGGCTTAAATCACTTTCTTATTAAAAGAAATGCTAAAATGGTTTCATTTCTCTAAAAAAATTATGTACTTACAAATATAATTTGATTTCATAGAGTTGATTAGAGGTTAAAACGTTTGAACTTAGGTGACCTAGATTGAGGACAATATTTTAAATCAAATTGTTACTTGCCATTATTTATAATGTCTTGTTATAAGAAGTGGTAAGACTACTTTGTCTAATTTCTTACAAGAAAAATATTTGCATAATTCACCACCCGTCAATGAAGCACAGGGAAAAGAGCATTAATTTATGGAGATGGAACACTGGGGCTGAAGAAATAATTGCTTTCAACAGTAAACAAAGCAGCTCACTTAGCATTCCTTTCAACCTTTTAATCAACACCATTTGGTTAAATAAGATAGCATCTTCTCATGTGGTTTAGAAGAAAACTTTATTAAAAGTAATTCCCTTTAGATAGAATCAATATTGGTGTATGGTGGTAATAAGAAAGAGGTCTGACATCTCAGGGAGGTATCGGTCAAATGTTTGAAATCTTGGTACTGGAAGGCCCATCCAGCTGAGCACCCTTCTCAGTGCTGTGATTAAGTGGAGAGCAATGTACCAGGTGAGCTGAAAGCATTCTTCCTTGGTTTCCTAATTTTAAAGCCTATGTACTCGCATCAATCAAGAGACTGCCTATATCTTCTTGAAATAGAAATGGCAGACTACTCCAGAGGCCCTCTAAAAGTTTTGCGAGCCATTGAGTGGTTCCCACAAAGAAGAAAAATGATAGTCTGAGTTGGCTGCAGATGTGGGGTCCCTTTGTAAAAAAAAATATTTTAGTAACTTTCCCAGAAATTAGAAAGAAAAGGCAATGCCAGGGGTTGGGGGTGGGGTGGGAAGCACTAATTATAGGCACAAACTTGAAGATCAGTCAGGGAAGAAAACATGTTGCTAAATTCAATCTCCAGTTAGAGTTCATTACCCTATTAGTGTCCACACAGTGTGTATCACTCTCTGTAAATATTTTGTTCATTTATTTATTCGCTTGATGATTGTCTAGTCACCCATACTTGAATGGAAGCCCTAAGAGAGTAGGAACATTTCTTGCTGTATTCCCAAGATCTAATAAGAAAACAAATCCTCCATAATATTTTCCTGAAAAACTAGTTAAAGTTGTTGAAACACCCTCCTTCCTGCTCCCCAAAATGGAAATGTTTCAGGATCTTTTAAGAGCAGATCAAGAGCACGATTCCTACATTTTAAGATATTTTTATGCCAAGATATAAAATACCCTAGTTGAACTTGGGCAACTGCAACCTCAAAGTCATGCCAATGAAGATCCACGAGTCTACTGATGAAGTAGGACCTTTCTTTCAGCTTCAGAAGATAAGGCCTTGATGTATTACATGCATCTCTGTGCAATAAGGAAAAAATAAAGCTTTATTTCCATTCATCTCTTGTCAGGAGGGACTGGTTGATCGTAGAAGGGCTCTTGTATCACGGGCATGATAGAACGAGTCAATTCGGAGGAGCTTTTTTTGGGCCCAAAGATCCACAACATTTGCTTTCAACCCAGGCCAGTTCTAGGGGAGATGGGCATAGTTGGGGCATAAATAATTCGTTCGTTCATTCCCTCCATCTATCCAATATTGTTTCCGTACTTACTCTGTGTCAGGAACTTTTCTGTGTGCTGGGTGTGCAAATGAATGGGTTCTTCTTTTGATCTCTCTTAGAATCCTAGGAGTGCGTTCTGGAGAAACTTCACACAGGGAGAGAGATGAGGGAGTTATGAGATTCCATGATTTTATTTTATTTTTAAAAGATTTTTTATTTATTATTTATTTGGGAGAGCGAGTGAGCGAGGAGCAGAGGGAGAGGGAGAAGCAGACTCCCAGATGAGCAGAGAGCCCGATGTGGGGCTCAATCCCAGGACCCTGAGATCAAGACCTGAGCCAAAGGCAGATGTTTAACTGACTGAGCCACCCAGGCTCCCCTCCATGATTTTATAAGGACTCAGGGTTCAGACTTGAACCAGGTTTGTAGGGATAGATTAAGTTTCATCACTGTAGTTAAGTGTCAATTGTCACTTAAAACCAAACAAAATAGTTCTCAGTAAAGACTTTTATTTTTATTATAGAGGGCTCTAAGATTTTTCCTGGGAATTTAAAATTCTTTGGTGGTTTTTATGAGGAGGATTTTCTTTTTATTTATATTTTGTAATTGATTGTTGATAATATACATGACAGTTGTTGAAATGATTGTTTTTAAATAGTCTCCCTCGGTCTCCCTTATTGAACCCTATCATTCTAACACTTCAAAGTTTTGCTTTGTTGTTGTTTTTTTTTTTTTTTTAGTTTCTAAGCACACAATCGCTATCAATAAAGATATTTTATTTTTGTTTTTTTCTCATAATATTTTGGATAGAAATTTCAGAATATTGTTAGATAATAGTGGTATGATAGGCATCCCTGTCTTGAATCTTACGTTTTAGGAATGTAAGTGATGAATGATGATGGTGAGAATGATAATAATAGCATCCATGTGCTGAGTATGGCAATAAATTTCATCAGCTTTGTTGGCCTGAAAAAGTCTATGTTTCACTGTCATTTTTGAAAGATATTTTTGCTGGTTATAGAATTCAAGGTTGACAGGGCTTATTTTTTCCCAACACTTTAAAGACGTTCTATTGTATTTCACCCTACATAGTTTCTGATAAGAAGTATACCATAGTTCTTATTTCTGTTCCTCTGTTTGAACTGTTTTTGGTTTCTGTGGGTTTTTTGGGCAACTTTTAAGATTTTCTCTTATTAGTGATTATCAGTAATTTGATTTTTGAGATGTTTTGGTATAACATTGTACCATACAAATGTTAGGGATTATTATCATATAGTCCTCTAAATTAATCTCTTCTGAGTTAACTATGAGTAGATAGAAAAAAATATGCACCGTGGGGGGAAAATAGTATAGAGTGAAGGAAAATTCACTGCTATAATCTTTAATATATTATTTTATTGATCCTCACCATGAGATAAACACTATTATTCTCTTTACACGTATGAAGAATGGAAAGGGTAAATGACTTTTCCAGGTCACACAACTAGTAAGTGGTGGAGCCAGGGATATAAACCCAGGTGGCTTCGACCATTGCCTCATTATCCATCAGGGGGTATTGGTCATATCCTCCTCTCAGGTCCCCTATCTTGGATCTGAGATCCAAGATACAAACCTTGGAGCAGTTTCCAGAGACCGGACAGCTAATGTAGTTCAGCCTTCCTAAAATGAGGTGGGCTTCTCTCCTCATCTCTGCTTGATTCTCTCATATCTGAACAGAAAGAATACAAGGAACACTCTAACCCTCATGTTGAATTTTTAGACCTTTCTTGCTTCTGCCTTTGTGTATGTAGCTTGTTCTGTCCTGATAACATGCAGCAGTTCCAGTGTTCATTGTTAAGTAGTTATTTTTTTTATTATTATGTTAGTCACCATATAGTACTTCATTAATTTTTGATGTAATGTTCCATGATTTATTGTTTGCATATAACACCCAGTGCTCATTGCAATACGGGCCCTCCTTAATACCCATCATCAATCTAACCCATCCCCCCACCTGCTCCCCTCTGAAATCCTCAGTTTATTCCCCGTTGTCCACAGTCTCTCATGGATTGTCTCCCCCTCTGATTCCCACCTTCATTTTTCCCTTCCATCTCCTAATGTCCTTCATGTTATTGCTTATGTTCCACATATAAGTGAAACCATATGATAATTGTCTTTCTCTGCTTGACTTATTTCACTTAGCATAATCCCCTCCAGCTCCATCCTTGTCGATGCAAATGATGGGTATTCATTCTTTCTGATGGCTGAGTAATATTCCATTGTGTATATGGACCACATCTTCTTTATCTATTTGTCTGTTTAAGGCCATATCGGCTCCTTCCACAGCCTGGTATCCAGGATCTATAAAGAACTTCTCAAACTCAACACTCAAAAAACAAATAATACAGTCAACAAATGGGCAGAAGACATAAACAGACACTTCTCCAAAGATGATATGCAAACGGTTAATGGACACATGAAAAAGTGTTCAACATCATTAGCCATCAGGGAAATTCAAATCAAAACCACACTGAGATACCACCTTACACCAGTTAGAATGGTAAAAATTAACAAGGCAGGAAACAAATGTTGGAGAGGTTGTGGAGGAAGGGGAACCCTCTTACACTGTTGGTGGGAATGCAAGTTGGTACAGCCACTCTGGAAAACAGTATGGTGGTTCCTCAAGATGTTAAGAATAGAGCTACCCTACGACCCAACAATTACACTACTGGGTATTTACCACAAAGACACAGATGTAGTGAAAAGAAGGGGCACATGCACCCCAATGTTCATAAGTAGTTATTTTTTGAGAGATTCAGGGTCTGACTGGGAATAAGGAGATGGGAACAGCACTCTGGCTGTGGAGTGGTTCCCAAAAGAGCAAAGAAATAGATGTCTAGTTTTCCTATTTGCCTCCTGTATGACCAGGAGATAATGTGGTTGGGAAGAAAGATCTTTTCACCTATTCTGAGATGTCTTTTGCACAGACGGGCCCCTAATTTCATTGACTATCCCAGTTCCCTTGATCGTGTGGAAAATCCTTTCAGAATCCAACTTGGCTGCTGGTAGTTCTTGTCCTCTGTAATCTGGTGAGTTTTATCATTTTTCTCTGTTTTCGGATGTAGTTTAGAGTGAATCTGGGAGAGGTTATATCAGGGGTTGCCAGCCTCCTGCTCTTTCAAACCAGAAACCTCTCATTATACAGGAAGCTGTCATGAGGTAGCTCAGGCCGGGAAGTTTATTTATGTAAAACCAGATAAATCCATCTTCATTATTTAATTTTTTAATCTAAAAACTATCATACCATAAAATGGGGTTTCTCCCCCTTTTGGTATACAGTTCTATACCAGTTTTAACATATGAAGAGACTTGTGTTAGCACTACCACAATTACAGAACAGTTCCACCATACCAAAAAACTCCCTCAGGTCCCACCCCCGTCACCTCGCAACCACTGAGCTGTTCATCACTATGGCTTTGTTTTCATGAATGTCATACGTGGTCTCATATGATACATAACCTTTTGATACTGGATTCTTTCACACAGCATAATGCCTTTGAGATTCATCCAAGTTGTTGCATGTATTTTTAGTTTTTGTTTTGTTTTTTAAATTGGTGAGGAATATTCCATTGGCTGGATGTACTGTAGTTTGTTTAACTATTCCTCTGTTGAAGGATATTTGAGTTGTTTCCAGCTTGGGGCAACTATGAATGAACTGCTATAAACATTTGTGTGCAGGTTTTTATGTGAACATGAGTCTTCATTTCTCTGGGGTAAATAGGAGCTGGATTGTTGGGTCAAATGGTAAGTATATATTTAGCTTTATGAGAAGCTTGCCTAACTATTTTCCAGAGTGGCTGTACCACTTTGCATTCCCACCAGCAATGTATGAGTGTTTCAATTGCTCTGTATCCTGACCAGCACTTGGTCTTGTCAGTATTTTTTATTGCAGTCATTCGAGTAGGTGTGCAGTGGTCTATCATCATGGCTTCAATTTGCATTTTCCTAATGACTGTGGATGTTGAACATTGTTTCCTGTCCTTATATCCTCAGTGAAATGTCTGCTCAAATCTGTTGCCCACTTTTTAATTTGTTTGCTTGTTTTCATATTGCTGAATTTGAGAGTTCTTTACATATTCTGAATACAAGTCCTTTGTCAGATTTGTTTTATGAATATTTCCTCCCAGTCCGTTACTGTCTTTTACCTCTCTTAACAGTGACTTTCATTGTTTGCATTTAACACCTAGTGCTCCACGCAATACGTGACCTCCTTAATATCCATCACCGGACTAACAATGAATCATGGAACACTACATCAAAAATTAATGATGTACTGTATGGTGACTAACATAACACAATAAAAAACAAAAAACAAAAAGCAGTGACTTTCAGTGAACGGAAGTTTTTAATTTCAATGAAATCCCATTTATCTGTTTTCTTCTTCTATTGTTCATGCTTTTGTTGTCATGTCTAAGAATTCTACTAGCCGCAGATCGTGAAGATTTTCTCTTATGTTTTCTTTGAATTGTTTTCTAGTTTTATGTTTTATCTTTGTCCCTATGGCACAATTTGAATTAATGTTTGTATAAGGTATAAGGTTTGGCTTAAGCTTCATTTCTTTTTTTTTTTTTTTAAAGATTTTATTTATTTATTTGACAGAGATAGAGACAGCCAGCGAGAGAGAACACAAGCAGGGGGAGTGGGAGAGGAAGAAGCAGGCTCATATCGGAGGAGCCTGATGTGGGGCTCGATCCCATGACGCCGGGTTCACGCCCTGAGCCGAAGGCAAACGCTTAACCGCTGTGCCACCCAGGCGCCCCAAGCTTAAGCTTCATTTCTTTGCATGTATATAACCAGTTGTTCCAATAGCACTTGTTGAAACCTGTGTTTATTGATCAGCTAGTGAATATTTTGAAAACAGTGATAGTATGTAAGACTAACGCCTTTAACTGTTTAGAAAATGTCACTCAGTAGTCAGTCATTAAGTCAGTCTGAAAATCAGTCAGTTAGGCATTCACCCATTTGGTTACTCCACAAACACAAGGGGTGCCTGCCTTGTGTCTGGCATTATACAAAATGCCAGCATTTCAAAAATGTCTGGGACGTGGTTTGTTTTCCTCCAGTGTCTCATGGTCGGCGCAGAGAAACAAAGCAGGACAAACTTCTCACTCTGTGTATAAAAGAAAACTCTCTTTAATTGATTGATATTATGACTTGAGAGATTCTTTAATATCGAATGCTCACTTTGTGTGAGCTCCTAACTCTTTAACTTTGTCTTCTTCCCCCAAGTCATTGATCTGCTCTCGAAACTCATAAATGCTTAGAGGAGTGTTCCTTTTGAAGGAAGCTGGAGGTGAATCATTTTGCCAAGGGAAATAAATATGTGCTTATTTTGTATGCAAACACTCTTGGCCTCTCAGATTTAAAGTTTGGATTTTTGTATAGTAGATTTTCTTAAAATGAGGCACACTGGCACCAACCTCACCATTCTTTCCCCATGAAGAGGCTGGAGAAGCAAACCAGATCTCCTAAATGCACCGTAGATAAAGGCAGTGCTGGAGCCCATAGGTCATGTAATTCTGGCTCTTTCCAATAAACTTATGATCAGAATAATGTTGAAAGCTAGGAAGTTGATGGTGTTCTCTGAAGGTTAGACTTAGTGAATAGGATGGCTTTTGAGGGAGTAGAGGATCAGATTTGAGTTACGAGGCATTAGTGATCTCTCCTATCTTAACTAGAAAGCTCATTTTTTCTTTTTCATTTTAATTGATGTTACAGTGTTGTTAAGTTGGTCATGGGATGGAGGTAGCCGGATTCCAGTTTGGGTGGATTTATTCTAGTCAGCTGGGTCTGCCATTTCTTGCTACCTTCCCTACTCTGTTTACTCTGATGTGTGCAGAAAACCACTAGGAAGCTAAAAGAGCATGACCTATAGCACATAATAATAAAATCGTAAAATAAAAAAAAAATTAAAACCAATGACAGTGATAGCTAATATTTACTGAAGTGCAGAGATGTGATGGACAGATTCTAAGACAGCCTTCAGCGATCTCTGCCTCCTGATATTTAGGCCTGTGTAATCCCTCCCCTTGAGTGTGGGAGGCCTAGTGACGCGCTTCTAACCAACAGAATATGCCAAAGGTGATGGGATGTTACTTCTGTGATTAGGCTACATAAGATAGTGACTTCTGTCCTGCCAGCAGATTCTGTACTTTGCTAGCTTTGCTGAAGCAAGTTGCTATGTAGGGGAGGTCCATGTGTCAAGGAATACAATTATTTTTCCACACAGAAGGACATTTTAGAGACTTTTAAACCATCACAATCTCAATAGTATCCCTGCAAGCACAAAGTTTATAGGTTTGGGATTTTTTTTCCCCCAAGATTTATTTATTTTAGAGAGAGAGTGCATGGAGGGTAGGGACAGAGGGAGAGGGAGAGAGAGAAAGAGAACTCAAGCAGATTCTGTGTTGAGCATGGAGCCGGACGTGGGGCTTGATCCCACAACCCCAAGACCATGACCTGAGCTGAAATCAAGAGTCAGACGCTCAGCTGACTGAGCCACTCAGATGCCCCAGAAAGTCTATGGGCTCTAACTTGCCAACAGCTGCTTAGGAACTGAGATCCTCAGTCTAACAGCCCTTGAAAAACCAAAATTTTGCCAACAACCTGAGCTTGGAAGCAAACATTTCCCCGAATGAACCGTCGGCTGCAACTCTAGCCCTAGCTTGGTTGCAGCCTTGTGAGAGATCCTGAGCAGAGGACCCAGCTAATCTGGTCCAGATTCCTGACCTACAGAAACTGTGAGTTAATAGAGATGTGTTGTTTCAAGCTGCCAAGTTTGTGAGAATTTGTTATGCAGCCATCGATAACTATGCAAGAGACAACGTACTTTGCCCAAAGTCTTATAGCCACCCGGCTACAAGCTACACACTCCCTCTCAATGACCATCTCATATGGAAACAACCCCAAGGAATTTGCCACATGGTACTGGATTTCCCATTTAGAACATTAGAAGTTTGCCCTGACATTCTTAAATAGTTTTTTTGAAAGAGAAATTGTGTTTTTAAAACTTCAGAATTCTGAAGGAAAAAGGGCCTCAGGAATTTTATTTGGAGGATGGAGTAAAGCATCAGTCTTGACTTTCCCTTACTATTTTTATTTTCTTGTTCGAGGGCCCACTGGCGTTTTGGACTTAGCATCAGTCTGTTTTCATTATATAATGATTCTAAAGGGAAGGCCAGACAGAGAGGAGTTTGTGCTAGACGATCAGCTGGGAACCATTTTTAACATCCAAATACCAGCCAGTTTCAAAGAAAGGTGAATTTAGTGGATGAACATGGTGGGAGAGTTCTTTCTCAGAGGTGCCTGTAATTAGAGGCGGTTTAGCTTTTTTTTTTGCATGTAAAGATTTTAATGAGCTATAACTTCCCCCCAAACTATAACTTTTAAAGTTTGGGGGGGGAAACAACCAAATAAACATGCAAATCAACAATGCATTGCATTCCTCATAGCACCTATGCTCTTGTTTTGCTCTTGTGCCATTGTTTTAATGGCACATTGTGTGCTTGGAAGACTGTCCTGACCCCCTCCCCTCCCCCAAGAGGCCCCTCTTCCTGCCATAATCACCACCCAAGTAAAAAAAAAAAAAAAAAACCCAGCCCTCTTAGGAGGGCTTCAACTCTGGAGAGTCCCTTTTGTGATGGAAATACGCAGAATGGTTTTTCCACACTGAAGGCCACGTTAAAGATGTTTTCACTGCAGTCATCCATAGAGAGAACCTCAACGGATTTCTGTAGTCATGAAACCCCCAGGTTTTAAGCTGCTTTAGCCTTCTGGCATCATGATGGCTTTCTCAGGCACCTGTTTCTTCTGTTATCGTGGATGGGCTGATGTCCCGAGGAACAAGTGTCAGACAACACGGGTGTCCCTGAATACAGCAAATAAAGCAATGAACACAGAATTGTGTTCCTGTTGGGACTGGGGGGTGTTTGAAGCTGACAGTCATGAGAAAGTGTGGTAGATTTGTCTTCATGTTGTCTTCATTTTCTAGCCCTATCCTCCCATGGTAGTCCTCTTCCTTGTCTTTCTCAATATATGAGGAATATATATATATTCAAAATACTTGGATTTGAAGATGAAAATCCTGACATAAATACCAATTGGTCATTACTCTTATATGCTGTGAACTATTCACGACACCTTCTTAGAGGAAAAAGCTCTAACCTGAGCATAAATTGAGGTTTTCAGGCAAGTCCTTTCTGATTTTGAACTACAATAAAAGCTTGTTCGCTGGTGAAATTTCTGAGAGCTCTTACACTTGCAGCTCTGGAAGTGTCCCCTATAGAGCCAAGAATGTCTTTTTGGCCATATTTCTGGCCTCCTTAGACATTTTGGTTTCTACGTTTAAAATTTTAAGATGCTCTAGTTCCATTTCCTCTTGGCATAACTTGAAGAAAGACTAAGGTAAAAGGCTCTTGGAAAGCTTTTACAAGTCATTTTGTATGACAGTCTCATCAGACAAAGACTGGGATGAGTTAAGTGTAAATGAATCAGAAACACGTGGATGACATTTCCCTTAGCAAGCAACTGTGCTTTTAACATGGGACCGAATGCACGAAGTCAGAGGGAATTTCATTCTGGTTAGGCTCACACGGCAAGCTTGAACTCCAAGCCCGACTTGCTGCTGTCCTTTTGCTTTCTGGTATGGCATGTCGTGGTGTACCCAACCCGGCCAAGTTTCTGTGGCCAGGAGCTATGTACCTGTGGCCTCACCCTGTGGTTGGGGACCTTTCTATAAATGTTCAAATCCAAGATTCTATCTCCTTTCACCAATGATATGGAGGTTCAGTGTGTGAGCTCTGGAGTTCAAATGCTTCCTCCATTTACTAACCTTGGGTAGCAGTGATGAAACCTCTCAAGCCTGAGGTTTTTGTTTGTTTGTTTGTTTTTGTTTTTGTTTTTGTTTTTTCTGTAAAATGGGGACAATAGTGAAATAGGAGCTATGACCTGGAGTCGCTCCAAGAATGAATTGAGATTGACTGTGGAACAGCATGTAGTACAATTTCTGGTAGAAAGCAAGTGTTCAGTAATGTTAGGGGTTATTGCTGATTTAAACATCACTATAGTTTATACATGAATAATAGACATTGTAATGATTCCTACAATGGACCTAGATGGATTATGCTGTCATCATCAGAACATTTTAACACCTGATTTGGAAGTAGTCTGAGAGGCCTTGCCAGCAGGATTATCATCCAGCGCGGTACCATTGGCACACGAGCCCTGGCTGGAAGGCCTATAGCCCGAATTCAAAGCCTGGCACCACCCACCTGCTTCTGCCTGGCTTTAGAACGTTGTGGAATAACCTCAGATCTGGAAATTCCGGTTAGAGTTGATGACACCAGGCTTCAGCTCCACTTGCTGTGAAAGCCCCATGACAAGGCAACAGTGCCCATCAGCGCTCTACAGCGAGCCTCTCTTTGCAAATGTGCACAGACGGGTGGTTCTGTTGTTGACCAGTTTTGATGCCAATGCTCCATCAGATGTACCTTTTGTTGTGAGGCAGCCACTAGGGCCGTCAACTCGGGGCCATTCTCATGCTGGGCACTTGCTGGATCTCTAGTGCTTCACGACGTAAGCATGTTCTCACTGCTGGGGGCTTTACAAAGCCAGAAAATGTGAGAGAAAGGAAAATGCGGTGATTCAGGAAAGCTTCAAACCAGTAAGGAAGCATTCACCGCTCCTTGCTATCCTCACCCCCAGCTTACCTGCCAGCTCTGTCTTGTTCTCTGGGCCTGGCTGCCTGCCTGCCTTCCAATAGCTCTTGGGTAACAACTAATAATCCTAGCGTCCACACCACCCTTTCTGAGATGTAAATTTTTATAGCAGATGGGGCAAAACTGTTCAGAAGGGCTTTTAGAATCTGTGTGTGTGTGTGTGTGTGTGTGTGTGTGCGTGCATGTGCGTGCGTGTGTGCATGTGTGCACATGTGTGCGTGCGTGCACATGTGCATGGTGCGTGTGTGTGTGCATGTGTGCGTGTGTGCGCGTGTGCACGTGTGTGCGTGTGCATGGTGTGTGTGTGCATGGTGCATGCGTGTGTGTGTGTGTGTGCGTGCGGTGCACCCGACAGCACCAGAGGGTGTTCTTGATGATGCAACATGGCGGCCCTGGGTGGTCATTCAGAGCCATTGTCTGTGAATATGTCTATTTTTGAGAAAAATCGATTCTGCAGTTCATGCTCTCTTCAGCACTAATCAAGGATGTTTACTGACTGCTTTTAAGAATCCAAAATACTGCTTTTTTGTACTCTGGCTGATTAGGAATTACTTGTCCATATTCTACTAGTTTCAGTTAGTATTCCAAGCAGACTTCTCCTTTAGACGTTGGACTCCGGGTCTGGTTCATCTTAGATGTCTCCCATTTGGTAAAGGGTGTGAGATGTATCAGGAAAGTTCTCCTTGTCCCCATCCTCCAGCCTGATGGCGTCTGACCAAGGGACTCACAAGAGTCAATCACAGCTTTTCTTGCCATCTCCAGATTCCTCCATATTGGGCATTCATTCACAAGTTAATTTTTTTACTCAACAGACATTTATTAATTTTGTGGCAAACACAGTGCAAGACACTGGGGATCAAAGGAGGAAACACAGACTCTCTCATGAGTCAAGTGTGTTGTAAATAAGGCAGGAATATAAGCAAGTTGGACTCTGCTATTTGTTCGGGGCTAATAGAAGTGAGCGATAGTCCTGAGCGGAAAACAGAACCTGACAAGATTCCATCCCCTGGCGGAGATTGTACAGGGAAGATGATGTTTGAGCTGAATTTTGGAGGAGGAGCTGGAGTTCTTGAGGACATGTGGAAATTCAAGGAGGTGCGAATATGATTGACAGGAGTTTTAAATTTTGTCCTGCCCTTAGAAAGATGAGTTTTATGGGGATTCTGAAACTGAGAGGAGCAGTAGGAGACCCTCTGGTCTGTATAAGGAAGGGGAGAGGGGCCCAAAGGGACTGTGCAGGTTGGCTTTCAAGGAGTTAGAAATTCACTGAAGCAGGAATAAGCATCTCAGACAAATGGTGACCAGTAGAATGTTAAGTGGTTTGCTGAACTGTGCTGACCTGAGGTTATCTCCTTCTTTTATTTCAGAATCTTCGGTAGAAAGTCTGACCTGTGTGACTGGTGCTCTGAGGAATGAAATGGTGAACAGTGAGTGTGCTGGGATGGGAAATGGGAGGGTTATCAGGCTTCTCTGGGCCAGCATGGAGGCACCAGGGAAGGCGCAAGTTCCAGGAATCCAGGCAGAAAGTGAGCAGAGGTCCCAGGTAGACACAAGAGCCATGTTAGGAGTCAGGCAATAGATGAGAAGTGGACACCAGGGTGGATGGACTCGAAAGCAGATGTGAAAATCACCATCTTCCCTTACGTACACCAGAGGAAAGGGACCTCTGAGGGTTGGGACAAGCTAGGTCCTGCTGTTACATGGCTAGGTGCTTCAGAAGCCAGCATTTGGGATTTAAAAGATACATAGGAGGTAGAGTCACCGCAATGTGGTGACAGATTGAACAGAAGAGGCAGGGATCAAAGATAGCAAAGGGATGCCAGCTATGCTATTAACCAAGCTAGGGAGTTCAGGAGGGTGGTGCGAGGAGATCTTCTTTTTGAAAGGGGGGGTTGGGGAACGGGAATGGAAGATGAAGTGTTGTAAGATATCCAAGTGGGGAGGTCCAGCTAGTGTCTAGGACTATAAATGTGGGAGCGGGATGGAGGTCCGTGATGAAGCTCCAGGTGCCTGGAGAAAACAACAGACAGGGTCCAAAGAAGAAGGCAGGAGGTGATGGCAGAGACCTAGATGGACCAGCATTCAAGAGACCCTTAGATGCCCTTCAACAGATGACTGGATTAAGAAGATGTGGTCCATACATACAGTGGAATATTACTCAGCCAGCAGAAAGAACGATTGCACAACATTTGCAGCAACATGGACGGGACTGGAGGGATTATGCTAAGTGAAATAAGTCAAGTAGAGAAACACAATTATCATACGGTTTCACTCATTTAAGGAACATAAGAAATAGGAAGATCGGTAGGAGAAGGAAGGGAAGAATGAAGGGAGGGTAAACAGAAGGGGGAAGGAACCACGAGAGACTATGGACTCTGGGAAACAAACTGAGTTTCAGAGGGGAGGGGGGTGGGGGATTGGGATAGGCCGGTGATGGGTATTAGGAGGGCACATATTGCATGGTGCACTGGGTGTTATATGCAAACAATGAATCATGGAACATTACATCAAAAACTAGGGATATACTCTATGGTGACTAACATAATATAATAAAAAATTAACATAACATAATAAAAAAACAAAATAAAATATGAAAAAAAATATAAAAAAAGAGACCGTTTTAGACAGGACACTTCTGGGCCTCCTTTCTTTAAAACTTTGCTCTGTTTACTTGGACATCCTTTCCTTCCATTCTTACTCTGGCAGCGCTCCCAGGTGAAGGAACTGCAGATAGGAATTACTTCTTGACCCAAGAGACACTGAACTGCTTTTTATAGTGCTTATTCATCTTCTATGAATCAGGAACTTTTCATTAAGGAAAATGTGCTTCAGACCCTGAGAATTTAGCAATGTGCTTCAAATCCTAGCTCTCTCTAAAGCTGCTCCCTGTTGAATGTGTGCTTCTTGTACTGATGCTGTCTGATGAACCCTGAATAGGTCACTGCTGATGCAAAGACTGGAGTCACTTCCTGTGCTGCCCTGTCCTGTGCTGTCCTGTCCTATCCCTCTCCATTCCATTCCACGCCGTTCTATTCTATTTCTATGCAAGCAGCTTAACTGAGCAGGTTGTGTTCCAGAAGTAAATCTGGAAGTCAATTGTTTAAAATTTGGATATTTTCTCATAGAGTTAATGTTATAAAAACATGGTTCAACGCCCATGCTTTTGGCATAGGCCCTGGGGCAGGGCTTCCTATATATGTGGCTAGAAGAGAAAGCTATGGATGAGGGCCAATGGTTTCCTATTCAAGGCTCTGGGATAAGCAATCACCCTTTCTACTCTACCCACAAGCTCCTAAATACTTGCTGTCTTTATAAGCCAGCCATTTATATGAACTGGTTAAATTAATTAATTGGCTGAAACTCAAGGGGTGAATCAATGAATTAATCCCTTAATTCACTCCAAGCAACAAAATCTGGTCTTAATTCTTTATACCTCTCTTCAGAAAAAGCCATGAACAGGAAGAATATTTCCAAATTGGAGGTGTCTAGGAGATAAATCAATTAACAGGTTTAATATTAAGTAGGGCTGGAAGTGGCGGGGAAAACAGTGGATCACAGAAGTGCAGGGATGCCAACGAACTGTCTAAACTGATTGAAGGAGTTGACGAAACTATAGCAGGTGAGGCAGGAGGCATGTGTGGAAGCCACGGTCTACGGGCAGAATTTAGATCAGAGCAGAAAGGCTCTGGCAAAAGGGCCACTACGTTTCAAATTAATGGGAGAGACAATTAATCAATTGTTTGTTGAAAACTGTGCAAGTGGCAGGGAAACGGTAGTGAACTTGGTGGGCACAGACTTCAGCCTCTGGAGAGATTATAATCTAACCCAAGAGGCGGGTAGATTCTTGGTTGGGGAAAAACAGGGTGCTTTGGAAAGCCCCGGGAAGGGAGCCTCTCTCATAAGTAGGAGGCAAAGGTGTATAGGGAAGGCTTCCTGGAAGAATATGAATTATCCAGATGAAGAGAGGCAGAAGAAAGTTCCAAGCTTGGGAAACAGAGGAAATAGCACAGCTAATGATCGGTTCTGAAAACCTGAAAAGACTTCATTTTGCTGGAAGCTAGAATGCAGAAAGGGCGGAGAAATAAACTTTTGGCATTTTGCAGTTTCTAGAATTTAGTTTCTTCAAGTGAACTAAAATTTAAAACTTTCATGTAAAATAATTTACTAAATCCCTGTGATAATGGAGACTGCTTAACCAAACATAGAGTATTTAATAGCTAGTATTAAAACTAGTTCTCAGAAAAGAAACCTATTTACTTACTGACACCAGTTGGATTTTCTCTAATGTGAACCTTGTATTGGAGCTGGGAAGTTCTTTTGTTATTGAAATTATGTGATTATAAACCTTTAGTAAGCATGCTAAGAGAATTACCTTTTGCTATCAAAGAGATCCTAAAACCAAAGAGAAAAATTTTAAGAAGCCAAAGAGGATATTTTCATGCTTTCTTCATTATTTGTTTAAACGTAGCAACACGGTATTTTTTTCCTCCTTAAATGATCAGAGAAACATTTTCTCTAGGGAAATCCTTGAGCCAAACAGGGTTGTTTCACTTTGCTTTACCTCCATCTTAAATATCCAATCCTTTCTCGCCCCTCACCTGCTTTGGCAGGGTTCCAAAGACTGGAGTCCCGGTGGGTTACAGACACCGAAATGAACTGAGCCCTCGGGAGACAATTCCACTACCACTGGGCTCTTAAGTATATCAGGGAGGAAGGAGGTTGTCAGCATTCACATTGAGATGAGGATCAAAATGCAAATCCTGTTAACATTTCAGAGGATTCTTTGTTATTAATCACTTACATTTCTAAATTGATGTAACATTCTCTATCAGAAATGGCTACATTTACGTGTAACTTGTAAGGGCCATTTTCTCTCTATCAGGAAGAGGATGGAGTGTTTCAGAAGGGGAAACTGGTGCCACAGATGAGCTCACTACCAGAGTTAGCTTCGTGGTCTAACGTTTAGGTATTACACCAGAATTTGTTTTTCATTCAAGTTATGTGTGCAGGCTTGAAACCAATTTAATAGTCATTTCTAAAAGATTTTTAAAAACAGGAATTGGAATTTTTGAATGACAGAATTTTAAAGGAAAAATGCAGAGTCTTAAGATCTAGTCCCTTTATTAATATGATTCATAATGAGTCATGTACTATTTTGTCTCTCCAGTTTCTTTTGTAGCTACGTGGCCGTAATGCACCTGTTCTTTTTGCTGCAGGTTCAGTGGGCTATGAAGTGCTCTCCGCCCCTTGATAACTGCAGCTAACCTTTACTGAGGATGTGGCATGTGCCCAGCGCTATAAATGCCAAGACTTCCCAATAATTCTGTAAGGCAGGGATATAGTAATATGCCCATTTTACACAGGGGTAACTGAGGCTTAGAGAGTTTGCATGAATAGCTTACAGTCGTATCATTAGCAAGAAGAGGAGCCTAGATCTGACCAGAATGAACTGATTAAAAAATCAGAGTTTCTGAGTCTGTGCTCTTAACTTTTGCATGCTGCCTTTCTCAACAACCCCTACCACGCAGCATTTCACCCACTGGTCTGGGAATGTGTGTTTTGTGAGTTAAAGACAGAGTTTCCCTAAAGTGAACTTGATCAAGTAGGTAAAGAATCCACTCTGATTAAATATCGATGAGGCAGTTTATTGACTTCTTCGTAGTGATTTCCCAGAGAAATGGATTCCTGAATGGAGTCACTCATGCAGATGGATACACTTGTCAGTTATGCAGAATGCAATAACACTGCTTTAATTATTACCCCACTTCACTCATGTTCCTGTAAAATGGAAGCCTCCCTTTACAACTACCCTTTAGAGAAGTCTTTATGAAACATTAGGGTCATATTCATGATAACGATTCAGCATTAGATTGCTAAAGAAGCTTTGTTTTGAAGCTGATGAGTAGGAAATGAATCCTTAAGAACACAAGACAAATTTCTATAATAAATGGGAATTCTCAGCCTTTATTCTTCAGTTAAAGAATTGTCTCTGGATTCAAGGTGCATTGAAAACTAGAAGGACTTTTTAAAATGTAGCTAAAATCACTCTTTTAAATAAATGAACTTTATTGAGGCGTAATGTACATACAATAAAATGCACCCTACTTAAGTGAGTTTTCACAAACCTGTATAATCATGTAACCACCACTATAATTAAGACGTGAACATTTCCATTGTCCACTTCCCAGTCAACACCCAGCCCTGGCCCAGGGAATGACTGATTTACTTTTTGTCACTACAGATTAATTTTCCTTTTCTGATATTTTATATAAATAGAATCATACAATTGGTACTAAATTGTGTTTGGGGCTAATCTTTCACTCATCGTGTTTTCAAAATGTATCCATCTTGTTGCATTTTTGAGCGGTTTGTCCCTTTTTCCTGATGAGTAGTACTCCATTGTATGGATGTATGTACACAATTTATGTATCCACTCACCTGCCAATGACATTTAGATTATTTTTAGTTTAGCTTTTATGAAGAAAGCTGGCATGAAGATTCATGTACAATCCTTTGTTTTCTTTTAGTTAAATGTTGAGGAATGGGATTATTGGGTCATTTATGTTTAACTTTATATGTTATGTTTAATTTTATATATGTTTTCCTAAGTGCTTATACCATTTTGCATTCCTGCCTGCAATGTATGTGAGTTCTGGTTGCTCTATATCCTTCCTAATATTTGATATTGTCAAAATCACTGTCTTTTAAAAATGTACGTTTTTATTTCTTAAAAGCAGGTAAATCACAGCCTCTTCAGAAAGCTAAGTTTAGAAACCAAATGTTGCTCATATTGGAAAGGTCAACAAATTCATTCTGTGGGAGTCAATGGGGAGAGGAAAATACTTTGTATCTGATTCTCTGGAACTGAGCTATTGGCAGCCTTCCCCGGAGTCCCCTGGCCTAAAACCTCTGTAAAAAATCTCCCCGGTGGTAGAGGGGAGGCGATGTCTTGTCCTCCCAGAGGCATTACAGAGCCACACTAATGATCTGAAGGTTGGTTGTTTCCTCATACCCAGCACTTCATGTTGTGTTCAGAGAGCCACTGTGGGTTAGCCCCGTCTCCCACACTGAAAACTTGTCTTGGGGAGACCATCTGTTTATTCTTCTGGGTATAGATGATGCGGGGCGCGGAGTAGATGTCCAACAAGACCTTCTTGGTGCTTATGCACTTTTCATGAGAGTCTTAGATGAGTAAAGAATCAAACACAATGGCAGGTCTCCCAGTTAACACAATAAACATGACATGACAGGAATCCTGCCATGTTTTATCATTAGGATACTGTTAACCACACTTTGAGCCCTTGCTATTAAGGAAAATGGTGCCAACTTTTGGAATATTAAGGTTAAAATGTAGAGGTGTTTATGTTTGACCTGCTTCATCTGACAGAATACTCGCTAATTAAGCTGACTGATAGTGCTTAAGACAGACACAGAATGAATTATGGCTTTTATGAAGTAATGTCGGCCTCTCAGAATCTACTCTATGTCTACCACTTGGGCAGGTAATGGGGATGCAAAGATGAAAGTGTGCCCTCCCCTCACCTCAGTGGAGAAGATCAGCAGACCGACTATGCAATCGAGCGTGCGTATGCCACAATAGGGCTAAGTACAAGGTTTCCTGTGATACAAAGAAGGTTCACCTATCACAAGTTCAAATCCATTCCACAAATATTTGTGTAGCTGGTATAGACCAGGCTTTGAACTTGTTGGAGCCACTGACCTTCATAGAACGTCTAGTCTAGTGGAAAGATGGATGGAAAGCCAGTGAAACAAATGAAGCAACAGGAGACTGTCACAGAGAAGGGAGGGAGCACATGACATGGCTTGGAGGGATAGGAAGGACTTGAAGAATGATGGGGCTCCGGAAGGGCTCTGACAGGAGGGAAGTGAGGGGAGATGGGTTCCAGTGAAAGCAGAAGCAATGCATCCAGAACCCAGCTGAAACATAGGGTGCACCAGGAATGGGAAGACACATAGGACCAGAGCTCAAAGGTGCTGTCATCACACATGAGCAGTTCTCTGTTGTGGAGGAACAGGGGCCAAACCGGAGAGGGGGAGGCATTGATGCAAGCTTGTGGTGCAGGGTTTCAACTCGGGCTTTTCAAGAGGGGGAGGGGCGCCTGGGTGGCTCATTCAGTTAAGCATTGGCCTTTGGCTGGGGTACTGGGATAGACCCCCCCATGTTGGGTTCCCTGCTCAAGAGGGAGTCTGCTTCTCCCTCTCCCTCTGCCTGCCCCCTCCACCCCGGTTATGTGCACATGTGTTCTCTCTCAAATAAATAAAGTCTTAAAAAAAATAAAGAGGGGGAGCTATGTGTATACTTAGGGCTGGAACTGAGTTTGAATCCGCTTAAGATAATAGTTCTCCCAGCATGCTTCAGCCTTAAATATATCTAAAGTACATCTAAGCATGTTAATACTCACACATCGTAGCCAGCAAACTTGTCATTTTACTTGGAGTCTTTTAAGTAAAGCCTCTCTTCTCCCATATCATACAAGTTAACATTTCCCCTAACACTATTTTCCATGAATAGAACTAGCAGAGCTACCTGTGACCTCAAACGCCAGCTTGAGGGTCCTGGAAAGACTCTCCCTTATGGAAAAGGCCACAGAGAACTTGACAGAACTGCCTGGAACCCGGAGCTCTGGCCATTCTCCTCCTAGTCTCTCTCATAGGCAAATTTTCTCCAGGGAAAGTCCTATTCATATAGCTCAGAATCTGGATTTTTGTTGTTGTTGTTTTTACTTTCTTATTTTGAATTAAGTTGTGTTTTTCACAACTGGATAACTTTTCAGAACTCCTCCTATTTCAAAAACTCCAGGTATTTTGTTTGTTTTCTTGCCCAGGCATAGAATGGTGCCTGGAACACAGTGGGCACGTAATGATTATATCTTAGGTGAATGAGTGAGAACATTGCCAGTGAACAGATATTACAAAATTTGGTCTGATTTTGCTTTCTTACTGACATACACCATCACCTTTATTCTGTATGCATTTCCTCCCAGTTTGAACTCTAAACTGCAGTAACACAGCACTTGAAAATTCAGTAATTGATTCTGAAATCTAACTGTTAGTCCCTGCTCCAACCCCATACCTGCCCCTCTTGCTGCTTTGAAGAAAGAATGGACTATTTGGAGGGAAATGTTCCCTGCTTTTTAAAACCTGTATTTGATTGCTTCAGGGCAGAATAAAAGTTCTTCCTGTGCCTTTTCTCCTAATTTTTAACCCATATGATGCAAGAGTGTTGGCTTTGTTTGTAATGTGCTGCTAACCTTGTATCCCTTCACAGCCATCAGTCCTTACCACCTGCTGGTGGAGGATCTGGTGTAGATTTCTCGAATCTACTGGCAGGCGACACTTTCGCATTTGCCTGAGCTAGGAGATTTGCTCTCTGGAAAAGTGTTTGTTAATGAAAGGAAGGCAAATTACATTTTATATATCAAAAGTGTCATTGTCCTTACTCAAAAATGCTCCTGCTGCCACTGCTAGAGAGGGGCATTGGGAACAGCTGGGCCCAGAACGGCGGGAGGGCAAAGCACACAAGCTTTCAACGTTCCTTTAGCCTGTTTGGAAATCAAATTGGAGAGGACACGTCAGGATTTGTATCATTTTCCTTCAAACCTGGGGCAAAAGTCTCAAGTGGGCCCTTGAGAAGGTGGTGGCAAGCGGGCTGGTTCTCTCAGGCTTCTGACTAATACAGTTATAAACGTGGGGTGGTGACTGACAACCGCTCCGAAGCTGGCAGTGTGGGAAAAAGAGGCCTGGACTGGGGCCAGGTTCGGGTGGTCTGGGTTTCTGGGTTAAGCGGTTCTGCGACCTTGGGAAAACCACTTGACCCTATTGCCTCTAGCTTTCTCTTCAGGAAAATGGACAGGTGAAGGCCTCATCCTCCTGGCCTGTGTCAAAGAGTATCAGGAAGATCTGAGGGAATGTGTCATGGTGCTTTGACAGGATAAGGCACTGTATAAACGCAGGGCAGCGTTCTGGAATGGGTGGAAGTTTTGGTGTGCAAGGCAAATCAAGGTGATCATTCTGAGAGCAGCGCTGGCTGGGACCCGGGTACTCCACAGGTGTCTGAGTCGGTCCCAAACTAGTGACTAGGGAGAAATCGCATTTTGGCTGTGTAATTTAATGAAGAAGAGCACATAAATTTAGAACAGGCAGAATATGTAGTTCCTCTCCCCCCAAGACGTCCACGTCTTAAGCCCTGGAACCTGTGAAACTGGTACCCTACCTGGCAAAGGAATTGAGGTTGCAGATGGAATTAAGGTTGATAATCAGCTGACCTTAAAACAGAGCCTTTATCTTGGATTATCTGGGTAGATGTAATGTCATCACAAGAGTGCCTAAAAGTGGAAATGGAAGGCAGAAGAGGCCCCCAGAGTGATGTAATATCAGGAATCATCTTGCTGTTACTGCCTTTGTAGATAGAGATAGGAGGCCATGAGCCAAGGAATGTAGGAAGTCTCTAGAAGCTGGAAAAGGCAAGGGAACGGGTCATTCCCTAGAACCTCCAGAAAGGAATGCAGCCTGCTGACACATTGATTTTAGCCCAGTGAGACCTGTGTTGGACTTCTAACCTATTAACTGTAAGATATTCAATCTGTATTATTTTAAGCCACTAAGTGTGTGGCTTAATAGAAATTCTAGAAGGCTAATAATAATGATGGAAAAATCATAGTAGAAAACTAATACAGAACTCAGTAATCAGCAAGTTTCTATTGGATATTTGTCATGGGTCCAGTACTAATGCTGTGGGAAAGTGCCAGGGAAATAGAATACACAGAGCCTGCCCTCAAGGAGCACACTAAGACTAATGCATGTGGAACATTCAGAGAGCAGTTAAAGAAGGTGTTAATTAAGCACTGAATATATTGAGCAGAAGAATTTGAAGAAAAGATTGCAGGGGAGTCTATGTGAGCAAGGAGGTAAGGGGTAAGAATGATGAATGAATGGGAAACTTTGAGTTTCCAACTGATAATGATCTCAGACTCCCAAGGAACTTATTGATCAATGGACTTAATTGCTTGTATGGAATTTTACATGACACACAATAAGTACTGGAATTCTTCTAGGCATAGACCCTTTTCTCACTCTATATTGGCTTCTTGGGTGATTTCATCCATATAGCACATGCATGCTGTAATGGGTTGAATTGTGGTCCCCAAATACATATGTCTTCATCCTCGCCCCTGGAACCTATGGATGTGACCTCATTTGGAAGAATGGACTTTGTGGATGTAAGTATGTCAAGGATCTTGTGATGAGACCATCTGGATTATCTAGATGGGCCCTAAATATAGCGACAAGTGTTCTATAAGAAACGCAGAGACAGAAGAGAAGACACACAGAAGAGGAAAAGATGATGTGAAGACAGGCATAGATCAGAGTGATGTGGCCACAAGCCAAGGAACACCAAGGATTGCTGGCAGCCACCAGAAGCAGGAGAGGCAAGGAAGGATTCTTTCTAGAGCCTTGCAAGGGTACATGGCCCTGCTGACACCTTGATTTCAGACATCTGGCTTTAAAAACTTTCTAGAGAATACATTTGTTTTAAGCACCACATTTGTGGTAATTTGTGATGGCAGTGCTAGGAAACTAATACATATGACTTCAGTGGCCAACTCCACATTGATGTCTCAGAGATGGTATCTCTAACCCAGAGAGTCCTGTGGGCTCCAGGTTGTTTGTTCAGCTGCCTACCTGATGTCTCCAGATGTTTTAGAGCCACTTTATTATTTTTTTAAATTTAAATTCAATTAGCCAACATATAGTACATCATTAGTTTCAGATTACAGAGTTCAAGGATTCATCAGGTGTATATAACACCCAGTGCTCATCACATCACATGCTCTCCTCAAAGTCCATCACCCAGTTACCCCATCCCCCCACCTACCTCCCCTCCAACAACCTTCGGTTTGTTTCCCAGAGTTAAGAGTCTCTCATGGTTTGTCTCCCTCTCTGATTTCTTCCCATTCAGTTTTCCCTCCCTTCCCCTATGATCCTCTATACTACTCCTTATATTCCACATGAGTGAAACCATATGATAATTTTCTTTCTCTGCTTGACTTATTTCACTTAGTATAATACCCTCCAGTTCTGTCCACTTGATGTAAATGGTAGGTAATCATCCTTTCTTATAGCTGAGTAATAGTCCATTGTATACATGAACCACATCTTCTTTATCCAGTCATCTGTTGAAGGACATCTCGGCTCCTTCCACAGTTTGGCTATTTAAATCCATTATGTCCCAAAGTCTTCCCTGTGCCCAAGCCTGGTCCTTTTCCAGTTTCCCTAGGATACTAAATGATGCAACCATTCATTTGGTCACCTCAGAAGCTGGGGAGTCATTCTCAATACCACTCTTTCCTACATCTTAAATGCCCCAATCACTATTGAATTTATCTCTCAAATATGTCTACTTCCTTCTGAGTTTCCACCATCGCCACCTTTGTTCTTGCTCTCCCCGTCTTTTGCCTGAATTACTGCAACTGCCCTGAACTCAACTCCCCACAGAGATGGGTCTTGGCCATCCCCAATCTCTTTTCTACCCTGCAGCCATTGTGATATTTTCAAAATGCAGCTTTGATTGTGTGAGCCCCAGCTTATAATCCTTCAGTGATTCCCACCGCTTGTATGATAAACACAAAACTCATTTGGGCTGCGGATGGCTGCAAGGTCCACCCCTATCCTCCATGAGGCTCCTCTTTGGGGCCCGCCCCCTCGGTCAGCCCGCCCTGCTCTATCTACCCCCTGCCACAGCACATTTGCACATGCTGTTCTGCCTGTTCGGTGCCTTCTTTCCTTCTTTGCCTGGATAACTGTGACTTAGGCTTCTGAGCCCAAAGTCATTTTCTCAGAGAGTTGCCTCTGACTTCCCAAACCAGGTAGAAGCCTCAGCTTTTTCAGACTTTCATAGTATTCTGTCTCTCTCCCTCAAGGATCTTGCCTGTGTTGCAATTTTCCATTTTTGTTATTTTATTAATGGATATGCTCCCTTGGCAGGCTATAGGCTCCACTAAGAATAGGGAAATTGTGTCCCAGAGCCTAGCACCACGCCTAGTAGTTGCTTCATTATTATTTCTTTTTTTTTTTTTTTAAAGATTTTATTTATTTATTCAACAGAGATAGAGACAGCCAGCGAGAGAGGGTACACAAGCGGGGGGAGTGGGAGAGGAAGAAGCAGGCTCATAGCAGAGGAGCCTGATGTGGGGCGAACCCATAACGCCGGGATCACGCCCTGAGCCGAAGGCAGACGCTTAACCGCTGTGCCACCCAGGCGCCCCTTCATTATTATTTCTTACATGAATTAATATATGAAATAAGTAGTGTATTAATGTTATCCCTATTCTGAGAAGGCTCTTGCCGTTTGAGGGTTATAGTGAAGGGGGCTAAAAGTGGTCACTGGGCACACATGGGATGAAGGAGGATGCTGCCCCCACCTTTTCTGGGGGGGTGGTTCAACCATTCAGCGTCTCACCAGCATCATCTAATTTGCTTGACTATTACAAACTGTCTCTCAGACCTGGTTTTGGAAGAATAAGTGTATAAAGTCTATTTTCAGGAAGCATATGAGTCAGTTAAGTTTTTGTTCCCCAAGTGCTGTGCCAGCTTGTTGTGATTTCAGCGGGATGCAACAGGTGTGCATATTTTTAGCTTTTATGACAAGTGTTGTATACTTACCCTCAGGAGTCCTCGGCTTGAAGGATGCCAAGCGAGGAAGAGCTTCCCCACAGCAGTGTGCTGGTTTGGAGAACAGTAAACCCAGCAGCAGAACACCCCCCCGCCCCCCGCAACAAAGAACAAAATACTCTTTACCCTTAAGAGAAGCAAAGGCAGAAAGACTGCTTGGCTTATGAAAAGAGGGCTTGGTTTTAGGAAAAAGAGGCTGCTTTTCAAAACCCAGACCATGATAACGGTGAAATTAGTATGGGAACAATGGATCATTGCCTGAAAACAAGACGCCAGCCCCTTAAACATGCTTTGCTGCTCCTCCAACTCTCTAGGGAACTTTTCCCCCGTCAGGTGAAGGGTTTGAAGAGTCCCTTAATTAACTTGTATTAAGGAGACTGTATATAAGAAAGAACTGTGTAAAGATTTCTTTAATTAGGGAATTTTATCAGGTCTTTCCCAATGTCTATCAGTAAAGTAGTCGGTGGGCTGCCCGGGTCCTTGGTGGTATATTCAGTCAATAAGCTATTCAGGACTCTAGCAAGTAGTTAGGTGTTTAAACCACGGGAATTTGGTGGACAATGTCCCTTTGCTACCTTCAGCTACACAGCTAGAATCTATAAACTGTTCTCTTTCCGAGAAACAAAGTGCTGAGGTTTGCAAGCAGCCAACAGGGTCTGTAGCAGACACTTTAATTGAAGAAGCATGGCACATATTTACTCTTAAATGTAACTAAAGAGAGGTTTCGTGTTAGATTTGGTAGGGTGGGGGGAGGGAGAGTAGAATACCATTGTGCGTGACGTGTACAGTTGTTACTTTAAAAACTTTTTTTTTTTTTTTTGGTGTAATTTTGACGGGTCACATGCATTTCATTGTCTTTCCAGAATGGCAATAAAGCCTAGAGAAAGAACTCTCTTCCTCAGTAAATCAAAAGTTAGCAGACAAAAGGTCAAAATGCCCAAAGCCACAAGAACATTAACACTTTAGATAGAAAGATTCCCTGAGAAACAAACGCCCCTGCTCACTTTGGAGGAAGCAGACACCTTATCTTTGCGAGTTTACAAAATGGAGCCAAACTGTACCCGTAGCCACTTTAACTAAACCAGAGCCTGGATCTTTTAGCAGCCCACAGTCATTAAAGCTCTCAGAAAGCCTCCCAGGAGCCAATGTGCTTGCTTAAGTATATGCTGTAAAAGGTCCCAGAGATTTACAAGGGACCGCTCTACGCTAAACCAGGCACCATCTGATAAACAAGCAATTTTAGCTGCAGGCTAAATGATGCTCTTTGAGGCTTTGATTTACAATGCTGAAGATGATGTATTTGTAGTTTGGGGATAGGTTCTGCTAGGGGCTTGCTGTGATTACTCACCCACGAGCAGAATTCAGGGCTCAAGTCTTCAACTTGGAGGTCAGAAAATTACCAGAGGAATGAAAGAGGGTTGATCAGGTTTATTGAGATGCTAAATAGATATATATTATAAAAAAATTAATAAGCCAGTGGTTTTGAACATTTCTTAAGCTTTCTGGGGACCACAGGTTTTGTTCGTTTGGCTTAAGTCCCAAAGATATGAAAATAATCTGCAAAATTGATCTGGTGGTCTAATTTGACTTTCATTACATTTAAAAAGCAAATACAGGCTTAGTTTATTATTGCTGACATTTAAAAATAAGAAAAAAATGTCCAATTTAGCATTTATGTAATTGCTGGAAAGCTAAGGAATCTGAAGGCAACTTAGAAGCAAATCAAATCACCTTCAAGAGCACTGAGAAATTGACGGAGAGCCCTGGAAACTGAATTAAGAACTGAGAGAATGCTTTTAAAACTCTGGGTTCCAAGAAATGATTTGGCAAACTCTTTTGCCCAGAAGTTTTGTATTTAGTAAATACTGTGAGTGTCCACTGATGTGGGCATTGTACTAGTACAAAGATAAATAAAATATTGTCTTGGTGGAGAAAAACAAAGATGATTTCGGTAAAATGGGAGAAGTGTGAAGAAGGAGAGCTGTAGGGTGCCGAGGGGGCACAGAGGAGAGGAACTAATCCGTGGGACGCAAAGGGGATTTAACAGACAGATAGACCCCCTCCTTGGGTGCTCTCCCCCCCATCCCACAGCCAAGCACACAGAGAGAAGACGATAGCTGGAGGCATTTCCAGCTCCACTGGTATTCTCCCTAGCAGCATGGTCAGCTACACAGCTATGGCCAAATGTTCTTGACTGAGAAGACCTCAGAGCCCTGGAGCTCTGGTTCAGGTGACATGAGGCGGATTCAGAAATTGTGAACACAATTTACGAGTAAAGACATCAGTGTGCCACATTAGCCGTAAGGCGGTAGGAAACAGCTGTGAGGTCACAGTTGGCTGTAGGCTAGGATGTTGGCGCCAACCTTGGCTTTTGGGTCTGCCCTTTCTTCAGCGGGAGCAGGGAACACAGCCTCTGCCTCCTCTCTGGGGAAAGAACCTGATGGAGTTATGCGGGCTGTGGCCTGCATGCCAGACACTTGGAATGTATATTTTTTTCCCAGGCAACTTGTATTTTTAGAAAGGCCAAAGCCCTAAGCCATGGGATTCCAATGATGCAGTAGAGTATGATGGCCTTTTGGAGAGATTGGAAGGAAGGGGGGTAGGTCTCTCTGCCAATCAACTTTCACCAACACTGTTTCCTTATGGGATAACACACCCTGGCAGGGCTTAAAGGCTAGTAATAATGACTAACATTTATTGAGTGCTTACTATGTGCCAGGCACTATTCAAAGGGTTTGATGTATATTGAGTCGTTTAATCTTCAAAACAGCCCCTTGAGGTAGGTATTTTGTAAACTAGATTTTACCTATGAGGAAATTGTTAAACTTGCTCGTGGTCATATGGTTGATGAGGTCACACTCGACTGCTCCCAGGACAGTGAATGCAACAGCAAATTTTTCAGGCAAGGACCTCTAGATTGGAAATTGAAGGCATCACTGCCTCTGACTCCCCAGCAATTGAATCCTTTAGCTTGCTGTTTCAAGTCGGCACTCCGAAACCCTTCCTTTGCAGCCGTCCCTCACCCTGATGACCACGTCGCTTCTCTAAACCTCAGTTTCACGGTCTCGAAAAAAAATGCCCTCCTCCTTCTCCCTCTAAAATAATTGGAACATCAGCTATATGATGTCTGTAAAACACTTAAGACTATGCAAATGAAGGCTATTACAGAGACACAAGGTGATGGTATTTCATAGCAGCCCATTAAGACGTATCATTGTAAAGATAGTGGGTTGCACTGAGTCACATCCTTCTACCAGATCCTTTCCTGAATTTTAGTGTGGAATTGCATCTGCTTTTAAAATCTACCCAAGCTAATTGTCTTTATGAACACAGACCTCTGCACAAGCTTGACTGGATCTAATAAATTCCCTTGGCCAAAATATTTTTCAAGTATTATGGTGTAATTCACTTTATCATGTCCAGTCTCGGCCTAATAATGCACAACTCCCAGGAGCCAAATATATTTCATGAAGCTTACAATTACTTTTATAAAAGTTGCAGTAAAGTATAATGATTTTTAATGGCATCAATGATACCATTGTATATATCGGTTTCAGTTTTGAAGTAGAATGAAGTTCAAAGACCCAAGGGGACCATTCTCCTCTCGATGCACTTGTGTTACTCCCATTAATGCTAATGGGACAGACAAATGCTGCTCTGGAGGAGAATATATCTACCCTTAGGAAGGTAAC
Organism: Ailuropoda melanoleuca; assembly: GCF_002007445.2. Lineage (NCBI taxonomy): Eukaryota > Metazoa > Chordata > Mammalia > Carnivora > Ursidae > Ailuropoda > Ailuropoda melanoleuca. The sequence continues at coordinate 143,768,844 of NC_048219.1, read as the reverse complement.
AGGTTTTAATTAGTAATGCTTTGAATTGCACAAAAGCAGCTTGCCCTCTGTAAACAGCAAGAGCTCTAAGAGATGTAAGCAGGGATCACAGCCTGGGTTCCTTCTATGGCATCTTCACATCTAAGTTTTGTAAATGGCGAAGACATAAGGCTCTCGTCAACTGAGAAGGAGAGAAAAAGCCTCGATCTGGGGGAGCTTTGTGGGAATAAAGTCCTACAACTTAAGCAGTATTTATCAAATGTCTGAGTGCCTGAGCGTCAAGTAGATCTCTGCAGTGGGGTTATTAACGATGGCTGTATCTGTGAAGAGGAAGCTTGGTTAACCCGATACTTTGGAAGCGGAGGCCTGATGGAGTAGGGTCCGCCTTTACTTGATCACAAGACTTCAACACAAAAAGCGAAAGTCTAGAGAGGCTCACCCAGGAGGAGAGCCCTGTGCTGGTTTGATGCTGGAGCTCGGGCAACAGAGTACTTTCTCAGGAAGTGGTTCCCAGGCGGAAAGGACAGACACTGGGCGGAGGAAGGGAAATAGAAAGGAGCTGGCATTTTGGCACGTTGGCTGCTCCACACCACTGTCTAGACAGGTGTCTCAGACGTGGGCTTCCGAGTGAGGAGGCCAGAAGGTCAGTTTCTCCCTGCTCTGTACACATCTCGAGCTTGCTTTCAAGAAACCTGTACAGTTTTTAAAAATGTTAAATTAAGGGGCGCCTGGGTGGCTCAGTCAGTTAAGCATCCGACTCTTGATCTCAGCTCAGGTCTTGATCTCAGGGTCATGAGTTCAAGCCCTGCGTGGGGCTCCACACTGGGTGTGGAGTCTGATTAAAAAACAAAATTTTTTAAAAATTAAAATACATCTGACATATAGCTCTGTATAAATTTAAGTTGTACAATATGTTGGTTTGGTATTTATATATTATAATATGATTGCCATTGTAGCAATAATTAGTTCCTCTATCACATCACATAATTATCATTTCTTTTTAGTGGTTGGAATAATTTGATCTAAAAACAAATAAATAAAAACACATGTAATTTAAAAAAGAACCTGTGTATGAAAGTACACTTTTGAGGCGTGACTGCTCACACTAGATGTTCTATCCCAGGCTTTAGTTAAAGTGTTTAAAATACAGTATGTTCAACCCAGAACTTTTGGACATAAATCTGTCAGGAACTGAGATAAATTTCTATTCATCTGTCTTTGGTTTTCTAAGGTGAGGCCCAAATGATCACAGATTTTGTGTTAACATGGATCAATCTGGTTTTATCTCTGAACAAGCAGACTGAATTTCGGATAACGATAATATAGAAGTAGGTGTGTGTTTTTCCTTTTTCTTAAAATTTTTAAATATAGTGTGGTTAACAAAAAACAGTAGTCACTCTAATGACTAGAACAAGAAACAGTGTTGGAAAGACTTAGTATTTGGAGAAAACTGATTGGAATAACATTCCGCTGGTTATAAGCACGATTTTTTTTCCATTTAAATATTTGGGGAATACTTTGCTTTAAAAAGACTGAAGAAATTCAATTATGGAAGAGGACATTTTCTGCCATTTCACAAAGGAAAATACAAATATGTAGGGTAAGAGAGTGTTTCTATTTGTTCCTGCTGGTCTGTCTTCCCCTCCTGTGACTCTGAAAAAAATCCCATTTATAGAATATTAAGCTTATCGTAGAAAAAAATGTCATAGGCACATTCTCAAGTTCATGAATTCATTATCACACGTGTTCAGGCTGGAGATGTGAGGTGTAATGTCCTTTTCTCTGAGGTGGCCCCAAAAGATGCACTCTGCTGTCAGGATGATTTCATTTAGACCCAATTTCCCCAGATCTTTGAATGTTGCAGATGACTACCTCTGTTCTCTCCACATTTCCCCTCCTGACTTACTAGAGACTGTAAATATTATTAACTTTGAAGTGTCTATTTACGTTGCTCTACAAATGGTCACCCTCCCTCCCCAACCCAATCCGACAAAAGTTGGGGTTTTAAGCTTGCACGTTGGAAACAGCCTGTTAAAGTCTTTTTAAGCTTGCAACAATCCCACTGCACAGCACGTCAGGAAGGCCCGAACGCAAACATCAGTCTTATTTCTGCCCAAACAGTAGCAAACCTCTTAATGCAAACTTCTTGGCTGCATGTCCGTCTGGTTCTATCATTTACTCTACTTTTGATCCTCCCTCCCCCCGTTTTGCTGTCTTGAAGTGTGAGGTTTTTACACCCTAAATGCCCTTCAGTAGCAACATAACAAATTCTCAGAGCAGCTTGGGGACAGGTCCTATGAAAACACTCTGGATTACAGAATTACAGAATTCATTCGAGAAATGCAGGGATAGGCTCGATTTGGGATATTTAAACAAATTCAAGGGCCTTGTAATTCCCTCACCTAAACACTAGAACCTTCAAGATTCTGGCACCCCAATTATTCTTCCATTACCATTGCTCACTGTTCGCAGCAATATATAACACTCCGTCAGCTCTCTGGGACCCAGAAATGGAAGCCAGGTGTGGAGCACAATAAAACTATCCTCTCTGCCTCCGGACAGTTGTTATGTTAGAAATAAATAAACTTCCAGTTTAGACAACTCACTCTCGCGTGGGGAATTCTGACACGGCACCTTAGCCCGCGCACTCACTAATACAATTCAGGAGAAAACAGGGCAGGGAAAACCGTCTTACAGACCGCGCACGGGGTTTGAGCAAGGGCAGGTGTTGGATGGGCATATGGGGGTCCCGGGCTGGGGAGGGGCGTTCAGGACCGCAGACCCAACCAGTGAGCGTGTCTTCTCACACATCGCTGACTTGGGGTTTGGAAAGGTTGAGCTCTTTGGCCTGTTCTTCCAAACATGCAGCTGGGCAGTGGGGGGCTGACAGCAGTGACAACTTGTACACCGTATTGTGACGCCATATAACTTGATGGCTTGGTCCCATCTGCTCAACGAAATTGAGAATTTCCAGAGGTTGGTTTCAATGTTGCCGTTATGATATCACTCCTAGTGCCAAGCACGCGTCTTCTTCTTGGTAGGGGCTCGATAAGTAATGGTTTGTCGAATCATTTAAATGGATGATACACATGTAAGAGCGAGACTTAAAGAACTAGAAATACCCAAGTACAATCAATGTCTTTCTTATCCAGTGAATTGAAAAGCAACAACGCACAAGATGCTCTATTTCAGCCTTCATGTTACGGATGAGGAAACTGAAGTCTAAAGAGGGGAAGGACTTGCCCAAGGTGAGCTAGTTCCGGGGCAAACCCAGCGTGATTCCCCCAGCTTTCCGCCTTAGAAGAATCCGTTTGCTCTGTGCTCTTATTCAGAAGCTCTCCATGGGTTAGCAAGTGTATAGGATGGGCCCACTCTGCCCTTTTACATGTAAAGGGTCACACATATAATAAAACACATTTAAAGACTGCATCCTTTTTAATTTTTAAGCAGGAGAAAGTGATTTTTCCAGCGTAGCTGTAATTTGACAAAATTGGAAAGATTCTGTGGAAAATACATTTTTTCCTTTGGCAGAGGTGTTGGCGAATGGGCTCTTGCCTTTTTTATACTCAGCTGGGTGCTTGGGAAGAGAATCTAGGACTCTTAAGAACTATGCTTCAGGCAAAGGGTTCTTCTGTAGCTCTTAGCATTACAAAGCCCATGTGGGAACTGTTGGGAGGGAGTGTCAGCTGTACTTGGTCAAAGTGTTCAAGATAACATTTAGTAATAGACTACAGACAGAGGGCCAGATTGTATCACTTCAAACTCCTTGGGAGTTCTAGATTGTATCATGTCCAATCTTACTGAAAGGCTTCCACTTCCTGTGAAGCTATAAGGTAGAGCTCTGTATTTCATAGTGCATCCTGCTGTCTCTTTAGTGGGTTTGTCTCCTGGAAAGTATCACAGCGCATTGAGGAAACAATGAACTGTTACTTAGATACCTTACCTCCGAAGGGCTCTTCAAAAATCCCCACTGGGCCTTTATTTCTCAGAGACTGACTTTGCTCATATGGATACTTAAATGGGTCCCAAAGCTTGATACTGAAGGATGTGGTTTACAATAAAAAAAAAAAAAAAAAGAAAGAAACACAAATACTTCCTGGCAAAGGGGTAGTTGGGGTGGTGGTGGGGGGCAGTGCTGAGGAGAGCTAGCTGGTGGGCACTCAAACTCGACCACTTGGTCAGGAAAAGTATATTCTGTCAGTCAAGTTTCAGGAAAATGAGATGTCCTCTGACCATAGTTTTTACACATATAAGCATGTCTAAATGAAATCTAATTATGTAAATCGTATAGCTCTTTCTAATTTGCTTTCTCAATCCATCAGTAAACCTTGATTTATTTTTTATTGCTTTTGGCCAAAGACCATTACAAGACTTTCTGAGCATCGAGCAGATTCAGTATGATCTTAAGGATAAATTAATTTACTGCTATAAAAATATGGTTGTACAAACATTTCAAGGACTAAACTAGCTAATGGGTTAAACAGGGTACTGGTTTTGATTTTAACTAGTAGGCTTATCCCTAAGATTGGCCTGCCACTCTAGCAAACATGGGTTAACAAAGACTCAGGAGCTCCCAGTGGCAGAGAGATCGCTTACAGCAGGGAGGGAGATTTGCTTTTCTTTCTCTTCCTGTGGACTGATCCTGTCCTGGCTGCCAGTGTATGTCAGCAAGTTCACAGGCTTAATTCATTGTAAGCCCCAAGTTATTGCACACCAGCACACTTCCAAGGAAAGAGACGTCATAGAAACCCAAGTTACATAATGGGACACCAGTACTAATCAAATTTTGTTGTAGCAGTGCTGCCCCATAGTAATTAGAATGATGCTACCAGGACTCTTGACATTTCTATGTGACATTTCCTGAATTATTTGACATACTTTGTAGGAGGACATCCTTCTTCACAAAGGTTTATTTTAGACTCACTGTGAGATATAGATATCTGGCAAAAAGGACCAAGCCTGGTCTTTCCCTGGGGCCTTCTAAAAACTTGCCCCCCACCAGATAAAATTAGCATAATGGTGTCCACCTCTGAGTGTCATTACAATTGAGCAGTCCTGCCCCTTAGTCTTGTGCCTTCTGGTATTCCAAGCCCAAGAGTGGCTCACGGGACCCATACCCATGGGCATGAACCAGTGAACACTTTGGGGTTGTATTGTCTTAAGAAGGAGGTCATATAGGAGACCTCTTATGTGCCTCCTCATGATGGATCCCAACTGTTAGCTTCTGGATGGTTGGGAGGAGAGTGAATTTTTATGTCCATCATCAACTCCTCCTCTCTTTCATTCTTAGGGAGAGAGGTGTAACTGAACTCAAAACTTAGTGGAATAATATAACAACTATTTTATTATGTTCATGGGTTGTATGGGTCAGGAATTGAGAAAGGCCAAAGGGTTCTTCTGTTTCATAAGTCTGAGATGTCTCAAAGAACTAGGAGTGTCTTAAATGGTTGTGGCTGGAATGGCTGGGGTTGAGGGTCCACTTCCAAGATGGCTTTTTCACTCACATGTCTGGCATATAGCTGAGATGGTTGAAGGAACCCTCAGCTGGGACTATTGATCTGAGTATATGTTGCCTTCCCGATATGGTGGTCTCAGGGTGGTTGGACTTCTAATATGGTGGCTCAGGGCTCCATCATGAATATTTCAGCAAACAACATGGAAGCTGTATGGCCTTTTATGACCCAGTCTCTAAGGTCACTAGCATCACTTCTGTCATTCTTTATGAATCAAAGCAGACACAAGCCTTTCCCAATTCAAGGAGAGAAGAGAGAGTCCACTTTTTTTTTGTTCCCAGGGATTCATCAGTCTTATATAATACCCAGTGTTCATTATATCATTTGCCCTCCTTAAATGTCCATGACCCAGTTACCCCAGCCCCCAACCTCCCTCCCTTCCAGCCACACTTAGTTTCATTTCTATGAGTAAGACTCTCTTATGGTTTGTTTCCATTTCTAGTTTCATCTTGTTTTATTTTTTCCTCTCTTCCCCTATGATCCTCTGTTTTGTTTCTTAAATTCCACATATCAGTGAGATCATATGATAATTGTCTTTCTCTGACTGACTTATTTCACTTAGCATAATACCCTCTAGTTCCACCCACACCATTGCAAATGGCAAGATTTCTTTTTTGATGGCTGAGTAATATTCCATTGTGTGTGTGTGTGTGTGTGTGTGTGTGTGTGTGTGTGTGTGTATACACCACATCTTCTTTACCCATTCATCTGTCGATGGACATCTGGGCTCTTTCCATAGTTTGGCTATTGTGGACATTGCTGCTATAAATGTTAGGATGCAGGCGCCCTTTTGGATCACTACATTTGTATCTTTGGGGTAAATACCCAGTAGTGCAATTGCTGGGTCATAGGGTAGCTCTATTTTCAACTTTTTGAGGAATCTCCATACTGTTTTCCAGAGTGGCTCTACCAGTTTGCATTCCCACCAACACTGTAAAAGAGTTCCCCTTCCTCAGCAGTCTCACCAATATCTGTCGTTTCCTGACTTGTTAACTTTAGCCCTTTGACTGGTGTGATGTGCTATCTCATTGTGGTTTTGATTTGTATTTCCTTGATGCCAGGTGATGTTGAGCATTTTTTCATGTGTGTGTTGGCTATTTGTATGTCTTCTTTGGAGAAATGTCTGTTCATGTCTTCTGCCCATTTCTTGATTGAGATCCCACTTTTGGTGGGAGAAATGTCATAGAATTTGCAGCCATGTTTTTAAATTTCCACATGAGCTTTCAAATTGGTCTGGGAAAGCTCTAAGCAGCTATGGTGACTATGGACTAAAGCAGCCCATTCATAAACTAATCTGTTTCTTTTCTAATCCTACTTTAAGGTGGGACTGTCTCCTTGTACTAGGTAGGGTAAAGCCTCAACTATTGAAACAGAGACATCCTAGAATGTAGTGACTCAGATAAGGGAGAAGTTTATTCTTCTCTAATATAACCAGATGTACATAGTGAGGTCCAGAGTAGTTAAGCAGCTCTGCCATACAACGTCATTCAGAGGTTCAGATTTTTTTTTCATTTTGCTGTTTCATTGTTCTTCAGGGTGTTACCCCTTTCCATGCTGTCAAACGTGGCTTATCATCACCAGGTTTGCATTCTAGCACAAGGGGAAGAGAAAATGGAGGGTAAACAACTTACTTTTTTTTTTTTTTAAGATTTTATTAATTTATTTGACAGAGAGAGAGAGTGCACAAGCAGGGGGAGGAGTAGAAGGAGAGGGAGAAGCAGACTCCCCGCTGAGCAGGGAGCCTAATGCAGGGCTTGATCCCAGGACCTGGAGATCATGACCTGAGCCAAAGGTAGATGCTTAACTGACTGAGCCACCCAGGTACCTCAAACAACTTCCTTTTAAGAAATGACATAGAAATTGCACACGTCACTTCTATTCACAATAGTTTTGTAACATGGATATGCCCAGCTGCAAAGGAAGCTGGGGAATGTAGTCTCTAGTTGGGTGTCCATGAGTCCTGATAAAAGTTGTGTGTGCATAGTGTTCTATCACTAAAAAGAAGAAAAGGAGAATGGATACTAGGGGGGCAATTAGTAGTTTCTACCACCAGCTTTTGAGACATCCCTGGAATATTTGCCAAGCATATTCGAGAACAGAGGTCGGCAAACTTGTTCTGTAAAGAGGCAAACAGTAAAAGTTTTAGGGTTTGGGGGCCATATGGTCTCTGTCTATATTAGTTTTCTTTTGCTGCTGTAACAAATTACCACAAACCTGGTAGCTTAAAACAAATTTATCTTATAGTTCAGTTCATTGGAAGTCTGACACAGGTCTCACTGGGCTAAGACCAAGGCTTCATTCCTTTCTAGAGGCTCTAGGAAAGGATCCATTTCCTAGCTCATTCGTGTTGCTGGCAGAATTTCTTACACACAGCCTCCTACATTTCAGAATGAGCACTGGGGGCATCCAATCCTTCTCATGCTGCCATCTTTCTCCTTGGTCACAGCTGGGGAAGATTCTCCACTTTTAAGGCCTCATATGATTAGTTTGAGTCATGTAAAGTAACATATTCACAAGTTGTGGGTAATAAGACACAGGCACATTGGGGGAATCATTCAGCTTAGCCCTCGTAGGTCAAAGGTAGCCAGAGAAAACATGTAGGCAAATGTGCATAGCTGTGCTCTAATAAAACTTTATTTACAAAAGCACGTAGTGGGGTGGATTTGGCCAATGGACTATAGTTTGCCAACCCTCCTTCATGAGTATGAAAACAAACTGTTGACTGAGGGCTCTAGGCAGACAGAAATCTGCTATCTCCACTACCCTGACAGTTAGGTATGCCCATTCCTCAAATGGGATTTGTCCTGAAATGCGTTATCAGGGCAGCAGTTAACTGCTTCTGTTAAAGCCACCTTTACACTGAATTATAATTACTTTTTTCAGTGTCTGGTTTTTGTCCCCAGATTATGAGCACAGGAAACTTGCCTAATCCATCTTTGTACCTTCCCTAATGCTTAACAATATCTAGCACTTAGTAGATTCTCAGTAAATCTTCATTAAATAAAGAAAACCTTGTGTAATGGTTAATTAAGGGAGGCATGAGTTGAAACACACACACACTTTATTTATGAATTGGGTGAATATGTTTTTTTCTGGGCAGACCTTCAATTTTGTTAAGGTTTGACTGTTCTTATTTTATTCTACAGGTTAAGCTTGACACCTGTGATTTTCCATAAGGGTTCCTGAAGATAGATCTTAAAAAAAAAATTTAAAACCAATTTTTGTTGCCCTAAGGAACATTAAAGGGCAAAGCCAGAATTATGCATTAGCTGGTGAAGCCAGTAGTATGCTCTTGACAGACGTTTATTTTCTGCCTGCTTTTGCCAAAATAACAATGTGAGCATAAGGAAATTTGCAAATGGAAAGAATATTTTCCTGAGTGTTATCCCAGACATTGGACTTCAGTGTGGGTTGAAAAGTGCACAGAAAGGTTTTTGACCTGCCAAGCCATGAGTTCAGCTGTTGTAGGATAAACACAGAGCTCTGATGACATTAACAACATCTGAGCCTGAAGTGGGCCAGGAATTCATTTCTACCTTATTTATGTGAAGTGTTCTCACACTCACAGCCTGTAGCCAAAATAATAACTTTATAGGTGTGTAAGTATTTGGGGTCTTAACTGAAGCCATTTTATATGTGAAGTATTATAGGAACAACTCCTTTCATCCCAGATGTTCAATGAAATTAAGATACACAGAGGGCACTTTATCCAACAAGCAAGGACCAGTCTTGGGTTGGGACCCGGCATGGATGCTTATTAAGTTATATAACTATGTAAGACATGGCCATCAGGCCACTCCACCCAGTTGAAATTGGCTCAAGTCTCTTAGGTAGATTGAAGGAAAAAAGCCTCAGTTCTTAGTACAAATGTCATGCATTTAAAGAGCTCACTTATGCTTATGTTTCCAGTCCAAGGCGGTAGGTCTGGAGTTCCCTAAGCTCTGTCCCAATCTACGAGAACCTTATGAATACTCAACTTCCATACTCTCTGCTTCCCTAACTCCTATGAAATAAACTTCTTTCCTTCAAATTATTGTCAATGGCACAGCCAGTGTGTTCATTGAATCATTGTACTTGCTAATAAAAAATGTTAAGATGTCAGACCAAAGTCTAGCTTTCTGGGAATGCCCTAATGCTGACATCAAAGCCCTAGAATTATGTTTTGCAGCACAGCCCTACAACCAACAATAGGGTCCTTCCCGTGTCATAAAAGAATTTTTTAAAAGATTTTATTTGTTTATCTGAAAGAGAGAGAGAAAGCAAGCACAGAGGGAGAGAGAGAAGCAGACTCCCCGGTGATCGGGGACCCCCGATGTGGGGCTCAATCCCAGGACTCCTAGATCATGACCTGAGCTGAAAGCAGATGCTTCACTGACTGAGCCACCCAGGTGCCGCCCCCCCCCACCATGTCATAAAAGCTTTTATGCTAAAATTGTCCGACTCACTAAAGTCTAAGTTACTGTTTCTGTTCCTCTTTTGGCTTTTCTCCCTAACTTGTTGTGAAAGCCAGTGCTCTGAAAAAAAAGCCAAAGCCCCATCTGATGTGATTTACCCTTACCAGCCCTTTATTAGCTACCAGCCAGCCCCTTACTCCTTCTGGGAATTTGGCATGAAATCGGTATTTTCTCTGGCACAGCTCAGCCCTGTGATTTGCAGGGCATTCTATGCACCCCATACCGACCTCTCTCCTCTGATCTCCCATCATCCAAAAATTCTCAAAGTATTACCTATTCGACCTGGACATTATGGTAGTTAATTCTTTGAAGCCCCATGCTGGGTGTGGGTGGGCCATGTTGATGTAAAAGCACCTGGCTTTGCAGAAACGTCTTCCAACCATTTTCCTACCAATTTTAATTTGATGATTTGCCTTCCTGTGGCAGGCTTTACGGGTTTATTATTTGTGAACTTGGGGAATTTTTTTTTAAATAAAGTAAATACAAGTAAAAGAAGAGACTTATTAAGTTTTTGTTTTTGTAAGGTCATTTACTGCTTATGGGCTGAATTGTGTTCCCCCAAAATTCATGTATTGAAATCCTAACTCCCTGGACCTCAGAATGTGATTGCACTTTGAGATAGGGCCCTTTGAGAGCTAATTAAGACAAAATAAAGTCATCAGGATGGGTCTTAATCCAATGTGACTTGTGTTCCTAAAAGAAGAGACTAGGGTACAGACATACCCACAGAGAGAAGACCACGTGAGGACCTAAGCAGAAAATGATCATCCGCAAGCCTAGGGGAGGCCTCAGAAAAACACTAACCCTGCCAACACCTTGGTGTTGGACTTCTCGCCTTTAGAACTTGGAAGAAATAGGGGCGCCTGGGTGACTCAGTTGGTTAAGGGCCCGACTCCTGATTTCAGCTCAGATCATGATCTCAGGATCTTGAGATCGAGCCCCGAGTCAGGCTCCATGCTCAGTGTGGAGTCTGCTTAGGATTCTTTCATCTCTTCCCTCTCCCTACCCTCTCCCTCCACCTCTACTCCTCCCCTCCAATCAATCAATCAATCAATCAATAAAATCTTTAAAAAAACCAAAAAAATTGAAGAAATACATCTCTGTTGTTGAAGCCACCTAGTCTGTGGTATTCGTTATGGCCGCCTGAGCAAACTCATATATTTATTATTAACTTTTTTTTTCCTAATGAATATTGATTATGCTTTTAATGTTCATAGATTACATTGTAAGAGGGCAGTGTGTTGTGGGTCACAAGGAAGGGAGATCTCATGTATGTGAGCTCAAGACTTGATTTTTAAGAGTATCCACAGCAGCATGACCAGAAAGAAACTGCTATCATTACCAGGGCCATTATAATAACAATGACCTGAAATTATAACCTGAAAGATAATAAGGATAGGCATGACTTCTCTGGGCCATAAGTTTTATAGGTAATGGGTTACAAAGTCCTATCCTGGGGACACAAGTCCAAATCAGGAAGCTCAAGGGCCATGTTTGTAACAGACGTGCCTGGCCCATAAAGTGTTTTAAAACAAATTTTCCCATGCAAAAACCCCCAAATTTCCTGTTCTTAAAAGTTTGGGAAGTTTTTGTGGACCAGACTGAGGGATAGCTGCCCCCTTAGCTGGATGCTGCTTTCTAGAGTGACCTACCCCTCTCCCTGTTGTCACTTAGCCCTGTCCGCTTCGCTTATTACTGAAGCTGCCTGGTCCGATCATGGAAATGCACAAACTATCAGCTCCTAGATGATCAATTCTGAAAAGTGGTCATCGAAAAAGGTGAAAGGTCATTTCAGAGGTGAAAAGTATTTGGGAAACTCAACAGCCTTTAGATACCCTTCCTTGGAGATTTTCAATGTACATGAACACCCTGAAAGACCTGGGAAGTTTTGTTAATAGAGAAATCTATTTAACTTTGCTCCCCAGCATTTCCCATTCCAAAAAATCCCATTTCTTTGAGCAACATATATTTGACATCCAGTGGAAGTAGCATTCTGTGGAACACGCTTTGGGAAGCATTGAAATGGATTCTTACAGTCTGGGTCCAACTGGGGACAGAAGAATGAATGAGAGATTTTGAAATTCTGTAAATTACTAAATAATAAGCATATTCATAAAGAACACTTGAAGAGTGAATGTAAGAAAAAGAGGAAAAAAGTAAATGAACAGTTATTTTATTAAGGAACAATATAATTTTTGTGAGGTTATTTGGTGCATCAAGGAAATCTACATAACTGACTGTAAACCACCAGCTGCATGACCAATGTTATCTGCTATGGGAGACAGCCTTTATAAAAGTGAAATGTTTTGCTCCTTGTAAAAGAAAAATAGATTTTAGCTTCACGAGAACTGTATTCCAATTACTTTCGCTGTGCTTCACGGTTTTTGTTATCACACCACAATGAATGCATCACTCTCTTCATATTTCAGGTTAATGATCTGGTTGGACTGTAAACATTTTGTTAGACAAAACTTACACCCATTATACTTGCAGTCATTTAAAACAGGGAATATGTGCAAACGAACCCAGATATCCTTCTGTATTAGCTACTTTATTAGAGTAATAATGTGCGAATCCTGATTTGCATGTTCAACTAAATGATTGCAAACAGTTTTTGACACATAAATTCACAGCTGCTCGACGTGCTTCCACTGAGTTCGGCAAGAGTGAATTGGTCTATTTGAGTTATCCTCCTTTGATTTCTCCAAGAAAATCAATATAATAAAGTAATTCTTTCCTGCCATCCTCTTCTTTGCTAAGCTCTTCTGAGAACAGTCAGAAGATGTTTTTCCTTCAATTATTTCAGGCTGTTTGCATTAAATTCTCTCCAACAGGCGCCAGTAAATGTGTTCCCTTAATAAGGATGTCTCCCTTTGAAATAAGCTAAATAAAATTTTACATTTAAGGTGAGTAAGAACCAGTTATGGAGAAAATTGCTCAATATCTGTTCTATTCTAATTTCTTTTTCCATGCAAAGCATGTTGCAGGTCTATATTGAGGAAAAAGTGTGATGATGTGGCATGCATAATTCATGCCTCTGGCCTTCCACACACATTTATTTTTTCCATCAGAATTCCACATGTTTAGATAAGGTCAAGAATTGTTCTTCCCTGCTACCAACAGAACTTATTTTTAAGGAATAGGACATAAAATATTTGGGGGCTTTACTTTTTCAGAAGAATGTTTGGGGTAAGCTCACAATACAAGATTTTTATCCTGTGGATACTTTAGATTTTGTTTGCTCTGTGAGTGGTGATTTTGTTTTGTTAGATGTCAGGATCCCATTTATTTAAGTGGATGGAATCCTTGTTTGTAAAGATGCCTAGAATGAAAGTGCACTCGTTTGTTGGGAATTATGGCGAAATCGTGCCACCTGAAGAATGTTCTCAAGGAGTTCACCCTTCTGTGGAATTTCTTTTATTGTTCTTGCCAAATGGTATTTTAACTCTAAGAAAAGTACATCAAGTCTTCCTGCATATAAAGTCCATTTCCCAGTCACCTTTCCCAACTCTGTTCTCTTACTCTTATTACGCCTGTTTTTATACCCCCTTGAGACTGGTGGTCTTCTCCATCTGGAGAGCCACAGGCATTTCCCACTCAGTGTGTTTATATCTAAATCCATCTTCCTCTGCAAGCTTGTTTCCCCCAGGCAGTGAGTTGTTCAAGCCAGGAGCCTGAGCGCCATCTTTGATTCCTCATTCTGCTCTGCTTGATACATCCAGACAACAGCCAAGACCTGTCCATTCTACTTTCTCAGTATCCCTCAAATCTGTCCTCTTCTGCACATTTACTCCCCACTGCTGTTTCCTGGACCAAGAAAATCATCATTTCTTTCCCAGATTATGCCACACTCACACATGGTGAGCATTGCTCCTGCTTACAGACACATACACAAATCTAAACCGAATTGTCAAAGTGGCTAAAGGGACCTTAGAGAGCTCCCTGTCTGGCATGTTCCCCTGTCCAGCCTTTTCCATCAATCACATTTATTGAGTGTCCACAATGTAAAAGGGCCATTCTATTAGGGGCTATTAAGAATCTAAGAAAAAGTTGTGATGTCTGCCTGCAGTCAATCTAGAGAATCTAGTAGATTTTTGTGGGGGATGCTTGGGAGTTGGAATGCAGTGGAAATCACTGATCATGTCCTAGCCACTGTGGCACTATTTCTGCATTAACACTCTTGTTGGGAAAAAAAATCAGAAGGAGCTCATGGCCTTTAAAATGTTCCTAATTTGCCACCTACTACATAATAATACATATTCTCAAGAGTAAATTTTAATTTTTGAGATTAAGATTTCAATAGTGGGGGTTTCAAATAATTTCAAGGAACATCCAAAGATCAAGGACAGCTAAAATAGTTTCCTCTCCATATTGGTGGTCTGGTGGGTATAACATTCTACTCATTCCCTTTCCTCTTCAAGGTCACTCAAAGCCTCTAAGTAGAGCTACAGCAGAGGAGGAGAACTGGGGGTCGCATGAAATTGACTCCTCCCTCAAGTATCTTCCCAATAACAATGGGTGTTCCTAACGATCTTGGACACCTAACACATGCCACCAGATTTTATATAATATTTCTTCCAGAGGTTTCTGAGTTGTCAAGGGAAGTTTTGTATCTACACAGTTGTCAGCTCACCCATCTCCTCCCCCCCATCCTGGCGCTCCTCGGCTCCCCTCCCCGTCCATTCAGTACTCAGGATTCCAGGAGCAGAGCAGCGGCATTCCCATTAAACAGGAGCACATAACTCAGATCAAATCTCCGTGGTAAATCGGCTTCTCAGCATCTGGTGCCGTTCCTTTAATGAAGCCTTTTTCTCTCCATGATATGAATCCATTAGACACTGAGAAGCTGGAGTATGTAAAATATTTTGTTTATCTGGCCCTTCTCAAAGGTACTGTCTGTCATCATAGATGTCTGCAGTAAATATAGCAACAGCACCAGTGGCTGTGTGAGGCGATTAGATTTATGAGGCACATAAACTGCAAAGCTTCTAATAACCATAATTCCTAACTTCAATCATAATACCAGTATTAGTGTCATGTTTTCCGGAGGATTTTATGTTTCTAAAAATATCTTAATTGTGGTTACCATGTTTACCCTATAATTCCTTTAATTTGAAAGTGGAAGGGCTCCGCCAGAGATGAAGCTAGAGAAAAGAGCCCAGCCTTCTGTATTGTTTATATGGGCAGTGGGGCAAGATGGATTGCCCGTCTCGTGTGTTTTGCAATTAAATTAGATAAATTTCCTTGGAAAAAAAGAGGGCCCACACTAATAAGGAACAACTGATGACAAAATCAAATGTGGGGGTGGGGAATAGAGGGTAGGATCTTTGTCCTCACTCCCATACTCCTACCCCACCCACTATCCCCAGGGAGATTCTGTCTAAGTGCCTTTAACATGATCTCTTCCTAATTATTTGGCATCATTTGAAAAGCCTTTGAAAGGATGCCAACCATCAGTCGATTTTCCTTTTGACCCAGGCCTGAGATGTTAGTTCAGGTGTGTGATACTAGATCCTTGGCTTGTGAAGTCTGTCTTTGACTTTTAGGGATAAAAGAAAGACCCTGTTAGGGCTGTTCAGAATACACATGCACGTGCGTGCGCAAGTGTACACACACACGCACACACACGCACGCATACACACACACACACACACACACAGGCATGCTGTTTTTAACAACTCCTGAACTAAGCAGGAAAAAAACGTGTTGGCCTTATCCCATGCAACACTTGGTCATTTGGTCTTGCTCTTTACAGTGCAGCTCTTTCAAGTTCACTAGAAGGATCACTTCATGAGTGGTTATTTTTGCATCTTTGTGGAATTTGGCAGATTTGAAGGACACCCCAGATTTAGCCATTGAAAGATGATTCCACACATATATCACTGAATTTAAGATCCCGACCGGTGACACGGTAGACTTTGGCTGGAGACGGGGGCACACCGGTCCAGTGGATATTTAACACTTTTTTTTTTTCTTTCTGAATAGAGACAGGATATAAGCTTGTCATGTACATTCAAACAATACAAATGTACAAAGTAAATACATAATTTCACCCTCTAAAGATAACCACTGTTAACAGCTTGGGGTATATCATTTCAGGCTCTTTGCTAGTAATATTCAAATACATTATCTCACATAAATGGAATAACACTATACATGCTGTTTTATGGCTATCTTTTTAATTTAATAATAGATCATGGACACTTTTCTATGGAAGTGAGTACATTTGTTTCAATCTTTTTCACTCTTCTATGGCATTCCATAGCATAGTTGACCATAATTTATTTGCTGTTCTCCTACTGGTGAGTATTAAAATGGCCATCAGTTTTTTCTTCTTATAAATAATGCTTCCAAGAACATCTTGGTCCACGTTCCTTTAGATGCCAATGAGAGTATTTCTGCAGGGTAAATTCCAAAAGTGGGATTGAAATGTTTACAGTTATTATCAAATTCAAAGATTGATATGTGATAGAAAGTTGCCTTAAATTGTCTCCTTCTTTCCAGTTTTGCCAATAATGCATGAGAGGTGTTTGTCCTCATCCCAACATAGGGGATGAGGTTCGTCATTTCATTTCCATTTCAGCTCATCCTTTCCTCTTTGCTAGGTGTTCATGTAAAACTGTCATGCTGGTTGCATTTGCTATTCTTGGATTAGTAATAACGTGGGGAAACTTTTCATCTAGATAGATGTGTTTTTTCTTGTCACTAGTTTTTATTCATGTCCTTGTCCTATTTTCTATCAGAGTTTTCATCTTTTCTTTATTAATTGAAAAATGCTTTTTATATATTATGTTCATGATAGAAGCTGGAAATAATTTTCTAAGCATTTTATTTATTTTTCAACTCTATGGTGTGCTCTATCACACAGAAATTTTATATTTTGGGGGGGTAAAATCTATCAATCTTGTCTTTTATGATTCCTTACCTTTGTTTTCTGCTAAGAAAGATGTTTGCCACCTATGACCATAAGCATATTCTCCTATATTTACTTCCAGTTATTATCTTTTTTTGAAAAGTTGAAATCTTTAATAAATCATTATTTTATAAGAATAAAATAGGTAAGAGCAACACTTATTGTTTCTTTCCAAATGATTAATGGCTTCCACATTCCTTAACATCAGCCCTCGTTTCCTTACCAAATTTAAAGGCTTTAGTTAAGTAGGTAAGCACCCATGTATTCATTGATTTGTTTCTGCATTCTCTGTTCCGTTAATCTATCCCTACCAATACTATGTTGTTTTAATCGCAGTTCCTTTAAAATATATTTGAATCTGGGGGTGCCTAGGTGGCTCAGTTGGTTAAATGTCTGCCTTCAGCTCAGGTCATAATCTTAGGGTCCTGGAATCGAACCCCATGTCAGGCTCTTTCCTTAGTGGGGAGTCTGCTTCTCCCTCTCCCTCTGCCCATCTCTGCCTCTTGTGCTCTCTCTCTCTCTGTCTCAAATAATATCTTTAATATATATATATAATCTGGTAGTACAAATTCTCCTCTCATTATATTTCATTTTCAAAAATGTATCAGGTGTCTTATGCATTTACTCTTCCAAAGTAATTTTATTATCAATTTGTAAAGGTTGACTAAAATTGGAATTTTTGGAATTTTTATTAACAGTTTATTTTGAGAATTGTCATTTTCTTCTAAGGACATTTCTCTGTCTTCTCTTATTGAGTATGTTATGAACACTAACTGCTCTCCCTAAATGTATGTGTGAGGATGGTCGACACAAATAATGTGGGCTGAAACTGTGGGTTTTTAGAAAGATAACGTTATGATGGACTAGAGAGTGAGAGATAAGTCGAAGCAATAGTGATATGGGAAAATGGCAAAGGGAAGAGATAGGGGAAGAAAGTACAGAGTCAGTAGAGAACAGAAGTGAGTACAGAGAGAGGAAGAAGAGAAAGAAGAACCTGAGGAGAACTGACTGAAGGGCAAGATGAAAACAGTGACCTGGCTAGGCAGGAGGGGCTGCAGGGGTGGGGTGGCTGCACAGTCTCACTCCTGTTGGCTGGGGCTGCAGAGAATGAATTGAGCAATGGCCCAGTGGCTCTGGGGGTACAAAGCCAGTGGTGGAGGGTGGGCCTGGGAAGGCAGAGGTGAATGCCGAATCCTTTTGCCTATGGTCTGAATGCTTGGCCAGAAAGAATATGGAATTCAATGATTATAGGGAGAAATAGATTACTGGGGTACGGTGGGGCAGGACAATATGGGCAGGCAAGAGGGTCCACCCAGAAACTGGAGTAGGAACTTGGATGGAACTCTGCTCAGGGATACAGGCCTGGTATAGGACCAGCCTGAACATGAAGGTCAGGGGCTTTGTCAGGAACGTTTCTGACCATCAGGACCTTGTCAGTTCCCCTCTCCACCTTCCATCCCTTCCTGCTTCCCATTTTCTGGGGCCTGCTACAGGGTTATATGTGTGAAACATAACTTGCTCAGTCAAGCTGTACCCGAGTTGTACAGTGGTGGGCACTTGACCAAAGCTGGGCCACGTACTCACTTCCCAAAGAGAATGGTGTTGGGGCAGAAGGAGCAAGTGGATCTTTCTTGAAGCGACTGCCTTTCAAAACATAAATCCCTGGAGGTCTTGGGGATTGTGCCTCATCGTGAGGACTGAGAGGCAGGGAAAAGCGAGATACTTCAGGAAAGAATAAAACATGTACACAGAAAGAGCAGAGACTGGTTCTTTCTTCCAGCTTATGTTTGAGACCCAGTGGCAATCTCTACTTTGAGCTCAGTGAGATACTCCAGAATGGCCCCTTTTGGAAAAGAGCTAACTCAAACTGGGTTTGTGTCACATAGAGTCCTGGAGGTCTTAAATAATATAGGGACTAAGGAAGATACAGTGGCAAAGTCATGAATTTCTTTATTAATAAAAAGCCAACATCCAAATTAAAGGACTAAAACGTCATTGGTGGAATTCCAGAAAGCAGGGATTCCACAGGCTAGATCTAAAAATAGAAGTCCGGGTTCTGCGTTCAACTAGACTAAACTTGGCAGCTGCGGGTGATGGAAAGAGAACTGGACAGAGACGGAGAAAGCCAAGCCCAAGGCCGTGGAACTCTACAGCTCTGAATGAGAATTGCTGGAGCTCTCTGGATAAAACGGTGGATAAAATTGTGCCTGCTTTATGGTCCCTGCCACACAGGAATTCTTTGAGATGTGTGCGGTGCCGGCTGCCCCCGGTGGGCTGTAAAATACTGTCTCCATGGAAGTCACCGTTACAGCCACCTCTTGGACTTGTATTATGATGCTGTGCTCTCCGGGATAAGGGGCTTGTAAGCTCGGTAGCTGACTGAGGTGTGATCGTGGAATGGGAAAAGGTGGGATAAGAGGTGTAGGGTAAGGCTGGGATCCCATGGGCCTCTGGGTAGCGCGATACCAGGGAGTGCCATGCTCCCCCTCATGGGTGGGAACGGTGTCCTCCAAGACACAACCTAAAGCACCATGTGAGTGAGGCCCCCTGGAACCATGAGACGTGGTGGTCCAGTTCCAGGATCACAATGAAAGAGAAAGCCCTCTCATACTTGGAATGCTAGCTGTGGCTGGGGCCAGTGGTTAAATATAAACCCTCAACTAGAGGCATTCCCCTGGCAGCTTCATCATGGCTGTGTTGTCCAAACCTCTGGGAAAAGGCTGAAAACATTAGGCGAAGCATGGATCTGGCTGGTACTCGCAGGCATGCACCCTGTAAACTGTGTCAGCACCCCATAAACATGCCACTTTTAATGACGAGTGCATGTCCCTATTCACCGCCATCATTTATTCTACCGAAAAACCTCCCGGAACTTTGTTTCCAGAATTCCTTTTATCTTCATCATTAAACCAGCCTTGGGGAGATATTGAGGTCAGTCACCCTGAACCCGAGTCCTATCTCCCCCTGACCTCACCTGAGCAGTCATCTAAATAGTGACAGAGGCTGTTGAATAATGCTGACGACCTTGTGCAAAGGCTTCCTGCCAGGCCCGTGTGGAAAAGCTGGACCCGTCAATTGTCCCATAATGGTGTCTGAACGTTCACCCTGAGATCAGGATACCTTCAAACATGTGCTTTGCTGATAATCACATGCGTAGGTGCCTGGAAGTTAGAGGGTAAGTTAAAAAGATATGCACGCCCCCTGGAAAGAGGGGTACATAGCCAAAGACGCACAGAAAAATGTGGTGTGATGCCGGGGGAATGGTGTCAGGAGGGCTGACGTTGGGGGTGGAGCCGGGGGGCACAAAAATGACACAAAGCAAAGAAAAACCCAATGAAATCTAAGTATCCCCTCCCCCGCCTTGTAAGGAAAATGAAGCCAGAAAACACAATGAAAAGGAGGGTTTTTTTGGTCAGTGGGGAGCAAAATGAAAGGGGCACCTGCTGATTGGGAGCCCTGGTGCAGAGCAGACTGGCTTGACCCAGGACTTTCTGAGTTTCTTTCAAGGAGAATGAGCTTTGCACAGCAAGGCCCGGAAGGGACATGGTGGCGGAGGCGATGGTGCTCCTGGGAGGCCAGCAGGCTGGCTCAGAGCAGCGGCCCGGCCAGGGTGTCCCGCCCCAGCTGATGGCACCGAGCATGGAGGGAAGGAAGTTGCGGGTGTGAGGTGAGGATAACAGACTGGTCAGGCGTTCCTGAGAAATTGTGGAAGACGGCAGAGGTTGCAAAGATTGCAATACAAGCCTGTCTTGATTTCAAAAAAGAGAATTCTGACAAATATAGAAGACCAAGACTGCTGATCTCCTGCCTGATTTCGGAACAGATTCTAACACTGTGTGTGGGCCCTTAGAAGTAGGAAAAGTCTTGTTTATTAGGGAACTTATATGGATTCATAAGAATAATTCAGTTCAGTGTAACTAACCCTCTTGCCTCCCTCCCTCTGGCCGCTCTCCGTCCCTTCTTTTGTCATTCTTCTCTCTTTTTTTTTAAGTTAGAAATTGGGCAGAGAAGGGAATGCCAGAGATAAAGTATGCCTACTTTCCTGAGGGCATTTAACTTCTTTCATATTTTTTGTGAAAAACATGGACAAATATGCGAAATATATTTTTATATATAATAATTACATCATTAAATTAAAACATTATTATATAGTCAACATATTACATATTATACTAATATATGATTACTGCCATAGACTGAATGTTTTTGTCCCCCTGCCCCCCTCCCCTCCCACCTCAGTTCATATGTTGAAACCTAACCCTAGTATGATGGTATTTGGAACTGGGGCCTTTGGGAGGTGATTAGGTCATGAGGGTAGAGCCCTCATGAATGGGACTGGTGCCCTTACAAAAGAGATCCCAGAGAGCTCCCTTGTGTCTTCTGCCACGTGAGGACATAAGGAGAAGACAGCTATTTATGAACCAGGAAGCTGGTCCTCACCAGGCACTCAATCTGCCAGCACCTTGATCTTGGGCTTCCAGCCTCTAGAATGGAGAGAAACAAATGTTTGTGGTTAAAGCCACCCAGCCTATGGTATTTCGTTATAGAAGCCTGAACGACTAAGACAGAAATATCATATAATGAATATTATATAGTGTTACATTAGAGTATATTACTGATAACAATATATAACATTAACATATAATAATTTAGTATTACATTTTTAATTGGGGACAATTGAAAATACTGGAATAAGATGGAAAAATATATAGTTAAGTGGCTAAAGAGTTGCTTAGTGGATTAATGTCAACTAGAGGAAGTAGAATGGTGGAGTGTGGGATTTTACAGAACCATCTGGGGAGCTAATTAGAGGTGCAAATTCCACCCACTCTGGACCTATGGAACCACTGAGGGGAGGGGCCTGGGAATCGCCATTTCAAACAGATCTCCAGGTGATTCTCAAGCCCCCCACAAAGTCTGCTCTTTAGACCTGACTTCTCTTCTGATTCTGGACTTGCATACCCAACAGCTTTCTCAACATCTCTACTTGGATGTCTAACAAGAATCTCCAATGTAATTTGCATAAAATAGAACACTTTATCCCCACTGCCCCCCCATCTCCTCTTCCTTCACTAAATGATACCACCATCCGTCTAGTGCTTGTCCAAAATTTAGGAGTCACTCCTCTTGCCCTGTATTGGTTTTGCCTCCGAAGGAAATCATGATTCTACTACTCCTCACCACTGCCACTCCGCTAACCATGACCGAAACCAATTCCACTCTCCTCCAGCTACTGCCATTACCACCCAGGTCTCCCGGCCTCCACTCCTGCCCCATTCCTTCTTCTTAGAGCATCCAGTCTCATCTACGGTCATGTGGGACCCTTGATCCCAAATTTCTCACCTTGGCCTGCAAGTCCTCAATCTGGTTCCTGGCTACCTCAGTTCACGGCTCACTCTCTGACTCCCCGTGAGCAAACTGCCCCAGCTTTCTCCTGCAGCCTTTGAGCACACCAGGCTTGTTTCTGTCTCAGGACCTTGGTGCTTGCTGAACTCCTTTGCATTTGACACAACAGCCTATGTTTCATCATTTAGGACTCTCCTTAAGGATCACCTCTTCAGGAAGCCTTCCTTCCATTCCTAGTTCACTCTCTACTTGGTCCCTGTTTCATTTTACAACCTAAAATTCTTCATTACCTATTTATTTTCAACTATTATCTGATTTCTTGATGGCATATAAACTCCACATGAGCAGGAAATTTATGCCTGGAGCATTGCTTAGCACATCACAGATACTCAACAAATATTTATTGAAGAGTTGAACTGCTGGTGTAGCAGAAGAGGGTTGGACTTTGCCATAGCTCAGGTTTAAATCTCTACCCCATCTTGGTTCAAAATTCCAGCCCTAGGCTTGAACCTTGTGTGTAAACCCGGCTTCTTTGAGGCCCCTGAGGTCCTTTCCCCTACCCGATTTCTAGTCACCTCCCTTTCCCACCCATGCAGCACATTTACTGAAGACCACCTGCCTCACAATCTTCTTCCTCTCCCCAAGGACTGGAATGACCCTGGGACACTTGCCGTCCACACAGCTGGAACAGCTAGCATCGGACCCCTGTAGTTCTCAACAGTGACTGCATACTGGAACTACCAAGGAAGCTTTAAAACAATACCAGTGCTGAGGTGCCTGGAACGCGGTCCCTAGGAAAGTCCATTCATAGACAGATAGTGGAATAGTGGCTGCCAAGGGTGTGGGGAAGGGGAATGGGGAGTGAGTATTTAATGGCATAGAGTTTCAAGTGAGGAGAGTGAGAAAGTTCTGGAGCTGATGGTGGTGATGGCTGCACAACAGTGTGAATGCACTTAATGCCACTGAACTGTACGTTTAAAAATGACAAAAATGGAAAATTTTACGTCACATATATTTTACAATTAAAAAAAATAAGAAACATGGAACAGCAGAGCCCAGAGCCGTCCGCATTTCTGGCAGGAAGGCCTGAGTGTCAGTATTTATTTTAAACTCCCCAGGTGACACAGCCAGGCTTCCTAGCCGCTGCCTCCTGATTTGTTCCTTTACCTTCATGACTCCAACCACTGACATCTGTCCTCCATTCCAGCTGCTCCCTCCTCCCCTCCCTGGTCACGCCATGGGGAGTGGGGAGGGGGCATTGAAAGTCAGCTCTGTCCTATGGCCACCTGTTTCTGTCTTTCAGTCGGCTCCTCTTTTTCCAGAGAAACTGGGGGCCCCCTCCCCCCTCCTTCAGAGACATCTGCTCTTCCCATCATGCAACAGAGCTGAGGTACAGTCGTGGGATGAGTAAAACCCCAGAGCCTTCAGGCCTCTTGTGGTCCAGCATCCGGGTTAGGGAGGAGTAGAATCGTGGTGACTTCTCTGTGCCGGTCATACTGCACGTGGTCTATTGGGTTCTCTTCTGGAAAAAACTGTTTCAGTGGGAATTTACAACATGAAATGTTCCCAAAAGGGGCAAATTTACCCCAGAAGGGTAAAGAGACTGGAAGTCTTATTATAGAACAGTTGAAGGGATGAGTGGTATTTGGCTTGGAGGGGAAAAGCCTGGTGTGATGGGGAGGAAGGGAATGAGCTGTAAGGAATGCCTTCAGGCCTTTAGGGGACCATGACGTACAAGAAAATATATTCATGATGTGTTATTCCAGAAGGCAGTATTAGAACAAATGACTGAACGTTACAGAGAAACATTCTGACTCTGTTTAATGAAGATCCTGCTGGAGCCCAGAACAAGAGGAGAAGGAGCTGCCTTCGGAGATTTCTGTCCCTGGAACTACTGAAGGTGAGACTGACTGACTCGAGAGTAGGAAAGGGATAGACCGGTCAGTGTTCCCAAGACCACAGGAAACTGCGACGATCCCCACCCACCAAGACTGAAGGGGAAGTGGTTAAACGGTGGCATCCTTACCTCCCGCAGCTGAGGAAGCAGGTGTGTTTGGGGTGGGAGTGGGGGGACTTTCTATGTCATGAAGGGAACCTGTTTTCATCTTTTCTTTCAAGCAAGATGTAACCCTTCTCACAAAGGGGACTCAGCACCTACAGCTTAGCCGACAGAATGTTGAGGCTAGAGCCAGAGATTGCTGCCGTAGGGAAGAACCAGATATAAAAACCTCACCCCTGTAGCAATCAGGCTGGAGGGCCTGGCCACTGCCTCTGGCGAACCTTCCATGAGAAGGATCTGAGAAGACCTCAATATTGAAAGGTTGTTGTTCACCAGAGTGCACAGATTTACGCGAAGACTTAGCAACAAGGCTCGCCTTGGAGACGGTGTGGGTGAGGGCCATGTGGGAAGCAGAAAAAGACCACATAAGACAGAGTCTCTGGGAATACTTACAGAGTTCCGTTTGGGGGGAATCCACACACTGGCAAAATCTCATGTGTGTGGCGGGAACATTAATGCCAAAACTTGCATTAAATATAGGAACATAGGTTTGTTGGTTGGTTTGTTTTAAAATTTTTGCAGGGTGGAGAAGTACTTGGGGGAATCTCAAACACAGGCATTACATTTTCCTGTCACCCAGAATGGGACCTCAGTTTAGCCATCCCCCCTTTTTTCCCCTGCACCAATTCTGGGCTTTAATAGGGCCAGTTCAGGCAGAGGGTGGCTCATGCTGCCTACCTTTCTTCTGTCCTTTCTCGCCAGGATTTGTCCTGAAACCCTGGAGCACCTTGTTAAGAGATGATCCTGCCAGGGGAGCGGGGCTGTATTAATTACCTGTGGGTCAGCTTGGGTGAGCTGCGGCCCTTCCCTTCGATTTTCCTCACCCCTTCCTCAGTGCCAAAAATCACGAATGAAGCAGTGAAAGGAAATATGACATGCCAACCACCCCTTTTTCAATAGTGGATGGAAAGAGAAAACAGACAAAAACCAACCAAACAAAACCTTTTGTTGTTCTGAGCTCTTGCGGGTATTTTGTCGCTGCTGATTGTTAATTACTGTCAGATAACACTTTGGGTGATTAATTGACCTTTCTCAGCCAAAACAATAAAGGCCATTTAACAAGTACAGCGGAGAGGGGAGAGCAGTTTTGTTGCACTGTCATTTCTGTCACTGGGTGATGCCCCACTTGGCCCCCCTTCTCGTTCTGACCACACCTTCTCGGGAAATAATTTTATAAATCCTGCCTCCACGTCAGCACGGGTCCTTCCCCGAAGCCTTCAAATCTTTTTGCAAATTCTATTTTTGGAGTCGTTAGGATAAAGTGTTTTACTCTGAAGACGGGTTATTTAGGAAGTGAGAGACATCAAGGAACAATGCACCTGCAGGGGACTTCATTCTTGCCGGAGTTTCTAAAACCTTTCTGGGCACAGTTCTCTTGTAGTCTAAGATGGGCAGAGTGGACTTAGTGTCAGAGCCTGAACCAATTTTTCCAATGCGGTTAATATCTTCTGTAGAGTAATTTCTATATGCAAAATGCTGTAGGAGATGAAAAACTGAACTGTGTTGATTTGACCCTTCAGGAACTCACTAGGTAGCCGTGAAGACAGCTATATACACAGAGTTCATTCGGGTCGCCCAGGGTCCTGGCTCAGGCAGCCGGCACTCTGACGTGGCTTTCCTCTAAGCAGCTAACTCCCCTCCTAGAGCTCCTGGCTTTCGTTTCCAACTGCCTCCGGCTGTCCTGTGGGCATCTCCAGTGGAAAATGCCTCAACAGAACTCTCCACGTTGCCTTCAAATCTGCTCATTCTCCCAGCATTCCTCACCTCAGCGAGTGGGGACGGATTGTCCCAGTTTTGCCTCTCCTCCACAGCCTTGCTCTCCATTCCCACCAGGGCTGCCTTGTCTCATCCTCTCTACCCTCCATTAGTTCTGAACCTTGACCTTTGCAACAACCTCCTATCAGACTTCTCAAGCCTGTGTCTCACTCCTCAACCTACTACTCTTCACCTGGCCTGCTGAATGTGATCTCGCAGTGGGAACCTTGATTCCGTTACTTTGTGGCTCCTTAAAATCCTTCAGTGATTGTGGACAAAGCCAAGCCAGTGACTGTGGACAAAGCCACAAAATCCACCCTGATCCGGCTGTACCCACCACTCATGTGGAACTTTCTGCATTTCTGTTTTCTGCCTCATCTGGTGCTCAGCGCCCTGTTTCTCTACTCCCTGCTTCTCCACTGTCCACCTTCTAGATCCTTCCTCTCTCCCATCCCTGTTGCTCTGTAGAGTCACTTTAAATTTGGTATTGCCTCTGAGCATTTGCCGAGCCCCTGTGTAGACGGCCTCTCATTATGCCCCTGCCCCACCCTGGACTTGCTTCTGGCACAGCACCCTAACATCACATGAATCTAACTTGCTTAGAGGTCTGACTTACTCAGTGTCTGTAAAGTCAGCTATGGTGGGGTTTTTCTTGCAGGTTTATCCCCCACGCCCAGCTCATCACCTGCCTGGCCCTAATGTGCTGAGTTTGCTACTACAGAGTAAATGAATGGCTTAATAACATCTTTATGGGGCCAGCCTCAGGGAAATTCTTAAATCACAATTTTTTTTAAAGATTTTATTTATTAATTTGACAAAGAGAGAGACAGCCAGCAAGAGAGGGAACACAAGCAGGGGGAATGGGAGAGGAAGAAGCAGGCTCCCAGAAGAGGAGCCTGATGTGGGGCTCGATCCCAGGACCCCGGGATCACGCCCTGAGCCGAAGGCAGACGCTTAACGACTGAGCCACCCAGGCGCCCCTTAAATCACAATTTTTTAAAAAAGATTTTATTTATTTGAGAGAGAGAGAGAGCACAGATGGAGAGTGAGAGGGAGAAAAAGACTCCCCGCTGAGCAGAGAGCCCGATGCCGGATTCGATCCCAGAACCCCGAGATCATGATCTGAGCCAAAAGCAGATGCCCAACTGCCTGAGCCACTCAGGCGCTCTTTAAATCACAGTTTTTTTGTTTTTTGTTTTTCTTTTTTGCCTTTTCTTCCAAGCCTAGGTATTTAATGCTTTTTTGCTGGTGCATATTATTTCTCCATTCCCTGCCCCATATGCTGTGATAATAGCTGAAAAACAAATAAAAAAGCCCCTTCAACTTTATAAGAATAGGTGTTAAATAATTCAAATGTTTTATTTTAAAAGATACCATGGATCTAGTCTCATAATTCAAAGGTCTTATGGACTGAATGTTGCAGTACCCCCCCAAATTCATATCTTGAAGTTCTAACTCCCAATATGATGATATTTGAAGCCTTTGGAAGATAAATTGGGCTAGACGAGGCCATGAGAGTGGGGCCCTTATCATGGGGTTAGTCGCCTTATAAGAGACCCCAGATAGCTCCCCACCACCCACCACAGACACATCTTGTGCATATGAGCACACAGGGAGATTCCTGCCACCTGCTAGCCATGAGGAGAAGCCTCAGAATGAAACCTACCTTGTTGACATCTTGATCTTAGACTTCCCAGTCTCCAGAAGTGTGAGAGATAAGTTTCTATTGTTTAAGCTACCCATCTATGGTATTTTATTATGGCGGCCTGAGCTAAAAGGGAATATTTTAACGGTGGAATTTCATATATTAGGGTAGACTGATGAGGAAACGTATTTGCAGTAGCTCACCCCCCTGTTCCCTTCCTCAATCACACCATCAACTGATTTAAGGAGTTACCTTGAATTACTCCAAAAACCTAACATCATCTGATAGAATAATTAGTAGAATTATTAAATATGGCCCAGTCCAAGGAAAAAATTAAGTTTGTTTTCATAATTCTGAGCACATTTCTGAGATGAAATTTCTCGTGCCAGTATAAGAGTGGATCAGTGAACCATTTTCTTTTGAACAGATTAGAGATCAATAAAAATGTATCCAGATGCCAGAAATATCCATGAATGCATCTGATTTTGTACCTGTTCTTCCTAAGTTTGTGACTCTTGGTTGTATTACATAGGATAGTTTCGATTTCTCTAGTTGTACCAAGAGGTGATGAGGACTGCTTTTAGCTTAACAGGAAATGGAAAATCGGAAGAAAAAAAAAAAAGAGAGAGAGAGAGAGAGAGCGCGCGACAGAGAAGTCTGCGAATCACAGGACATAACCCTTCAATGCAGGCGATCACGAGGGAGGACTGAGACATTCTTTAGGAAATACTGCTCAGCTTTTCCTACTTCTTATTCAGCTACAGTGATGACAGTAACTTTATTTGCCCTCTACACTGACCACCCCACCTTTCTCCTGCCAACGAAATGGCTTGGTAACAGGTGTTGGGAAGGGAAGACAAGCAGGGGCAATATCTGAGATGTCCTCTTATGCTTTACTGTGAGCCAAGATGGCATTCCAGAGCCAGCCAGAGGCCACAGGGGATGAGTGCAGCTTCCCCAGAGCCATGATGAAGAAACATGCAGTGCCAAATAAACAATCATATTCTCCACTTCTAGCTCGAAAGGGCAGATGTTTCTGTTATTTTAATGGCAGAGTCCAAATGGCATCCATTGTTATTATCATCTTATTAGATCCTCCTTAGACTTGGAAAAGAATTCACCTCTCTGTAGTGTATTTGTTGGGCTGGAGTGTGTTTCATATTTTTAGTATCGCTAGGTAATGAGTATACAAGTAATGACAATATATTTCATACAAGCACATATACCCATTTATTACTATTTATTTAAAGCAAATCTCTATTTAAGCTAAAAATCATCAGGAATTATATAATATAGCACTGTTGAGTATCACTGCAAGGATTTCACTTTCATTTCTAGTTTTTTTAGATCAGAGCTTATCAATCTGTGGTGAAGGACCATTAAAAATTCCAATATTTTGTAGATCCACACTTCTATAAAATACAATAAAAATGTATCAGTAGAAAAATAAAAGACATACAAAATGCAAATGGCAATTTGTTATTATTATATTCAGCAACTCTGTCAGATCGCTATAAAATTTTTTCAGTGCTTGCTATCTCTGTTTTTACCTGTCATTGACCTATAAAACATGGGCAAATGACCACATTCTGAGTAGTGTAGACCAATTACTGAGTAAACAAACAAGCACACAGGACTTCTCAGGGCAGAGAGGTCATTACCTTAAAATTGCCTAGAAGGTTCTAGTCTATCAGAACCTGTGGGTTTTCCTCTAGGAATCTCCAGGATCCCTCTTCCCATGGGAGGGCGGCACTTTGAGACATTGCTCTGGTTGAATTGATTTTCATTCTTTCATGCTAAAACTTGTTTAACCAGAAAGGAAACCTTGTAATGTCTATTAGCAGCACCTTAAGAATATGTGGCATAGGTGGTGTGATGTCAACTGTCTTTAGCTCCAAATGATCTCTTCTCTATATTGAAGGCTTTTCAGAATGAAAATCAAAACACAAAGAGATGGTCAAAACAGCAAGAGTTAGCAGCTAAAGGCTCTGGGGACTGACTGAAAGTGAGGTCTGTTGGCAACAGGACAAAAGTCATAAGTAGCAAGAGATCAGGATACCAGGAGGAAAAAGAGCAGAGATGAAAGGTCCCTGAGGTAGTTACCTGGGTGGCTCAGTCGGTTAAGTGTCTGACCCTTGATTTTGACTCAGTTTATGATCTCGGGGTCATGATCTCAGGGTCGTGAAATAGAGCCGCACATCAGGCTCTGTGGTGGACATGAAGCTTGCTTAAGATTCACTCCCTCTCCCTCTGCCCCTCCCCACTCTGACCCTGAAGAAGACAAAGACGAAGACGAAGACGAAGAAGAAGAAGAAGAAGAAGAAGGAGAAGAAGGAGGAGGAGGAGGGGGAGGGGGAGGAGGAGAAGAAGAAAGAAAGTTCCTTGAGGAGCACTTCCATCTAGGGTTGGTTTTATTAATAAGGATTTTAACACATGCCCTCAGGGGTATGATCAAAACATGGAGCACAAGAACCAGGCTCTCCCCCACTGCCCCAGAATAAGCACAGGGCTTAAGGCAACAGAAGTCATTCTCCTGATTTTAGAAAATAAGAACAAGATCTATATTGGTATGACTCCTTTAAAACAAAAACAAAATGTTATTTGTAAGATTCATGGTATTCTTTACTATCCATCATTTTGTTTAAAAAGTACTCTTTAACACTCTTGCCTTCAATTTAACACATTTTCTGAAGAATTCCAAATACTTTCACCAAGATTATCTTGTTTTATGCACACATCATTGTTGAGATACTATTATTCATTTTCATAATCAGTCAACAATTCTTTATGGACGCTTCCTGTTTAGTGGCTAGCAATCTACAAAGTGGGTGGGAGCCCTAACAATTTCTTCTACATTTGTGAGAAAAGACTTCAAGACAGAAAATACCTTTGATGTTTTATATATATTTCAGATTTAAAAAACTATTATGGGCTTTTGTATAGGTTCAAAAGTAAAACGAACAAGACAATCTGTGTGTGCTCTTTCCTTCTCTTAAAAAGTGCTTGCTGGCTTCATCATCAGGGTGCCTGTGAAGGGTACCAACAGGGAAAACTTTTGAGTGTTTTTGAAGCAGCTTGCTAAATATGTGTTCGTGATTGCTTTGTATTTATTATTAATGCAGGTTCTAGCAATGTAGGACTTGTCAGAATTAAGGAGATTTTAGCTGAAAATTGTTGTCCTGTTTGAGAATTCACCTATTCCCTGTGTATGAACTCACCCCGTTTCAGGGCTTTTCATCTGAGTTCTGTGACGTGCTCAGTCTCCATGCAATGCTCTATGTGGTGGCTTCTTGCCTGAGGTTAGGGAGCTGAGAGCATTTAGATTTAACATAGACTCTTGCCTGAGGTTAGGGAGCTGAGAGCATTTAGATTTAACATAGAACCTCCCGCTGAAGAGTTTAGATGAAGTTGAACTAAATGACCACATTTCTATTCCATACACACTAAATTATTTCTTGTACAGAACTGGCATCCAGGGGTAGTGTTATAAGGAAGCAGGAGTAGTGGAGAAATCATTTTAAGGCCTGTGCTGGTGACGGCTGGGGAAGGGAAGACATGCAGTGTTCAACGGCTATGGCAGAGGTGTCTTTGTTGGGCTGGTTCAGTGTGTCATTTCGGTTCTTGTCCTGGCTCTTCCTGGACACACATCTTTCCTACCTGTTTTCAGAGTGTAGTTTTCTAGCCTTTTGGGTGATTCTGTGAGCTACTCAATAAGTTCAATACAGATAATAAATTCATAAATTAAATACAGGTCTTATGGTGGGATTACATCCTGATACACCCATTTTAAGTTGAAAACACTGTAAGTTGAAAGTATGTTTAATACATGTAACTTACCAAACATCACGGTTTAGCTTAGCCTGCCTTAAACATGCTCAGCACACTGACATTAATCTACAGTTGGCAATACAAACACAAAGCTTATTTTATAATAAGGTGCTGAGTAGATCATATAACTGATTGACTACTGTACTGAGAGTGAAAAACTGAGTGGTCATATGGGGGTACAGAGTGGTTGCAAATGTGTTGGTCGTTTCCCCCTTGTGATGGTATGGCTTACTGGGAGTTGTGGCTGCCGCCTTGCGGCATCAGGAGAAAGTATAATAACCCGTATTGTTAGCCCCAGAAAACACAACAAATTCAAAATGCAAAGTACAGTTTCTACTGCTGTGTATTGCTTTTGCACCATCGGAAAGTCAAGAAGTGAAGTTGAGGGGCGCCTGGGTGGCACAGTGGTTAAGCGTCTGCCTCCGGCTCAGGGCGTGATCCCAGCGTTATGGGATCGAGCCCCACATCAGGCTCCTCTGCTATGAGCCTGCTTCTTCCTCTCCCACTCCCCCTGCTTGTGTTCCCTCTCTCGCTGGCTGTCTCTATCTCTGTCAAATAAACAAATAAAATCTTAAAAAAAAAAAAAAAAGAAGTAAAGTTGAAATGTCTTAAGATGGGGACCATCTGTATTGAAATTGCGGGCACTTGATCATTGGTAGAACGCACGTTGTCCTCATCGCAAGTCAACTGAAGAAACACTTGTGTTTGGAGCACTTCATGAAAATTTTATGCCAATTCCTGAGACTTCGTTCTGGCCATTGTAAGGTAGAGTTAGGCAAGTCCTGTGTAACGTTGGGCAGAGTGGACAATCTCTACTGTGCTGGGATGCTCACATAGACCATGCTTGGGTGCTCCATGAAACAGTGCTTCCAGGGGCCTCTACCAGTATTAGGGTCTCTTACTCCAGCTGGGCACAGTCCTAGTCCAGGAGAAATCATGGTAGCTGGGCCTGGTGCTGGATTTTTGCCTCACTTGCCCTCTCAGTTGAGAGTTTGTGCAGGGCATAATTTGCACAACCGTATGTGCTGGACCTGCTGGCCTCCACAGCCATGCCTTCATTCACTTCTGCACAGGGCTACGGATGGTGAAGACTACCAGTCTCAGACCTCAGCAAGTTTATAACTGGGTGGGAAAGGCGGGGTAAAAACATGCAGAAAGGCTAAGTAACATAAAAGAGTTTTAGTAACAGTTTTAAGACAAGAGAATAGGACTATATTAGAGTTCTCTAGAGAAACAGAACCAACATATACATATATATGAGATTAAGAGATATATTCATATATATATATATATATATATATATATATATATATATATATATATNGACAAGTCCCACAATCTGTAGGATAAGTTGGCAAGCTAGAGACCCAGAAGAGCTGATGGTATAGTTTGGTACAAAGGCTAACAGGTTCAAGACCCAGGAAGAGCTGATGTTTCAGTTCAAGTCCAAGGCACGAAAGAGGCATTATTCCAGTTAGAATGCCATCAGGCTGGAAGAATTCTCTATTACTTGGGGAGGGTCAGCCTTTTTGTTCTATTGAGGCCTTTAACTGTTTGGGATGAGGCTTACTCAAGTTAAGGAGAGCAATTTGCTTTATTCAGTCTACGTATTCATATGTTAATCTCATCCCAAAAAACACTAACAGAAACACCCCAAAACATGTTTGACCAATATCTGGGCATGTTGAGGCTCAGTCAGGTTGACAAAATTAACCATCACAAGGGCATATAAAAGATCATGCCTAGTTAATTGCCCGATGATTTCTACAGGTAACAAATGCTTGGAGATGTCTGGCAGAGGTAAGGTAGCTTCAGCTGATGGCAGCCTTGGAAGGCAGATAGGTGTGAAGACTGGTAAGCCTGAGCTGAGAAAACACCTCCACACAGACTGCCTGCCTGAACCCTGGGACAATAAACATTTCCCCCTTTCCAAAAGATAAAGCCCAAGCTCCATATCCTGGGTATGAAAGTCTTTACAATTAGAGCCAAATCCAGTCATTTTGGTGTCATTTCTAAGTGTGCCCCCCCCCTTTTAAAGATTTTATTTGAGACAGAGAGAGGATGAGCTGGGGGAGGGAGAGGGAGAAGCAGACTCTCCCCTGAGCAGGAAGCCCGATGCGGGGCTCGATCCCAAGGACCCTGGGATCATGACCTGAGCCAAAGGCAGATGCTTAACCGACTGAGTCAGCATTTTGCAGGTCCTGCTGTGGGTGAGGTGCCATGCTAGATGCCACAGCCAGGATAGTGGATGCCTTGTTCTGCCCACACCCCTTGGCTCTCACTCATGTTCTATCTCCCTGAAAAGAACCCTCTCCTGTCCTCTCAAATCCCCTTTCAAGATCCATCTTTATCAAGTAACTCTCCACTACCACCCTGTTTTACTACAAACACTTCCTCTTCTGAACATGAATGCCATTATTTTTGGTGCAAATTATTTGAAAATAGTGGCTGATCAACAATTTTGTCCTGACAATTATAAAAATGTTTTGTCTTTGACTTTCTTTTTAAATCTTTTATGTTCCTTTCATCTCTCCAACGGGGTTATAAAATAGAAGATCATGTTTTCTAGTATCTTAGAATCCTTTTTGAAGACTTTCAAAATAAGCATGAAATGTCTGCCACTTACACTCAGTCTTAGCCAGTGATAATGTAATAAAGGGACACCTTACCCCTTGTCATAGTGGCAGGTCTAGAGATCTGGAGTTGAGATACCTCTCCAATCCAGCAGGGACTGCTGGGGCAGTAAAGAGAAAGAGAACTTGCTCAGGTGGTCATAAAGTGATTCCTAATTTAAATTGTCTGCAAGAATGAGGAAAAAATGAAAGAGGGTGGCTAGCACAGCATGCTCTCAGAAAGCAAAGCCTAACCGAAGTTCTCTCTATAGTCCCTTTCAGAAGCAGAAGTTCTTAATTGCAAAAAATACATAATGAGTTTCCAAAGGGGCTTTAGTGCAGACTAAAAGCCCAAGTATTGAGCAGAATGAAGGAAAGGAAGCACAGTATCATCCTCCTTTTTCACGTACAAGCCAACCACCAAGTTATCTGACACCTTTACAATTTCACTACGAGGTCACCAATGATAACTCATTTCCTAATGCTGGACACTTAAGTAGAAGCAGATTACTGTGCCAGAGTAGAGTAACCAGCATTAGTAATAAAGCCAAGCATCAGTTTCTCATTTCCGGCCCCATCACTAAACTTTTAACTGAAACT
Organism: Ailuropoda melanoleuca; assembly: GCF_002007445.2. Taxonomy (NCBI): domain Eukaryota; kingdom Metazoa; phylum Chordata; class Mammalia; order Carnivora; family Ursidae; genus Ailuropoda; species Ailuropoda melanoleuca. The sequence continues at coordinate 143,734,140 of NC_048219.1, read as the reverse complement.
GCATGAGATACATTGTAGGTGTCCTTGTATATCGATAAAATTGATTTGAGCAAGTTGAATCAAGCCCACAATTAGAGTGAAATTGGCAACACTAATATGTGTTAATGATAGGTGGGCCACCTAATTTTGAGAAATAGTAATGATCAGAATGCCTCCTTGAACACTTCTATTGGACTTATTAGTAAACTTAACCTCACTGCTGGTTTTGGCCAAAGTAACACATTTGGTGTTACTTTCTCTGGGTTATAAACTGAATATTGTTACTACCTGAAGCCAATCCACTCAGTGGATCATCTTCCTACTAAATTTGGTTAGCTAAATTTTTTGTACACAGACACTTCTGCCTTCATTTCACTGGCCTGAGCAAGTCACGGGACTGCTTTGGGGCCTGGGGAGGGGAGGAGGAACATCACAAGTTCATGGCCAAGCCTAACAGTGGCGGACCAGGGATGTATACTCTTTTCACAGAGAGGGGAAGAACATATTTGGAATATTTTAAAATCTACCATAAAACATGATTTCATTTTTCCCATTAACCTTCCAAAAGCTCTTCATGAGAAGACTTTTCTCAAAGCTAAAAATCCTCCATTCCTTTTATTGTTCTCTAAGACATCATTTTAAGTTCTGTTTCATTCTCTAAGCATACTTCACTCTGCTTGCATTTGCTGGACTACTAAGCTTCATGATGACAGGGATTGTGTCTGTTTTGTTCCCCGTTAGATCCCTGAGGCCCAGCACAGTATCTAGTACCTAGAAAGCATTCAATAAATATTTATTGAATGAATAAAATGTTTTTTAAGACTCTAATCTGATCAATGCACATTGCGATGAGGGTATCACCACCCTTATTGGAGATCTTGTACACCTTTTAATAGAGCTTAGAATCATAGGTCTATAACCACACAACCCTATGAACTTGTTTTGACTCCATTGTCAACTAAAACATTTTCTGTAGTGGTTGTTTTTAAAAATTGTCTCTCTTGTATATTATTGTACAACTGGTTTTTAAAAATTTTTGAATTTTAATTTTTAAATTTTTCGTTGAAGTGTAGCTGACATATTAGTTTCAGGTGTACAACATAGTGATTTGACAATTTTATACATTACGAAATGCTCACCACCATAAGTGTAGTTACCATCTGTCACCATACAAAGTTGTTGCGACACTATTGACCCTATTCCTTATGCTGTATTTTTCAGTCACATGACTTACTTGCTTTATAACTGGAAGTTTGTACCTTTTAATCCTCTTCATGTATTTTGTCAATCCCCCCATCCCCTCCCCTTCAACAAACACCAGTTTTTTCTCTATATTTATGAGTCTTTCTATTTTTACTATTGTTTGTTCATTTGTTTTGTTTTTTAGATTCCATATATAAGTGAAATTATATGGTATTTGTCTTTCTCTGACTTATCTCACTGAGCATAATACCCTATGTTGCCACAAATGACAAGATCTCATTCTTTTTTTAATGTCTGAACAATATTCCATTTTATATATATACCACCCTTCTTTATGTGTACAACTGCTTTTTTGAACCTATACATATCCCTTACATTTCCCTCCCCAAAGTAACATCTTATTTCATTCAGGTTATTTCTCTAGGCTGTGAGTATTTTCTGTAACCCTGATTTAGTCACCTAGCAATTTTGTATCCTTCTCATAGGTCTCATAAACAAGCATATGGAAATTAGGTGAATTTACCTTTGATCAAGAAACTGAAAAAAGTGGAGCAGGAAACATCTTCCAAGAAATGTTTGGTGGCACACTGTCTGAAATGTCCTTGTGGTCTGCATTAATCTATTACTGGAAACCTGGTGTTCATGGGGTGGCCAGAGAAGCAAATCTGCATAACTCCACAGTGCCACTGAAGCGTGACTCCAGGCTCCATCACTTAGTCGCTGTTTAACATGTTTGCGCCCTGGTTTTCTCTCTGTATCATGGAGGATGGCAGGATTGGAGAGGGCAACTTAGATTTATTACAATCATGTATGTGAAATACTTAGCTCCATGTCTGGTTCCTGGTAGGTGCTAGAAACATGTTTCCCTCCTTTTCTGCTCCCCCAAGTGTCCCATTTGTAAGCACTTCTTGGATCTCTTTTCATTGAGTTCAGATTAGAAGGCAAATTTGTTGAGACCTTTGATTCAAGTACAGTCCCTGCACCCGGAATACCCACTCTGGATATTGGAACATAAATATAACCCCCATACCCTGAAGTGCCCATGCTCATGTAGCCAGGAATCGTGGAAGAGTTTTCAAATCCACATAGATACAAAAGCACAGGCATATATATGGAATTCTAGGAATGTTTTCAGAAACAGCGTTGGATATTTACCTAGGAAACTAACTTAGAGTTTCCAGAGATAAATATGCAAACTAACTTTAATAATACTCTTTTTTTTATAATTAATTTTATTTTATTATATTATGTTAATCACCATACAGTACATCCCCTGATTCTGATGTAGTTTGATGCTTCATTAGTTGCGTATAACACCCAGTGCACCATGCAATACGTGCCCTCCTTACTACCCCATCACCAGTCTATCCCATTCCCCCACCCCCTCCCCTCTGAAGTCTTCAGTTTGTTTCTCATAGTCCATAGTCTCTCATGTTTCATTCCCCCTTCTGATTACCCCCCTTTTCTTTATCCCTTTCTTCCCCTACCGATCATCCTAGTTCTTATGTTCCATAGATGAGAGAAATCATATGATAATTGTCTTTCTCTGCTTGACTTATTTCACTTAGCATTATCTCCTCCAGTGCCGTCCATGTTGCAGCAAATGTTGAGAATTCGTTCTTTCTGATAGCTGAGTAATATTCCATTGTATATATGGACCACAGCTTCTTAATCCAGTCATCTGTTGAAGGGCATCTCGGCTCCTTCCATGATTTGGCTATTGTGGACAATGCAGCTATGAACATTGGGGTGCATATGGCCCTTCTCTTTACTACGTCTGTATCTTTGGGGTAAACACCCAGTAGTGCAATGGCTGGGTCATAGGGTAGTTCAATTTTTAACTTTTAACTTTAATAATACTCTTGGGCTGTAGTTTTTCTCTTTTCTTTTCTCTTCTCTTCTCCCCTTCCTCCCTCCCTCCTTCTTTCTTTCTTTCTTTCTTTCTTTTTCTTTCTTTCTTTCTCTTTCTTTCTTTCTTTCTTTCTTTCTTTCTTTCTTTCTTTTCTTTCTTNTCTTTTCTTTCTTTCTTTCTCTCTCTCTCTCTCTCTTTCGTAGCAGATTCTTCTACCTAATTGTATTTTCTCAGACATATCCAAATTAGTTTGAGCTGGGTAACAGAGGGAAACACAAGAGGAATTTGTCTCTGAAAATCCACAATCTGGAAAATCCACTTGTAGCTAATGAAGAGGAGCTTAGATGAGAGAAGAGAGGACTCTGGGGATTTCTGGATGCCTCCCTTCTCTTCTCTTGGTCTCAAATGTCAAATTCATTTTAACCCGAACTTCTGACACATTTTTTACTAATGAAATACCTACATATGTGCTCAGGACTGAATTGCAGCAGTAAATTTATGGTCTAACCATTACTCTTCACTTCAGCCGAATGTGGAAGCATGCCCAAGTTTTAACGCATCAAGGACATTGCACTTCACTTTAAGTACCATTTTATTTGTGCCGGGTTATACAGCCATTAACCTAGTTAAGGTCCTTCTTCTGCTTGGGCTCAAACCCCACAGCTGGGTCCAAGGATTCAGACCCAGCCTGGGTTCCAGTGATAAAGGGCTTTAAAACACTTTGGCAGAAGGCCCAATGTACAGATTGAGACAAAGGTCGAAGCACTTCTGGCTGAAGGGAAAGTGCCGGAAACAAGATGGCCAGGCCTGCGATTACCCAGTTTGAGAGCTGTCAGCTCGCAGGGAGTCATGTGGATGGAAAGGAAAGTGGAACGTGACTGGTTCCCGGCACCTGAGGTGAGCGCTAGTCAGACTGAGGTGGTGGGCAGCCTGGCTGGGCAAACCCAGCAGACCAAGGGGGGGTCCATCCCAACTGACTCCAAGATGCCAGGCCTCGAATCAGTGCTGTTCAGTAGACATTTCCTATCATTTGCTTTGTTCTTCATTTTAGTGTACTCAGAATTTGCCTTTTCTACATTTTGCAATGAAGCCACCTGAGGTAATGGTGAGATCTTCTGTGGATATAAAGAACAGTAGGAATAGCTACAGACCACGTTAAAAAGTTTCAGATTATGATTGCTCAAAACACCACTTCATTATATGATAGTTGAACTTCATGAATTTAGACTCTGGGATCTCCAAATTTATGAAGATGGAGGTAGAGGTCTTCCTGGTTGATCTTACATTTAAAGAATGAGAAAGAATATGTGAAACAGATAAATAATGGAAGCAGGGTTACAGAATAATCTCATTAGGAAGGCATGCTGTTCCCAGTATTTTTGAAGCAAAAATTTACACAAAAAGTTATTAGTATGCTAATTAAAAGACATTATTGTCTATTCATCAGAATAAGTCTGTAAGCATTCCTACTTCCAATAATTTGTAAGCCTCTGTCCTTTACTGAGTGCAGTTTTTATTTTATAGGATATTTCTTTTTAAATATTCCATAATTCAGACTAGGCTATCCCTCATTACTCCAAATCATTAAATATTTTATCTTACACTAAAATGTCTGTTGAGGGGTTTATAAACAGTTGAGTTTTAAAGATATCTGGGATGTGGCCTTTCCTATTTAAGGGAATAAATTTCTGCGCATGGAAATGAACTCAATATGTTTGGTACAAAAATTAATTTAAGAGATTATATTAAGGAAGAGGCAGCAAAAATAAAACAGGATGGGAAGTAACCCATGTCGACTGGTGAAATAAACCTGCTAGAGAGTTGGTGAGAAACCTTATATTATACAGCATTTTGGTAATTTAAGAATGTACCTGTGACAAGGAAATAAACTACCAGATGAGAATGAGAAGAACAGTGTCCCTTGGAGGACTGTCAGTTGAGGTGAGTTTTAGGGGAAAGTATTTAGTCACATACCCAGCCATTCCCTGAGATATCACATTGCAGATTCCATTTCATCCCGAGTAATGGAGTGCAGACGAATGTTTTGGATGGTGGTGAGGGATTGAGAGGATTATATAAAGTGGGCTATTGAAAATCTCAGTGCAGAGGAGACATATTCCAGTGGTCCAGCTCCCATTTTGGAGATCAGAAAAAAGTAAAGATGACTTCATACCCAAATGCTCAAGCCTGTGCAAAGTGTTGGATCGGCTGACAGACGTCAAAGCCCTCTCTTCCTCCCTGGGTGATAGTGAACCACATGTGATCAAATCAGGACCAGATGGCTCTAAAACAAATGCCTCAGTTCCTCTGGAATATGGGGGTGTGTGTGTATGTGTGTGTGTGTGTGTGTGTATACATTCCTTTTTTGAAGATATATATATTTATATATATAGATCCATCATTTACTTTTTTATCATGTAAAATTTTAAACACACACAACGTAAAAAGAATAGTAAAATGAACTCTCATGTGCCAATTACTCAGCTTCAACCACTATTATTATTCTGCCCTTCTTGTTTCATGTCTACCTCCACCTCATCCCTGATCCTCTACTCAATAATTTTTAAGTTTTTTGAGATAAAATGTACATACATCGAAATGTCTTAACTGCATAATTTTCACAAATGGATATACCTGTGTAACCCACATTTCATTCTAAGCCTCAGGGTTTTCTACAGGGTCTAAAGCAAGACTGAACTACTTAGACCCCCATTTGAATGTCAGAACGGCCAACCCAACGCCAATGGCATAGATTACATGATCACTTTAGTACTGGATATGTTGAAGGAATGGCAGGGTAAGGAGGGATCTGTATCCGTTCAGGGATCTTTTTTTTTTTTTAAGATTTATTTATTTGGGTGATAGAGAGAGAGAGAGAGAGGGAGTGCACATGTGTGAGTGGGGGAAGGGGCAAAGGGAGAGAATCTTCAAGCAGACACCATGCTGAGTGTGGAGCCTAAAGCGGGCTATCCCATGATCCATGAGATCATGACCTGAGCTGAAACCAAGAGCTGGATGCTTAACTGACTGAGCCACCCGGGCACCCCTTTCCTAGATATCTTAAAAAGATCTGAGGAGCAGAAAAGGAGGGAAGCACACCCTCAAGTAAAGAAGTTGGACTTGGATGGTCTATGAAAGAAGACAGGCAAGCCACAAGAGACAGAAGAGACTCATAGCTTCATGGACTCCATGAGAAAAACAAAGAGACCTCCTATGTTTTAGTTTTTAAATGACAGTTAAAGGAATCCCAAAACAGAGCCTAAGAAACTACCTTAACCATCAATGTTTTAAAGCTCCTCTGCAGCCCGTTGAGAAAGTTGAGAATGAAGATTTGCTCTTGACGACCAGAGCCCTCAGTGCATGTCTCCTGTCCATCCTACACCCTCACCTCCTACGTACGTCATGGGAACTCTGCTCATTCCCAGTGTGGCGTCATGACCTTCATGACCCAGGATACTTCACGTTGTTGATCATTGCCAATGTTTTTCTTACCTCTTGAATTTCAATTTTGGGGGAAGGTAGGCACTAGCAGAGGCACCATCTAGCAGAAGTACATGTGCCCACTCTCAGGGTACCTTCTCCCTGTGCCCCTTCTCAGAGTTTCCTCCTGTACTAATTCCATTTTAGGACAGTTGTCAAACCCACAAGATCCACTGCTCTTGACTACACAGTGCGGCCAGAGCAAACTCCCAGAGGGAATGCATCAATATTCTGCATCGTTTCCTGGTGAATTCCGCCACCTCGGTTTTTTTCTCTGGATCCCACCTACATTTGCCATGTGGTTTCTTTGTCTTCGCTCCAAGTCTGTTCTGGTGATTGGACCTCAGTGCTGAGGCTTGGAACTTTACTAGAGATCTATTCCAGATGGCCCCTCATCTGCTAAACTCTAGCTCTTCCCACTCCCATTTGGTTCTGGAGTGGTGGTAGGGACCAAAACCCAGATTCAGCGGTAGCTTCTTGCTTGATGGTGGGCCAAGACAAGAAAGTGTGAGCAAATGACTAAATGAGGTTTAAGGTTTAAGGGCAGGAGACAAGATCATTTTTAAGTTGATAGAAAAGTTTTATTAGAGTTTTTTTTGAAAAGGCATCTGGTTCACATGTCTGTTGGTCTCCCAAAAAGGAACATGGTGTGGGGAAGCTTTAATATAATTCCCCCTATTTTCTTTCTTTCCTTCTTTCTTTTTCTTTCTCTTTTTCTCTTTCTTTCTTTCTTTCTCTTTCTTTTCTTCCTTTCTTTCTTTTTCTTTCTTTCTCTCTTTTTCCCACTAAATGTAAATTATGTCAAGATCAGACTCCATATTCTATTTTCCTAGAGGTGGTGCCTTGCTTTGTAGCTAAGGGAAAGTGAACTTTAATATATTTTTGCAGGGTGAAGAACCAATATTAATCAATGAGGTGTTATTTATTCTTTCATTCTTTTTTATAAGCTCACACATTTAGTTAAGAATATTGGTTTTGCCACATAGATCTAATCATAGCACCTAAGCAGCATTTTGGAGGCTAGCCACAAGCAGTAGGAGTGCATGTAGAACAACTTTGTTTTTCTTCAATAAACTCTCATTTTAACAACTTAAAATAAAAAAAATTTACTTGAGAATATATGTATACACACATTACATGTAATACAGAAGTGCACAATTATTCCTAGAAAAATGAGTTTATTTTGTATTCTTTCATAGAATTCCAAGAACTGCTAGAATTTGGTAAATTGGTGTTCACTCTACCCATGTATTTTTTGCATTTTGGTCTTTGGTTCATTTCTTCTCCTGATCCCCATGCCAGTCTTTGTCTTTGTAGATGAGGAAACCCAACATTTCTTGGTTTGTAGCCACATAGAAACTCCTCTAGTCCCTTGTCCATTTTAAAGAAAAATCTGGCATGTTTCTTGATTCTGTTATTCTTTGTTCTTCTCATTGAGCAATCCTGAGGTTTTGTTTGTCCTTGGTCCCCTTTTCCTGCTCCTGATACTTCGAAAGTACAATCAGATTTTTGCTGAACTTAAAATATGTCCTTTTTACTACTCAAGTGATAGTTATCATCTATTTTTACACTGCTTACATGTTCCTCTTTTTCTCCTCCATAAGGATTGATTTTCATGGTTCTTAAACTTCTTTAGACTTCATATCTCTTCGTCTCCCCCTTTAAAAAAGTCTGATGCCCTCTGACTGGTGGTGATTTGATTTCTGATGTTTTTACTTTATATAAATACACAGTACTGAAGTACTTTCAAATCGTGTATGAAATCTGTGTCCAGATTTTTTTTTAAAGTAATGAGCTTGCCACCATATTCTGTTAAGGACCTGTTCTGCTCATTCCTTCTTGCAGCTGAGGACCATTGCTGGTTTAGCTTTGGATCCCTGGGAGCAAATGAGACTTTGAGTGTAAAATTGTACGCCATTTGGAACTGAGCTTTTATACACTTCAGGTGCAAAAACGCAAAATGATGAAAACCTGACATTGGTGTAATTGCTGGAGGTCGGATTGCTGAGCCAGCTGAAGGCTGATTCCAAATACCCCGTCACTAAACTAATCCCCTCATTTATTGCTACCTGGATGTCTTTTTTCCTCCTGGTCACTAAAGCCATTTTCATAATGTCCAGTGACATTTGTAAACTGTATATTCATATTCTAAATCTGAATCGATTCAGGTCATTGTTTTGTGTTTTTTGTAAAGATTTTAATTTATTTGAGAGAGAATGAGCACAAGTGGGGGTGGGGCAGAGGGAGAAACAGGCTCCCCACTGAGCAGGGGCTCAATCCCAGGACCTCAAGATCATGACCTGAGCCGAAGGCAGACACATAACTGACTGAGTCATCCAGATGCCCCTATCCAGGTCATTGTTAAGAGCAGACTAAGGTAAACATATACTGTTCGTGGTAAAATGAGTTCAGGATTCAAATCTCTGCCCAACCTTGACAGGAGCAAAAAGTGTAATTGCTATGTTTCTAGGTCAGCAATATCTATGCAGGTATGTGCAAAATCATGATCAAAGTCTTGAATCTCTCCTTTGGAGGAATTTTTCTTGAATACCTTCTGTAGATCTGTTTATCAAGAAGAATGTCTAAATCCAGTCACATTATATTCAGTAAAAGCTGCTTTCCTCCTGCAAGACTCCTTACTGTTTCTGGAAGAAAATGTGTAGGGGGATCTTGGGAGGACATTGATGTTGTTGCGCTGGAAATCGGTTTTCTTGTCCTCAAGAGCTCCTTGCTCAGGATGCCCTTCAAGGCTGGGATGGTACAAGGAAAAGTGCAGTTTCTCCCCTGCATGGGTAATGAGGACAGCCCTTCTGAGAGACAAGCAGTTACTGAAGAGTTGACCACTACCCCATCTAATGCTCAAAACTCCGTCCCTTTAAAGTAAACGCGGTATGCTTTATTTAACGCCAAGTCCACTGGTTGTTTCCCTTCTGAAGAAAGAAGCTGGAGGACGCTGTGTAAAGAGCAACACTCGGTTTTCTTTTCTCTTCCAACATTATAACTTGTGGAAATTGTTCACAACTTATCCCCCCCCCTTTTGGTTTTTAAGATTTATTTATTTGACAGAGATAGCCAGCGAGAGAGGGAACACAAGCAGGGGGAGTGGGAGAGGAAGAAGCAGGCTCCCAGCGGAGGAGCCTGACGTGGGGCTCGATCCCACAACACTGGGATCACACCCTGAGCCGAAGGCAGACGCCTAACGACTGCGCCACCGAGGCGCCCCTGTTCACAACTTACCCTTAACCCCTCAGCCGCAAGATGCTGCCAGCTTCGTGGTCAGGTTGAGCTGAGTTTATCAGTTCCAGAACAGCATTTCAGGTGAGTCAGAGGCAGGAGCCTCCACGGCTGCGCGCTCTCTGCCTCTGTGGATTGGGCAGGTGCTGTAAAAGCCGAGCAGCCCCGGGGGCTGCTGGGAGTTGGCGCCTCCCTTGCATTCAGCCCTATTTCCCGTCAGAAGGATGGGCCCCGCTTGGAACTGCTTTACGGCGCGTGAGGTGTTTGTTTACGTTCATTCATGTTTCATTAACTTCTCCGAGTGGTGTCCAGCATCTTTTCCCATGTTTTGTGTTGTTTGTGACTACTGCCAGAGGTATAAACTTGATATGGACTTTGAATGTTTATGGGCCTGAGCGGCCCAGGACGGCAGTATTCCAAACTCCCTGGCCTGTTTCCAGACGTCTGCTTTATAACCCTCGCGATGATCGGCAACGAGCTCTGAGAACGCCGAGCTCTTCATGTCAGACAGGTCTTTTTCTGGCTTTGCTGGCTTTTGCTTTGCCATGACAGTGGATACTAGTGGATGGTGGGTCTTCTCAGGTGGGGCGGGGGGAGGGGGGCGTGAGGGTGGAGGTGCGGAAAATCCCATGGGATCGACCGAGGCCCACGTGGGGTCACTCAGGTCAGACCTGACATATGATCAGGTGAAAAATCAACTCTAGAAACTTGGAGAAGACCTCAACTCCGGAAACCATTTTTAAAGAAAATTAAACTTTCTAAATGGTTTAAACACATGTTTTTAATACTTGTTAAATGTCTTTTCTTTCTGGAAAAGACATGCTTCAAGAAAATGAAGAAAAAGATAAATATTTGGCAAAACAATCTTTTCTACAAATGTCCCTGGGTGAAAGCAAATGAAAATTATACTTACTACCAGGTTGAGCTCTGTTCTACACCTGCATTTTGCTTTTCTTTCTTCTCTCTTTATTGTGTATATAGCGGTTGGCTTCGCAGGACTTCTTAATTAAATATTTAACAGCACGTAACAGTGGGGGTTGGGTGATGTTATGCTATGTTTTATTGCAGTAGTTTAATGTGTGTATTTGTACTTTGCAGTGGTGTTTTAACCCACATGAAGGGCTCCCTTCCCCACAGAGACCCAAGTGCATCTCGTGAAGAGGACTTCAAGTTTCTTAGTTCAGAGAGCCAAGCTATGGCGGTGCTAACATGTAGACCCCCAAGTATTAGCCTTAGTCAGAGCTCCCTTTGGCTTACTGGGGAGAGGAGGCCTCTCGCCTTGTCATTCCTTATAGAAAGTCTGATTTGTCTGTATATAGAGTGCAAGAGGGGATAGAGATGGAGGAACAGTCTATAGCAGGCTGGGCAAAAAGGCAGTCCATTATTGGCAACAGGGAAACTCTCACTGACTTAGCAAGACTCGCCGAGTAGCCAGCTGGGCTTGAGAATGACTTTGCAGCTTTTCATGTGTGTGCGGTGATATGTGTTGGGGTTACGCGGATGTCAGGGGGTAAAATGCCAAGGACCTCTAATTGGCCCAGGGAACTGAAAAGCAGGTCACTAGAGAGATGGTTCATTCAAAGGTGAATTGGCATTTAGACGGGGATTCTTCTTTCTGTAAGATGAGTGACTGCAGTAGTAGAGCTAGAGGTGTGTGTGGGGAGGAGATGAGGGGGAGGCTTACCCTGGTGCCGGTGGAAGAGCCATGTATACAGGGAGGGTGCCAAGCACAATTCTCTGTAGCCTTTTGCCAGAGTCTAGAGCTGTAGTTCCTCAGCCTATTAGGTTTGGGCTCATTGGGAACGTGATGAATGTTTGCTATGGAACTTCACTGCAGAACAGGGTTTTTCAACCTTGAACTAGTGACATTTTGGACCAGATAATTCTTTGTTACGGGGGCTTTCCTGTGTGCTGTGGGACGTTTAGCAGCATGGCTGGCTTATTTCCACTAGAAACCAGTAACCACCCCTCTGCCTGTCCCCTGCCCAGTTGTGGTACCACTGTCTCAAAACATTGCTAAGCATCCCCTGGGGAGCAAAATCGACCCTGGTCCTAGAACCAAAACTCAGGAAATACACAAATATATCCAAAATTTTCAGAGGGTGTAAGGTGTGCTGGCTCTTGACACCTATACATGATCTTCCCAAATATCTCTAGCACCTTCTGTTCTGACTTCTCAGAGAAGCTCGATCTCATATTATTCATATGATCTCAATCTCATCATTGTCATAGAATCATGGATCTAAGAGCAACAACAGGCCCACTTACTCTACCAACTTTGTGAAAGGTATGGAGGATTTTTATCCATTAAAAAAGGGGGACAACTAAGGCTCATATAATGTAAATTACTTATCTCTGGTCACACTGAAATTACCTATGCTGTCATGAGGTACAAGAACCTAGATTCCATATTTTCTGGGGCAGATACATCTTTGTCCAGTGGTTCTAGGCTACCAGCCTGTGAAATTTGAGTGAAGTCATTGTGGCTCATCAATACATCATCACACTGCACAGCCTCATTCTTCCATCTTTCTTTTCCCTCAAACAATCCTGAGAAGCATTCGTCTTGTCCCCGTTTAGAAAGCTCCTCTAGTCTTCAGGTATATCAGACATATTTCCAAGGAAGTGCCTTCCTGCCATTCCACTTTCTCAGAGAAGTGACCCCTGCCCATGGATTCTGCCAAGTAAGTGGTGGGCCACTTGTCCCTGCTTTTCACTCTCTCCACAGTATGAACACTGACCTGAGAATAAAGGGCCCATCTCTAAGTCAGTTGATGGCCCATAATTTGTAGGCTGTATCAAAAGCCAGACCCATAATACTCCTCCCTGGGAATTTGAACTTAGTGACACAGAGGGAAATGACCTGTTGGTAGCAACTAAGAGAGGGGAGTTGTGGTTGAGAACTTCCTGCCACTGAGGCCTCCAGGCTTTCTGGGATCCAAAGTCAGCCTCAGGCAGGATCAGTATCGTTAGTTTCTACACTCAGTGTAGACAGAAAGATCCCTCATTGAGCCCTGTAATAAACACCCATTCCACTCAACCTAGTGAGCCTTCCGAAGTGGCTGCCTTTCTACCAGATACTCTACACACACAGGGGAATAGAATTCTGAATGAATTATAAGGACTGTCCTGTCTGAGGTATTTTAAGGCAGCATTTCCCACAGGAAAGCAGGCATTGTTGCCAGCACATCATCTGTAGAACTTCTTTGTGAACAGGGACGTCCAGATCTGTTAATGAGGAGCAGGGTGGATGCCAGCTATGGGTTTATGACATGCTGCCTAGGATAGCCTTGCTATGGGAAGTCAGATGTGGCCAAGGACAGATGTGTGTATGTCTCTTCAGGTGTGGATGTCTAGGATCATTTAGTGTCTTTTTGGCAGAGTCTACGATACTCGGTACCCTGGGGGGAACCTGATTTGGTCACCATAGTGAATGCATACGCTCATGTTTTGTGCTCTGGGGGTATTTCCTGAAAATAGTGTTTTATTCACCTGGACAATTACCATCTCCCCTTCAAAAACATGGATACTACGAAGCAGTGCACCTTAACAGTAGTTGTACTGCCTCTAAGTGGAGAAGCACATTGAAGGTGTGCAGGGCCTGCAATTTTGACTGAAACATGATTGAAGAACGCTACTGGCATTTATGATCAGGGGCCAGGGATGCTAGATATTGAAGATTTGTGCCATGATCCACATGAATTTTGAATGTCTCACAAGATCTATTTATAATTATCTGAACTTCACACCTAATTTATTGTAACATAAAAGCACAAAGTAGTTTGGCTCAGTTTTAATGGTCACTGAAACTTCTAGGAATACAACTACCATTTAATTAAGAGAAGATCACCCCTTTTGTTTGGAAATTTACCAAGAATTTTTCATTTCAGAAAATCATGTTAACTGATGTTACCAGTAACAATTGCCAGTTTGCGTTGCCATGATGCCGTTTGTGTTAGCCTGCATTGGAGTAGTAACGTTCATGATAATTTTGTGTATATATATATCTATCTATCTGTTTGTGGCTAGAGTGGAAGGACCACAGTCTCAGTGTAGGTCTCCAACTCTCATAACTATCTTGAATCGTGAAGAAGCACTAAGGTTTTCATCAAAGAGTAATATTTTGTAGTGAAATATTATCACCTTTACCTACGAGGTCCATTGTGAGTTTACATTCTTCCTAAGGGAATGCAAACATTCATACACTTCTTTATGTGGAGCCAGACCTTCATCTTCATCCACAGCAGAGAGCAAAGCAGGATACTGCTGCTGAAGGAGGAGAACAAGGGTATCTCCAACTCAGTAAGAGAGAACTTCTCTTTTGGCTCTCTCTCCTTTGACCCATGCTGGGTACGTTCACACATCTTCCTATTTTCCACTAGTTCTGTTTTCCATCTCCAAACAGATCATCTGCTCCTGTGAAGTATCACGATTATGAGGACCAGGTCTCCACAACTGTTCCCTAGGTCATTTTTCCCATTTAAATTTGCTTCAATTCATGATTATCATCCTCATTAGTCTCAGAGGAGTAGAAGTTCTTGGACTCCAGAGAATGAAGACCTCTACATTTTCCCTAGATGCCATTAACCTTTTCTTTAAGATTTCTTCTGACTCCTTTCTTGGCAGCATTAACTTCTCCTGGGTCTAGTATCAGCTTTGATTATCAAGAAGAAGTGTGCAAATGAGATTATGTTTAAATGACCTTGTATTTCTTAGCTATTTCTCTAGCAAGAATACAAACAGCCCACTTTCCTGAGTACTTACTGTGTATCAGGCACAATTCCGAGTTCTTTATGCATATTGTTTCATGTAACCATTACAAATAACTGTGTGAGGTAGATGCTATTATTATCCCCATTTCATAGATAAGAAATCTTGGAAAGGTTAAATAACTTGCCTAAGATTTCATAATTAATAAGTGTCCTTCTCCGTCCATCAAATATAAATCATTTAATACCCTAAATAGAAAAGCATCCCAGAGAAAAATAAATTGAGAAAGTATGAAAGTGTAAGACTAAATCCATCAACAAGACATTCCATCAGAGTTGTGGTCGTGGTAGGCCTAGCTTTCCCCTAAATATTGGCTCACAATCACTTTCACATTATTCATATCTAAACTATATATAGCAACAATATGTCATCGAGAGAAGAATGACTCTAACAGTTGATGCTAACAGATTTCAGTGCATGTCTCTTTTTACTTTGGCTGCTGTCCTACTTAATTGGCAAATTATTCCTAATCAGAGAACTGAAAAGAATAAAATTTAAAAGCAAGTTACTTGGTTTCTCTGAGCTTAGATATCTGTTTCCAACCATATGACCCTTGTTTTCTTTTTATTTATGGCCTGGGGCAGAGAAGTGTGGATGACTGTGGTTTATATGAACAAGGCCAGTGCCATAGTTTTAAATTCTTTCATGTTAGTTGTCTTTTCTCTATGCTATTACCACAGATGATGCCCTTAATCTTGGTCTTGAACTGTTGAATTTCAGAAGGACCAGGGGAGAAGATGAATCCACCATTTCTACTGAAAAACATACCTAAATGTTGGACATGGAGTAGATAAGCCGTGTGTTGTTGGTTGATATCCAGCTCCTCACAGACTTTCTATTACCTCATATTTCTAGGACTAGAAACCTACTTCCTACATTATTCAAACCCCCTTGCCAGCTGAGTTCTGTTGGGTTCTACTAATGAGAAGCACTCAGGTAGGATTAGAAGGTAGAAGGGTTCTGGTTAGGCAGCGATGTCGGTGGGAAAATGGGCTCATGGTTTCTCCCTGGCAGCAGCGTTTGTGGCATGTGTGATTCATTGCTCTGAGCAACTTAGCTTTTCCCTTTCCCTTATTTGGCCCTGGCATTTTCTTACAGTTACTTATCTTTGTGAAACCTTGTACCTTTTCTTATTTGCACCTCTAGCCCTTCCAATATGTTTGTAATCGGTTTTCTGTATCACATTGCCACCTCCTCTCCCATTTGAAATGAAGTGTTTTCTATTTTCTGGCATAGACCCCAACTTGAAAATAGGTAGGTGGAAATTTATAAGAGCCTATAGCATCATTGTCACAGATAAAAGATAAATTTGATCTGTTGGCTGATTTCATTTATTGTAACATGAAAAGAAATTAATGATAGTTTATATAGAATAAATGGTAAGTAGGAACACATAAAGTATCTTGTCCTAGTGGATTATATCCTGAGAACAAAAAGGATTGCAACAAAAAAGCAAGCAAGCAAACAAACAAAACAAAAAGGAAAAAAGCCTCTTAAACTATTTTTACTTATATAGGGAGAAGTGTTGGTATTGTTTTCTGAGATTCTTCTAGAGCAGTATGTGATAAAACATAAATAATTATGTTGATGTCACAGTGTATGAAGTTTTTCAAAAAGGAAAAAAGAGATACAGATGTAAAAACAAAATAAAACAAAAAACTCTGTGGTCTTGAATTGCCATTGAAATTAGCATTTTAAACTCATGAGGTATCTTATCTTTACTAATGTATTTTCTACCCACCCAAAAGGACTAAAAACAACCAATCTATTAACAATGAGCATCTTCTGTGCCCAAATTGCCATTTCTAAATATCATTTCCCAATTTAAAGAATCAGGGATTTTTGGAGAAATGGGTGATTCTAGGCTTGGGGCAGGAAATGTACAAGATGATTCTAGAACATCTTGCCATGTCATGAAGCAAGAAAGCTATCAAAGACTAATGGTGTTATGTCAAAGAAACTCAGGTGCCAAGTTGAAGAATTTCCCATTGGCTAAATATGGGTCAATTTGAACATCAGTAAGAGTAATAACTCTAATGGATTAAAGCACATAAAATATGCTTAAATACATGAGATTTTAATAATTTAAAAATAGGAAACATCATTGGCCACCTTTGGAAGATGCTAGGGAGCCAACTCATATAGTGGATGAATAATTATTTTATTCTGCCTTTCTTATAGGGGCTGTATTGCACAGTAATCACATAATTGATTAGAGGAAATTCCTCTTTATAAAGGATTCCAGATAATAAAGGAAGGATAGAATTAGAATATCACCTTTCTATAATCCCTAATAAATTAATGGATTTAGGCAGTAAGCATCAGTGACAGCTAACATTACAGAAATTGAGTGAACCAGATAGATGTTAAAATACACCACACCATCTTCAACATACTCTTGGTTAAAAAAATTGAAACCAAGTCTAATAAATCCACTAGAACTAACTACCAAATTACAGAGAACAGAGGAAAAGTTTAAACAACATCATGGAATGAAGTCTGCAAACCCTAGATTGTGGGTTTTGACACATATAATGTGGATTTTGACATGCATAAATTATAAGAAGAGGAAAGAAGTAATGGAGGGGAGCCTATAGGTCAAAAGGGATTTAAGGAATGTCAAATAATTGCAGTGTAGAATCCTATTGGATCCTGATGCAAACAAAATCATAAGACAATTGGAGACATTTCAACATTCACTATAATTAATTATATAAACTTAATTTTCTTTTGGTTCAGTAATAATTCTGTGGTCATCTTTTAGAAGGGTCTTTATCTTTCACAGATATGTATTGAAGTTCCTGTGGAGAAATGATACCTGGAATTTGCTTTAAATAATCCATGGAAGGGAGAATTATAAAGATACATACAAATGAAAATTGGCCATGAGTTGGTTAATTGTTGAAGCTGGATTATAGATATACGGAGGCTTATGATATTACTCTCTCCAGTTTTGTATAATTCTTGAAATTTTCTATAATGAAAAAATGGAAAAAACCCAGAGGGGTGTAAGTTGATCTTAGTTTTCTGATTTCAGGTAATTAAAGGCATTCAGCTGTCAGTGATTGCTGCCTACTATGAGTTCCTTGGCTATTTCTAGGTACAGGGACTACATCAGAACTTAAATACATTTTGAAAACAACTTTATGCCCTTCAGCTTGAAAGGTATAGACAGCTAGTAGCCACAAAAAGAATGTGTTTCCAATTGCTGCTGTTACAAATTACAACAAACTACAGGCTTAAAACAACACAAATTTATTTTATCTTACATTTCTGGAGGTCAAATTCCAAAAAGAAGTTCCCTGAGCTCAAATCAGGTCTCAGCAGGGTTGTGTTCCTTCTGGAAGCTCTGGTGGGTAGATTTGTACTTCGGTTTTTCCGTCTCCTAGAGGCTGCCTCCATTTCTGAGGCCCATGTCTGCATCACTCTGATCTCTGCTTCTGTTCTCACATTCCTACTCCGACTCTGCTGCTTTTCTCTTTCGCTTAGAAGAATCCATGTGATGACATTGGTCTCACCTGGATAAATCATCTCAAAATCCTTAACTTAATCACATCTACAAAGTCTTTTTTGTCATGTAAGGTAACATATTCAAAAGTTCTGGGGATTAGGATGTGGCTATCTTTGGGGAGCCATTATTCTGCCTACCCCAAAGAGATAAAGAAGTTAGAAAACAAGATTAATAAGGGAAGGTATATCAGTCAGGATTCAACCAGGATATAGGAACTCTTCTGATACTTTAAACAGAGGTAATTTAATACAGAGAATTTGTTACACAAGAGGTGGAAGGTCTGACAAGTCAAAGGATGGTGCAGTACCCCAGGGTTTAGCAATAGTAGAAGCTACTATCATTTCTAAGATGGGAGGGGGCACGGGAAGGAGGTGGTGTTACCAGGATCCAGGAGCTGGGGTGATTTTGTGAGAATCATGTTGGAGACTTCCCAGTGGAAGTTGGGAGCGAGGAGGTAGGGGCTATCTGGTGGTAATCTGGACTCCCAGAGGAGACATGGGCATCACTGGGAAATATAGTAGATTCTTGTTATCTGTGGTAGTTGTGTTCTATAAAGTTACCACAAACACTGAATTAAATACTGAACCATCACTCCTAGAGAAAATATAGGATTAAGTTCCTATGAGCCTCTGGTCATAGCATTTTCCTCAATCCATCAATCTATAACCTTGTTTTATGTGTTTCTGTTTAAGGCACCTTACTTATATTATTGCTTCATTAACATTGAACTCATGGCCAACAGCACTATAAGTTGTGACTGAATGAAGCTTATCTAACACGTGTATTTTCTCCTAAGATACACCATAGCACACCATAGCCATCTTGTGCTTAGGAACACTAGACAACACTTCAGCACTATGTGTGGGGGCCATTTTAAACAGTGATATCACCAACAAAAAACACACACATGAGAAAAATAGGACACTATACCATCAAAAAGGACCCTTATTTACAGCATAAGAACTGAAATAAGGCAAAGTATTGCCTTGTCTGACCTCAGCTGGAGACACATGTCAGGCAATTCAAATTTTTCATTGTTTTGTACATGTCTGTGAATGACCATGGAAGTGTCACAAATATTGATTTGGGGATTACAAATAGATTTTAGTAAGTAGGAAAATTTGCAGTGGAAATTCATGAATGGAATTCATGAATAATGAGGCCTGACTGGACTTGTCAGGACAGAGGTGGAATAATACCCTGGATCCTTCCTATCTCCTACGTTCTAGTCTTATACCAGGGTTCTCTTTGGCTAAATCAGTTGTAAGAGAGTCTGGGAAACAGAATTGGCAGGAGGAGGATGGAGAACACATCTGATTTCAAAGAGGCGATGCACACCACAAAAAGTTTAAAGAACGAAGATTTGGCAGTGAAAGAATGAATGGGAAACATTCAAGAACTTAATGATTGCCTTTAGATTTATAGATTTAGATTTATAGGCCTTACAGAGAAGAAGATGACAGGCTGTTTTTAATTTTCATAAAACCAGTATAAATTGATTTAAATGAAAATAGACGTACTGGATGGAAGATTCTTTTTTTAAACATTTTTTATTAAGTTTTTAATTTTAATTCCAGTATAGCTAACATACAGTGTTATATTAGTTTCAGGTGTACAGTATAGTGATTCAACACTTCCATACCCAGTCCTCATCACAAGTGCACTCCTTAATCCCCATTACCTATTTCTCCCATTCCCTCCCCCGCAAGCTCCCCTCTGGTAACCATCAGTTTGTTCTCTATAGTTAAGAGTCTGTTTCTTGGTTTGTCTCCCCTCTCTTTTTTTCCCCTTCACTCATTTGTGTTGTTTCTTAAATTCCACATACGAGTGAAAGCATATGGTATTTGTCTTTCTCTGACTGACTTATTTCACTTAGCATTATACTCTCTAGCTCCATCCACGTCATTGCAAATGGCAATATTTCATTCTTTTTTATGGCCAAGTAATATGCCATTATTTCTCCTTCATCCATTCATCTATCGATGGATACTTGGGCTGCTTCCATAATTTGATTAGTGCAGATAATGCTGCAATAAACATAGGAGTGCATGTATCCCTTTGAATTAGTGTTTTTGTATTTGGGGGTTAAATATCCAGTAGTGCAATTACTAGATAGTGGGGTAGTTCTATTTTTATTTTTTTGAGGAATCTCCACACTGTTTTCCGCAGCGGCTGCACCGATTTTCACTAGGTTTCCTTTTCTCCACGTCCTTGCCAACACTTGTTATTTCTTGTGTTTTTTACAGCCATTCTGACTGGTGAGGTGATATCTCATTGTGGTTTTGATTTGCATCTCCCTGATAATGAATGATGTTGGGCATCTTTTCATGTGTCTGTTGGCCACCTGGATGTCTTCTCAGGAGAAATGTCTGTTCATGTGTTCTGCCCATTTTTAAATTGGATTATTTGTTTTTAGGTGTTGTATGGAAGATTCATGAAAACTCTTCTACCTGTAAAAATTGAGAGATCTAAAAATACTTTAGAAAGGAGGAATGAGGAATTCCCTTCCTTAGAAATGTTAAAGGCCAGGCACCAATTTATTTGCAGTTATTCCGTGGCTGGCCTAGCCAGAAATATGCATACTCAGTGAGGTCTGAGCTGGCCCTCCCTATAATTCTGTTTGTGGCGTAGTATCACCTTGAACGCTGGAGAGTAGCAAATGCCAATGCAGCTGCCTCACTGTCTTGAATCTGAGAAAGGAAAAAAAACCTTGTGTAGCAGAAGGGTGGTGAATAGGAAGCAAATCAACTAAAAGATCACTTCAGCACAGGGGTTGGTGGTTTACTTGAGTAAGTGATTTATGACACAATGTTTTTATTTGCTTTGGCATTACAGGGATAAATTATTGAGTGCTAATTGTATGTTGATAAGCTGTTCCTGCTTAAATTTATTCCTTCCTTAGTTTGTGTTAATTGGGGCATATTGGAACAGAAGGGGAATTGCCCACTTACTGCCTGGTTTGGTTTATGCTGTTGTAATTGCATCTTCACTGTTATTCATGTTAAATGAATAAGGGAGCGCCTACCCGTGGATTTTGTTTGACTTCCCATTAATGCGCATTTCTTTTTCTCAAAAATGAAATGTTAAAGAATAACATCAATCCTATTGTTCGAGTTTACTCAAGTGGTAGCGGAAGGTAGGGTCAGAGGTGGACTGGCAGAAGGCTGGGGAATTTTAAATGCATATTTTATCATTTGAAATGTAAATCTTTTTTAGATAGAGCCATCATGGGGGGAGGTGGTAGGGTGGGGGAGGTAAGAGGACCAGATACTGAATGTTTCCTGCTTTCTCTCCCCCTCCCCCCATCTCTCTGTCTCTCTCTCTGTGTCTCTCTCTGGCATGAAAGGTTTTGGGTGGTGATGTAGTGTGAGAGGCCAGCAATGAAAATCTGTGTGTGCCATGTAGGAATGTGGGTATGGATGGGCTGGGGTGGTAACTACCAGATATTTGGGCCTTGTCTCTTAAGAGTCTCTGTAATAAGTACTCTAACTCCAGGTAATTTGCATGAGTCCAGATTTTAAGAAATCTGTACAGACACAAAACACAAATGGCCAGCAGGATCAGGAGAAGAAAGCTGGCTTGAGAAGCAAGGCAACCAGCAAGTGCAGAGGAAATAGTAGTAGGCCAAGTAGGCACACCAGACCAGGGTGGGGGGACCCAAGGGCTGTCTGAATGACTTATGCTACATGATCCAAGGGCCGTCTTGTAAACATTAATCCTAGACACAAATTTTGCTCTCTGCCTTGGTTTTATAAATTCTGCTGGATGTAGACCAGAGAGAGGTGGGCCTTGCAGGTGGCAGGAGTTCCTGGCTATGGCAGGGACAGTGGCGCTGCTCTCCAGCCCTGCTCCTGGGACTCGGATCCCCTTCCACTTCTCTGCACTCGGCTGTGACTCTCCTCCCTCTCCCAGTCTTGTTCTTAGATGGCACATACAATCTCTTTCTTCTGGCTCATCTCCCTCAAATTAAAATAGAAAAGAGTTGCATTTAAGCCACCATTCATGCAGTTTTCCTGGTCATAGTAGAAAGCAGCTCATTGGGCTCTGTGTAGAGAAGATTGTTGAGGATTAGGTGAGTGTAGTTATCCAAAGACACATCACTCTGAGAGTGCTGAAAGAACCTTGTAACTGGGTAGTTTACCTACTGCATTGCCCTAGAGGTATGGATTGTGAGGGCAGGGTCATGCTGAAATCCCAGGAAATATCTTTAGTTCATATATATATATATATATATAATCATTTATATATAGATAACAAAATTATTTGAGAGAGAGAGAGAGAGAGTGAGCAAGCATGGGGCAAGTGGGAGAAAGGGCAGACGGAGAGAGAAACTTAGACTCCCTGCTGAGCAGGGAGCCCCATGCAAGGCTTGATCTCATGACCCATGAGATCATGACCTGAGCTGAAACCAAGAGTCGGATGCTCAACTGTCTGAACCACCCAGGTGCCCCTATCTAGTTCAAGCCATTTGGCTATTGGTTAGTTAGTTAAAACAGAGGCCATAATTACAGGAAGATTAGCTAAAATGTCATTGTTACTATGATGTATTTGCTCATCCTATCGTACTTACTCATTTCCTTCCTGGTGAAGGAAAACCAGCTAAGTTGTGGCAACCCCCATCTCACTGCTGTAAAACTGTTCAACTGAAACATATTCTACTAAAGCATGCCATGGCCTAACAGTCCTCCTTAGGCGTCACAGGAAGTAATGAAAAGAGGGCAGGAGAGGAAACAGAGTTCTGGGTTCTAGCTATTGACAAGACTCCTTCTACCCTTTTCCCCAGGAAGCTGGAGACTTCCCAGGGAAGATTCTGGTACCCAGGGAGCTGGGGCCAGGAGCTGGAGCCTCTTGGCAACAGTACTGCCTGGAGTGCTGAGACCTGGAGGGGAAGCAATGCCAGCATTCAGAGGATAAAGCAAGGGTTCAAATTCTGGAAGTGGGGGACCAAGTTGGGACCCCAGAGCTGGCTGGGAGACATGGAGTGAGCTCAGTGTCCGTTGTCAGTAGGTCCCATCCCATGTCAGTCTCCAGGTCCCAGCCACCAAGATTAGCCCAAGGCCACCCATGGCTTTAGATTGGAAGGAGGAAGCTAGAGCAAGAGGGGAACTGCCCATCCACTGTTACCCAGAAAGGTGAAATGACTTGTCCAGGGTCACCCAGCTGGAGGTGGCAGTTAGATCCAGTTCTCTGAGCTTTCAGGAATGCTTTTCTTTTATAACCTCCAGCCCACCTGTGGCATCCAGGTCCATTCTGACCTTGGGTGAAAGGGACGCTAAAATCACCCCAACCAAATAAACAGGGAAACAGGAAACTAAAATGGGATTCCGGAGTTATTCGAACTCCATATTAAACTGTTGTCCTATTTTTTAACTTGGTCAGGTAAAAGTTATAGGTGATGGGGACAAAAGTCTTGAGAAAAATTGAGTAGTCACCACTCAAGTAAAAAAGATCGTTCCTGCTCCGTGTAACTGATGATTGACATCAATACAAACTCCTTTGGTTTTCTTGGGAAATCTTAATCTTGATTTGATTTTCTATCTGCTGGGCTGTTATGGTTGAGATCTGGCAGGTAGAAGTTTGCTCTAGACCTTGCATTTCAGAGTGGGGTCTCCAGACCGGCAGAGTTAGTCTCACCTGGGACCTTTTAAGAACTGCAAAGCAGTGGGCCCCACTCTGGGCCTAAGGAATCAAAATCTCTAGGGATGGGTCCAGAGATCTGTGTCTTAACAAGGCCTCAAGGTGATTCTAGTGTACTCTAAGATATGAGAAGCCTTGAACTAGAATAAAAAGGCAGTGTCAAGTAAAATAATATGAAAGGCAGTACAAAGGAATAATTCAAACTCTGACAGTTGCCAAGTAGGAGACCTTGGACAAATGACTGTCTCTCTGTGCCTCGGTTTCCTTGATTCTGAAATGGTTGGGTCTGCCTCATAAGGTAGCTGGGAAACTCAAAGGAGATAATGCAGGCAAAGCCTTGCCCATATTTATTGGGTACTCAGTACATTTTACTTATTAGTCTCCTGATTACTGCAATCCCAGATGTCTCTAGCTCTGGCAGCTCATGGTGTGAGTTCCAGACCTTTCCTCATGTTCCCCCCCTCTCTTTCTCTCTCTCAGTGCTTCCGCTGCTCCATCCAAATCTTGTAGCTGATTTGGAGTGAGTTCTTCAGGACTGGGCAGGGGGCCTCTTGAGCATCTCTAGTGGCTCCCTGGTTTGATCCAGATGGGATTAAACCATATTTGGTCCTACTTCGTGCTATAGGAAACAGGTTGTGGGAACCTTGTATTCTGAGCCAAATGTCCAGACCCATTAGCCGTAAGCATGAGTCTCCTTAGGCAGAGTGGGAGGCTCCAAGCTCAACACTGGGACTGCCCTCAGAAATTCAAAGTGTCTGGCCTTGGTGGGTTGGAGAGTCCCACTTTGGCCATTCTTTGTGGCGACTGCTGCCGGCATCCATGCAGCCACTTTTGGAGCAAGAGGCCAGCCCCCTCTCCAGAGCAGCCTGTAGCCAGCCCCTGTGTCGCAGAATACAGAATACAGAGGAGTGGCAGGCTGGAGCACAGCTGCCGTTGTCTCCCTCAGGGCCACCATAATGTCTCCCAGGGGGCCAGCCCAAGCTTGGATGAGCCTTGGAAAATTAGTGAGCAATTCTGACTGGTTTAATTTTTCTCTCTGAAGAACTTGAGAGACCATGTCCTCTTAATCATCTTTTGAGCAGAAAGACAAGAGAAGAGAGAGACATACAAAAAAACACAGAGCAGTTAATCTGTTCATTCATGTTCAGTAAATGACTCTGTGCTCTGAGTACATTCATTCTTTTATTCTACTCTTATTGGACACCCACTTTACACAGAGCGCTGGTGATACAAGGGTGAATTAGGGACATTTTGTCCTCAGGAATTCTGCAAGTAGGCAGGGAGGAGGAAGGCAAAGGGGCCTATCACTTGATGAGTGCTCACTGTGTGCCAGGCACTGGGCTAAGTTGCTTCACCCTCATGAGAACCCCATGAGGTCGATATTCTTACTATCATTTGACAGATGAGGACATTGAGGCTAAGAGAGAGGAAGTGACTGACTTGGAGTCACCCATTTGGGAAGAGACAGTACTCTGTGACACAAAGCCTTCCCTTCTTTTCTTCAGCATGCTGCCTCTGTGGGAGCATGCTCACTCATCCCTAGTGCAATGGACAGGATTATTAAGTGCATGAGAAGATGCAAGTTCTGAGGACCGCTGCCAGTGGAGAGGGATTGCTCCTGTCTGCCATGAGTGCCTTGAGGCGTAGTCTAAGGGAGGGTGTGAGCCCAGGGAAGCAGGTGGAGGCAAGTTCCTGAGCAGTGCTGCCGGGAAGGCTGGGCGAGGGGGTGGGGTGGGCCAGGTGGGCCCTGAGTGTGGGCTGCAGTAGTCCATGATAAGGAAGTGGAAGGACCAAGCAGCTATTATCCTAGGTCAGGCCTTGTCCTCAGTGTGATTCTGGCCAGTACCAGTTATCAAGCAGGATTGGATAAGCTAGGACAAAACTTGGAATGTATCTTGTACTCCTCGATAAAATGCAATAAAACCTTGTCCATGTGTTACATTTATTTTCATTTTTATCGTCACGTCCCTGCCCCCCCACATTTCCTCAGTGCCCACAGATGCACGAAATGCTCAGCATTAGGGTCAGAACATACTAATACCTCTCCTCACACAGCCCCTTCCCTTGTCCATGCTGGGTCATAGCAGCCACCCCCTGCTGACATCACATGAGAATAGCAGGCAGAAACCGGCACCGGCAGAGAAATGAAAAGGCCCCAGGTGCTCCGACATGCCTTGCAGGCCTCAGAAGGTAGTGACATGATTCCCACTTTCTGGATGTGGCCACTGATGCTCAGGGAGTCCAAGGTGTGAAGGACTCAGCTGGTGAAAATGGGACACTCTCTTTCCAAAGTTAGTGCCTTAGGAGTTAAGGGGGCAGTTGATAGGTTTCTGGGGACAAATAATAATCTGTGATAAATTTAGTTGATTCAAGTTAATCAATTAAAAGTTAATCAACTTGTATTGCCAAAGATGAGGCAATGTGGTAAAAGGGTAAAACAGACTGGACTTTGTAGTCAGACAGTCCTGGGTTCAAATCCTGGCCCCACTGAGGCTTACCAGGTTAATCCCTATGTCCCTTGAGCCTCTCTTTGTCACTTGTAAAATCAAATTAATAGCTCATAGTCTAAGGGGTCATCAAGATGAGGTGGTACAGTTTATGTATACTATAAGATACGTATCTTAGCAAAAGAGATCTCCTCCTTTCCTCCATCTTCTTCTTCCACAAGTGCTTGCTTCCAGATTAGCTGCTTTGGACATGTGAACATTGGCCATTTCGATCTACTCAGCTTGAGTATCATTTTATTTACCTGAGACAGCAGGGATACCCACATACTTTATTTTTATGGCCAAGCGCAAGAGAGCTAGGACAATCAGCACAATGGCTGAGCTCTCCTCCAATAATGTTGAATGACCTAAGTCTGTGTTGTTGGCCTTTTGAAAGTGCCATGGTTTCATGGTTTCATGGTTTCAGGGCTCATGGTAGTTGTATGTGGCAGAGATTGGCTAGTGGTTCATCAACCTTTTTCCCTTTTCCTCTCAGCTAGACTATATTCTCCAGTCTCTCTTAGAGTTTGGTGATCATGGGATTGAGTTCTGGCCAATAGAACATGAGTGGAAATGATGGGAATGTGGAATGTGGGTGAAAAGCCTGGCCTCTAAGAATCTCCCACAAACCCTCCTCTCTTTCCTCATCTGCTGCCAGATAGAAGATCAGTGAAGGACTCTGAGGCTGTTGAAGATGGGCAACCTGGATTTCTGCACGACTGCGTGGAGCAGAGTAACCATTCCACATCGCAGCCTGCACTGGACTGTTAGTAAAACATAAACTCTTACTATGT
This sequence comes from Ailuropoda melanoleuca, assembly GCF_002007445.2. Classification (NCBI taxonomy): domain Eukaryota; kingdom Metazoa; phylum Chordata; class Mammalia; order Carnivora; family Ursidae; genus Ailuropoda; species Ailuropoda melanoleuca. The sequence goes on along the minus strand of NC_048219.1, from coordinate 143,707,194 downwards.
TAAGCCACTGAGACTTGGGCTTCCTTGTAATAGCAATTAGCCTGCCCTAAATAATTCAGCCTGCTTATAACTTATAGCGGGATCTTTCCAGCCATCATTGGTACTCTCTCTAAATGACTGTATAAAATAAAATACCCTGGGAGGGTTAATATATAAATTAATTTCTAAGCTTAGCCCACCTGGTCCATGCGGGGCCCTCCAGATATGTGCCATTGATTTGACCACAGGTACAGCTGAGGTGAGGAGACAACCAGCGCACTGGTTCTCAAAGTTTCGGTATGACACGCAGTTTGTTAGAAATGCAAATTCTTGGGCCCCATCTCGGGTCTACTGGATTAGGAACTCTGGGAGTGGGGCCCAGCAGTCTGCTTTCCCAAGCCTTCCAGTGACTCTGGGGCATCAGGCAGATTACTTGAGAACACCCGAAGGAGGACGGCTGGAGACCTGCTCCCATGCAGACCAAGGGCACCGGGTGAAGGGGACAAGGAGAGGGGAACCAAAGATGAGGACTTGGCAATGGTTCCTTATGATTATATTGCTGATATGGCACAAAGTTGAAAAATGTGATTTGTCACATCATAGAGGATTAATTGCTACACCTGAATTCTTAGTGTTAGTCGGCTTGGGCTGCCAGAAGAGAATACCACAGACCGGGTGGCTTAAACCACAGAAATTTATTGTCTCCAAGTTCTGGAGGCTGGAAGTCCAAGTTCAAGGTGCTGAAAGGTTTAGTTTCCTCTGAGACCTCTCTCCTTGGTTTGCAGATGGCTGCCAGCTTGCTGCCTCTTCACATGGTTGTCCCTCTGTGCACGCACACCCCTGGCGTCTCTCAGTGGGTTCTGATGTCTCCTTCTAAAGACAGTACACAGATTGGATTAGGGCCCTACCCCAGAGGCCTCATTTTAACTTAATCACCTCTTTAAAAGCCTTATCTCCAAGTAGTTACACTCTGAGGTGCTGGGGGTTAGGACTTCCACATATGAATTTTGGGGAGAACACAATTCAGTGCTTAGCATCTATGTCATCTGGAATATTACTACCTTCTAATTTTCTTGTCCCTCTTGAAACACTCTTAAATAATCATGGAAAATAATCATGGAGCCAAAGATAGTTACATGCTAAATTTGTTTTAACACATTGTTTGGAGTAAAAGCTTGCTCAATTTTATTCTAACGTGAAGTTAGAACTGAGTTAATATTTTTGGCAGTAAGTTGGCTGATTGAAACTAGATCCAGAAAAAAGTAATACAAAAGGAAATGGGGCCTGTTTTAAAGAGAGTTTCCCCGAATGAATGTACAGAGCTTGGCAAATGGGGGGTTGGAAAACAACCTTATGATCTGCTGGAAACACATTTGGTCCTGAGTAGGGGGCTGCTTAATGCCACGGTAAATGGAAAAATATGTCTTTGAAATTTTGGTCTTTGGAAATAAACAGAAGGATACTTTTATTAAGGGTAGAAAAATGAGTTCCTCTGAGATGCTTTTGAGTCACTTTGGCTGTGTAGTAAGCTGTGGTAATAATCTTAAATAGTCATAATGACTGAGTAACGCAGAAGGAATTTTATATGCGGAAAATAGAATGGGTGAAAAACAGACCGACAACTCTTTTTAAAACTCATGTTTCACCAGCTCGTAGGTTTTTCCCAAGAGAACTCTTCGGCATGTCAGAGCACTGCTCTCTCTTTCATTCCGCATTCTCTGTTCATGTGTGTCTCCTCTTCCCTCGGCTCCCTCCCCTTCATATTAACTAGCAGGGGTCACGGATTCAGTGCCCTGGCTGCCAGGGCGAGCTCTGCCATACCAGCTTCAGGTAGTCTAAACTTGGGGCAATTTAGCTGCCTTTAAAATCCCATTGAATGAACTTTCTTATCACTTGTTAACTGCCAGGGCAAAGTTCATTGAAAAACATTCTCACAGCTAGTCTGTGAAACGGTGGCTTTTGAAATCCTCTGCATACGGGCACGTTAGCCTATGCTCAAAATATGCTTATGGGGCAAATTCTGATATGATTAATGTTGGCATCATTGAGCATACATTAGTGGAATTTGCATATATATAAATTTGAATAATGTTCAAGGACATTAAATGATTTCAGACTTAATAATGATCGTAATAGCTAACATTAAGTGAAGCATTATTTGCCAGACATTGCTGTAAACATTTTATATAATAATGTAATTGGTTCTCACAACAGCCCTAGGAAATAGGTCCTATTATCTACCCATTTTACAGATGAGGAAATTGAGGCACAGAAATGTTCAGTAAGTTGTCCAAGATCACACGCTAGCCCATAAGCAGCAAAACTGGGGTGTGAGCCCAGACAGGCTTGACTCCAAGCCAAGCCTTATGTGGCTGTAGTTGTTAAGAACACTGAGCCAGAAAAATGGCTTTGCCTTGCCAGGACAGGTCATATGAGAGCTGCATGGAGGCTTCCCTCTTAACGCAGGGCTTCAGCAAACTTATATTCACCCAAACGTGTTATCTGGGGGAGTTTGAAAACAAAGTGTGAGTCTGTAGGACTGGGATCCTTGGACTTCCCCTCTGTCACTTTGGAGAAACTCTTATGCTTGTATGCATTTAAGAAATGTCTATTTTAGGGCTATTTGCTGGGTCCCAAAGAACTGTGACTTGACTGAGGCAGCCCATGCTCTCCAGGAGCACAGCAGTGTTGGGAGAGCACAACCCAAAGACATAATGACAATACAATCTGATAGCCCCGAGAATAGAGGTCAGAGTCAGGAGCCGGGCGACTGGGGAAGAATTCACAGAGGAGGTATTGACTGCGAAGAGTATAAAAGATGAATAGAACTTCACTGCTGAGTAAGGGGGGGGAGTGCCAGGATATGGGGGGAAGACACGAGGGGCTTCTCAATAGGAGCACAAGTGGGGGCCATGATGAGGCCCAAGGGTTGGGGCTTGGACTGCATCCTTGTGGGATGCAGAGTTAGCCAAGGTTTGAAAGCCAGATAGTGCCATCCACAACGACATAATTGCTTTTTAGCAAGGTAAGTATGGATTTGTCTAAGTGGAATGTGGGTGATTCATGGGGGAGTATTTATTACTCTAGAAATGGCTTTATGCTAATGTGGAAGAAGTGACGGTCTTGGTGCTCCAGATCCCTCCAGACCCAAACCCCACTTACAGCTCTCTTATTTATTTGCTGCTGTTTGGAGTCCCAGATTTAGAGACTTCTTCCTTTGTTTAAATGCTTTTTCTACCACGTGCAGGATATTCTCATAAGTCACGGAAATCTAGCTATGCTAGCAAGCTCACACAGCTCTCCTGAGGGTAGGTTTGGTGAGACATGGAGGGAAGGGGGAAAGGAGGAGAGCGGGGGAGTGGAGCTAGGAGCACATGGAGAAATATAGCAGAAATATAGCAGAGGGGACTCGCGACTCAGTTACTCCAAAAGATAATGTAATATCAGGGTCAAATTGGAGATATGTGGAGTTCTGATTATTTTTCAAATGATGACTCTAAATCTTTAGCTTATTAAATACTTTAAAACCACAAGGATTTACCATAATAATTTTGAGGGGCCATTAAAGGACTTCTTAGTTGCAGACAGCAGAATCCAGTCCTGGTTAATATAAGCAGAAAAGGAGTTCATTAAAGGATATTCAGTAGCACATAGAATCTCCAGGAGGGCTTATGAACCAGGCATGGAGCTCTGTCTGTTGCAGGAATGGTGACCAAAATCATACAGCAGAAGCGGTCTAGTGGAGACCCTTCTGCTTCTGCTTTGGCCACAGATACTACACCAGGCACTGCCAACACCACGGATTTTGGTGCTTAATGATTCCACCAGAACTGCCAAATTGCCTCTGAAAACTGCATCTACCTTCACCAGAATGGATTCTAGAAAATGCCGCCGCTGCCTTCTTCTTTCCCTTCTTCCTCTTCTTCCTCCTCCGCTCCTCCCCCTCCCCTTCCCTTTCCTCTCTTTCTCCTCTGCCTCTTCCTCCTCCTTCTTCTTCTCCTTCTTCTGAAAATGCCTCCTTCTTGGCTTCCACAGTAAAGTGTAGCAGTGGTGCGTGCAGTGGGTGAGGCCAGATATTCCCCAGTGCCAGGGACTGGAAAGGCGAATATCTGGCACATTGGAGGGTAGGTAGACTCTGACCAAGACTCATAAAGGGCAGGCGAGCCCCCAAATGTGAGGGCCAGGGGCTTTGAAAGGAGCAAGGAAGCCAAACAGAATGACAAAGATCCCCCCCCCCCCCCCCCCCCCCCCCACANCCCCCCCCCCCCCGCCCCGCCACACAAAGAGTACTTTCGCACATGCTTATGATGCTGCCTGAGTTACTAAGGACAAGGGAACTTTAAGCATGCTCCTGACCATGCCGCTAAATATTTGAAAAGTAGAGCCCTTAGGTTCTTCCACATCCACTAGTTAAAGGCCTGTGCTCTTATGTCAAAATAAGGAGAAGAAATTGCTCGGTTTTAGAATAAGGTTTATGCTTTAGCTTTGGACTTAAGATTTTTCCCTTCTGTCTTTGTCTTTCTTAAAGTGCCGATTTTGCCATATTCTTCAAACCTAATTAGAAATAATGCAAATAAATCTTTGAAAAAATATGTAGCAAATAGTTCTAAGAATATGTCTTCTTATACTTCTAAAAATGAAGTCATAGTTATGTCAATAAATTTTGACTCGATTGCAGAGTGGCTCAGTCAGAAGGGGCATGTCATGTGACCACGATGACAGGTATTCATTCATAATTTGATGACTTCTCCACCTAGAATCTGGCAGCCTGACAGCCCAGCACCTGCTCAAGCCCAGCAGTGAGCAAGGAGTCCCTCAGCAGTAAATGAAGAGATGTGGGTATAAAGAGATGTTTTATCATTCAATATATTTTTTGGTCTCATTGTCCAAGTATGTAAAATTTAGCCTAAGCCTTCAGGTCGACCATAAAAAAGACCTGAGGACCTCGTCATTCTGCACAAACCTCAAGGAGTTGCCTGGAGAAACAATTTATTTTCTGCAGCTATGCAGAGGTATAAAAATGAATGGGTTGTAAAGAACATTAACAATTTAGTGTTACAGTATCTCTAAAATTTTCAATGCACATACCCACTTTGGGGGAATTTATGCTACAAAAGTGAAAGCATCAGTATATAAGGATACATTCACTAAAGATGTGTTTATTTCAGTATTGTTCGTCGTGGGGGGAAAGCCCTTGAATGTCTATTAGTAGAGAAATAGTTGAATAAATTCTGGCACATTTTTCCTGTTAACTGTGATATGTATGCTTAAAAGAATGATTTAGATCTGTGTGTATTGACCTGGAAAGATGTCCATGCATATTGTTTTGTTTTTGAACATAACCTCAAGATTTTATTGTCTTCATTATATAACAAAATATGAAGCCGAGAACTGGATCACTTGGCCCTTTCTCTCCTTATCTCCTCCCAGTTCCGCCTGCTTGCATCTCTTAATAGCAGCATTCTCTTGGATCTGCAGTTGGGCTCAATACATTCAAGCCTCGACACAGTCTTTGTGGTTTCAGCCTTTTTCCGTAAAATCGGCTTAGTCTGCCCACCATGGCCACTCTGCTTCCTGTCATAACACCACTTTCCCTGGGCATAAAGAGAATTTTTGCCTTTCTTGTGCTGTGTCACTTTGTGGGATTGGTGCTTGCCACACTTCTTGCCAAAAGTCAGGCGGGCTTGAGGAACGTTCACCATGTTTGCGAGAGTGCTATCGGCACAGAAAGAAAGCACTATCTCGTTCTCTTAGAAAAGCCATTGCTAAATGAGTAGGAGTACAAACTCATCTTCATGCAAATACCTGTGTGTTGGGGCGCCTGGGTGGCACAGTGGTTGGGCGTCTGCCTTCGGCTCAGGGTGTGATTCCGGCGTTAAGAGATCGAGCCCCACGGGGCGCCTGGGTGGCACAGCGGTTAAGCATCTGCCTTCGGCTCAGGGCGTGATCCCGGCGTTGTGGTCGAGCCCCACATCGGGCTCCTCCGCTATGAGCCTGCTTCTTCTCCCACCCCCCCGCTTGTGTTCCCTCTCTCGCTGGCTGTCGCTATCTCTGTCAAATAAATAAATAAAATCTTTAAAAAAAAATACCTGTGTGTTGTATGTTTATATTTGCTAGGTGAGCACTGAAACGTGCGTGAAAAAATATAAGCCAAATCGTCGCTCTTGCTAGGGGTTAGGGTTTCAAGGTTATTTAATGTGTTACAACAAGCATATATTAGTTTTGTAATTAAGACACAATACAGAGAGGAAAACTTCAGACATTTGATGAGGATTCAATGCAACAGTATTTGTAAAATGCTTAGTGTAATCGTGGTATCTAGTAAGCCTCCAAGAAGTGCTGGATGTTATTGTTTGATTTTTTTCCCTCCCGGTTTGATAGAGCAAACAGCAGCCTGGCTCTTGCCATCGTCCACACTATCGTTACTGCATCTGTGTTCCAGATGGCTTGTAGTCTCGAAGTCCACCATGCACTCTGTCTGTCACCCTTCGGCCTCTGTGTGTACAGTTCCCTGAGAACCTTGAATTCCCACTCCTTCCCCTGGTTAGTTGCTTTGCATTTCTCAGGTCTCAATTTAAGTGGTTTTGTGACCTGCAAGTGAAGGCAAGCGACCTGTCCTTTCTGAGCTGTGTGTCCCATGCCACCCTCGCTGGAATAGTTTGTCCATCTGTGGGGCTGTGTCCATCCATCTTTGCATTCTCAGGGCCATGGAATGGGTCCTCAGGAAACACAGACAGAGTAGCTGAGTGGAGACGACTACCTGGCTGTATGACCGAACCAGAAGAGAGAGAGGCAGACGGGGTTTCTCAGGATAAGCTTGGGAAGCGGGACAGATACCATGTTGCTGCATTTCTTTTCTAACTGCTTCCATTACCTCAATGTAGCATTTTCATTTCTCAGGTTTTTGCAAATTGGAAAAGGACGAAGGTGCTGCTGCTTTTTAAATGATTAATTTGTTCAGATTATCATATAATGTCCCTCCAATTTAGAAGTTATTAACTTGCCAGAGCAGTTAATAACTACTCTTTATTACCTCTCCACATCTGTACAAAAACCTCAGATTAACCAGTGTCAGATAAAAGCAACGGAGAAAACACATTGCAGACTAAAAATTCTGAGAAGGGCTTTGCAGGTGGTGGTTGCAGCTACAACATAAAAAAGTTGTGTGGCCCTTACTGGCAGAGGAATCATTTCTTGGCCTTGTTTAAAATACAATTCTCAAAAAAGGTAAAATTAGTACTCTACCACAGCTATAAAATAAATATATGTTAAAGATTTTCCTCAACTCATGAATCAAGGAGGGATCACGGACGTTATAACTGATTTAAAAGAGAATTCAGAGAAGAGATACTTTAGGGATGGTCCACATTAAAGTGAATAAGAATGTGGGAGCTAAAATGAAGCCATAGTTATGGCAATAAATATTGACTCAGTTGTAGAGTGGCTCAGTCAGAAGGAGCGTGTCTGGTGCAATGGCTAGCTTTAGCAACAGAGCCTCTCAAAGTGAGATTATACTTGAATGTACTGGAAGTTCTTTGGAAGATTGATTTGACACCCTGGGTGGTGTTATAAAGCTGGGGAGAAAATGGCATAACAAGGGCCCCCATACCTACTGGAAAGACCTTATTTCCTCATAAAACAATAGATAAAATGGTGGGAAAGGGCTTTCCCTAGTTCACCAAAGGAAACACAAACATGTGAGACATGGAGGGAGATTCGATGGTGAGACATTCCAGTCGGCAGCAAGAGCAAAGTAAGTGCCCCGTGGGGCTGGGGCAGCCGTAGATGAGAGTCATTCAGTAGCAAGCCCCATATGGGGCAGTAGAGCAGATGGTATTGAACTGGTGAGCAGAGTGATGATGGGGGAATGATCAATCAGCAGAGGGAAGGCAGAGCACAGACAAGTTACAGAAATTATAGGAAACGATCTCCATGTTGGGAAAAATTTGAGTTCTTACCCTTTCGGGAGTAGGTAGGTTAACCATCTATTGCATTGAGAGATGAGCTGTTATAATGTCACTCAAACAAGTGTAGGGTTGCCAGATCTGGAGGGGGGAAAGGGCAAAAAGGGTAAACAGGATTATTAGTTAAATTTTATGTTCAGATTAACAACATTGTTTTTAGGACAAGTATGTCCTGTGCAAAATTTGGAGCATACTTATACTAAAATTTATTTTTGCTGTTTCTCTGAAATTTACCTTTAACTGGACATTCTGTATTTTGTCTGACAATCCTAAACTGGTGGAAGGATAGGGCACTTTTGGATTATAGCTGTACGAACTGTTATGTTTTTCATCAGGCCTACTCTCTGATCTATATGCCACATGCAGCATGTGGCATCCTGATAGGATTGTCCTATCTACCCTTGTCCAAGATCATGCTCTTTCTCCTTACATCCAACCCATTAGCAAGGACTGTGGATTTGGCCTGTGCAATACCCTCAAATGTGTGCCATTGTCTTCACCACCGTCTCTTGAGCTTCGGGTCAAGCTCTCACCTTCCCTGGCCTAGAGATTTGCAAATTTCCTCAGTTACTCTTCAAGTTTTCCTCTTCTGCCATCCCTCCTCCATGGTGTCAACAAATTGTATTTCTGGATTTAATTTTACCCCGCTTACTCACAGTAGATGATTCACTGTGCCCTCCAGCAGGGCCCTTCACAATTCGATCTTACTCTACTTCCCTGGCCATAATTGCCACCATCCTCACTGCCCCACCCTCCTTCTGCTCCAGACACAACCATTATTCACAACCCTGAGCCTCTGCTCATGCTGTCTGCTGTGCCTGCGATGCTTTCTTCTTCTCCATCACACCACTGGCTCCTGCTTCAAAAGCCTACTTAAATATTACCTTCTCTCGAAAGCCTTCCTATGATCCCAAGCTCTCCTCCCTTCATCCACTCAACCTTCTTCTCCTTGTGCTTCCATTATACCATGATGCTATTAAAGCATTTGTCAAATCCTACTGTCAGTAATCGTAGATATCTGTCTTACTCACTAGACTGTGAGCTTCTCAAGGACAGGGATTATGTCTTACTCATCGTTTTAAATATACAGAACCTAGCATAGTGCATGATACAGAGTATGTATACCTTATCAGGATAAGAAGTATGTATTTATAAGTCTTACGTCTCCATCAGAGAAGGAAATTGTCATGGAACTCTTGAAGATGAGGCTGCAAGAACTGGAGGTACGAGAAAGCTAGCTGGGTAAAGACGGAATACATACAGATGCCTATTTTTCTGGTTCATTGGATTGCACACAAATGATCGTGCTCACACATATTTTAGCATGAGCATATGCATGTTTCTTGAGCATTAAGCACATAGGTACAGATGTCTAGCACAGAGTGAAGACAGCAGGGAATAAATGCTCCTGGAACTGGAAGTTCCTAGATGTGTGTCTTCATCACAGGCTTGAGCATACTTCAAGTCTAGGAAGTTGGGAGTTAGGGAAAGAGCCTGACTTGCTGTCCTTTACATCCCTTCCAAGTGTGTAAGACACAGATGAAACTTAGCACTGTAACAAGATAAACCTGATCACCTTCAACATCACATACTTTTCAACTCTTCCAGAATACTTCTGAGCAGTACATCCGACTTTCATACTTGTGAACCGTTTCCCCTGTAGAGTTCATTGTCTGGCCGTGTCCTATGTATGAACCCTTAGCTAAGCCCCCAACAGTATCTGAGAAGTCAAGAAAAGAGAAACTCCTTGCAAGCATTATAGTATTAAGGGCTTTTGCTTATTTTATTTCTTCCTGAGGGACTGTAACTTGTGACTTTCTCATAGGAGAATTAAAAATTGTGTATCATGGGTTACAGGCAAAAGGAAGAGAGAGAATGCAGTTTTTAAAATGTCGTCCCAGGAGCACCTGCACCAGAACCCTTTGATATGCTTGCAGTTCCCTGAGCCCAATCTTCATTTACCAAATCAGAATTTGTTGGAGAGGGGTTCAGAAAACTGCATTTTAAATAAACTCCATACCATTTTATATACTGTGTAAATCGAGAGCTGGTAGGACAGACACACACAACAGAGCCGACTCCACTCACAGGCAGCGGAGACACTCCTCTACACTGTGAGATGGGTGACAAAAGCTCACTTTCAAAGGGCCAAGCTCTTCAGACCATCACTACAGCCACATTCTGGGTAATTGCTCTCATGACTTTGCAACTGTCCAAACTATCACCAGTGGTCAGTGAGGTTCAAAGCTGCTGCTTGCTGGATGCTGTGCGAATCGTTTGAGTTGGCAAGAGAAGCCAGGTGACTCTACGGTGAGTTAAGGATAGATATTTCCAAGAGGACAGGCCTCTAGGATAATACCTAGGATATTGAATAACGAAGCAAAGGGTATATTTCTGAATAGGGGATTAAGTGCACTATGATATTCCTGGAGGCTTTTAGACACTCTGCTGGAAACCAGATAAAACTCAAATTTTCATACTTGAATACAGCAGTACCCTTATTCACGGTTTTACTTTCCGTGATTTTGGTTCCTCACCGCCAGCAGTGGTGGTCTGGAAGCAGATGATCTCCTGATGTATCGTCAGGTCAGTAGTAGCCCAACACTACGCTACAATGCCTGCGTCATTCACCTCACTTCACCTTATCATGTGGGCATTTTATCATCTCCCATCAGCACAAGATGGGTGCATACAGTACAATCAATTATTTTGAGAGAGCAAGAAAGATCACATTCACATGACTTTTATTACAGTATTTTTTTTTACAATTGTTCTGTTTTATTATTAGTTATTGTTAATTTCTCACTCTGCCTAATTTGCAAATTAAATTTTATCATAATTATGTATGCATTAGAAAAAGAGTCTCTAAAGGGTTTGGTACTATCCATGGTTTTAGGGATCCACTGGGGGTCTTGGAACATATTCCCCTACAGATAAGGGGGAGCACTGTATTCAATTTGAAAATTTTATTACTATGGCATAAATAATTAATTAAGCACTTACTAATCACCCTTGTATTTCAGATGTAGAAATGTTGGCGTTTGATACATGATGTAAAGAAATGTAGGATGTGGTACAAAATTGGTACCTTCTCCTTGAGCTTCAGGCTACAACTTGTATCTATAGCTTTTGTCATTGTTTATATGAATCTAAAATAGAAAAGATGGTTACAAGATCATGCTTCTTCAGTTTCTTCCTGCTTACCTAAACCTCTGTGCCTCTCTTTCCCAGCTGGCTCCAGCAGCCTGCGTGGGCGCGGAACTCACTGGGAGCACCTGGTCCCTCTGCTCTTCTGTGAACCGTTCTCTTACTTCTCAATTCCTCTCTAATGGATAACTTTAATTCACCCTGAAATATTTCTCAGCCACAGCCCTGGAGCTCTCAAACCATTTTGCACACTTGTTGTCTTAAGAGGCTTAAATTTTCCCTTTCCTTTGTGAATAAACAGCTGCAGTAGTTATACTGGAAAAGTATCCCAAGTCTGGGGGAGGCTCAGCTAGATTATGATTTTGGTAGGGCCACATAATTATAGCAGTGACTCCTGTGGCTTTGACACTATTTCTTTTAGTACTTTCAGCATGGGTGCTGTTACTACTATTGTGCCAGGATATTCAGGCTTAGGAAGGTTAATTGTCTTACCTGAGGCCACACAGCCCGAGAATGGTGAACTCAGGATTTGATTTCCAGGTCAGCATGGCTCCAGCTCCCAAGCTCTCTCCATCAGCCAGGACATTTGGTGGAAATGACTGGCAAACAGTGTCTATAAATGTGTAAATAGTAAATTTGTCACGGCTAAGTTTCTTTTGCTCTTTAGTGGCCTGGGTTCAACTGAATCAGGGCAGATCTTGTAGCTATTTCAGGTTTAGTTTTAGTGTGTATGGAAGAAATAGAAGCATCCAGGGTGCTAGCAAGGGGAGCAGTGAGGAATCCAGAGGAAGGCCTAAGACAAAGGAAGTAGCAGAGGAACTAACAGGCGGGTGCTGTGTACGAGCAGAAGGAAAGATTTATGCTGTGACCATGCACAATTCCAGCTGATCCCGTACGAATCTACCTCAGAGTCATTTGCTAATATCTGTGAAAAATGAAAAAACTGAAGTTTTTGCATTGATGTTCAGTTTTACCTACAAGGGACCAAATGATGTAATTCAGTGGTTTTCAAACAACAGCAAGAAAAATCTGTAGAGTTTTTGTCTTTCTACTAATTCTAGCCAGCTTGAGGGCCTGGGGGAGGTCTGCACTTCAGCCCCTTGCTCTGAAAGGTGGTGGAGATGATGATGATGACACGTGATCTTCCAACCTCAGATAGATAGGGCTGTTAAGAACTAGGAAACCAGAGATCCTATATAAATATCTAGTGGTGTTATTTTGCAGTCATTCATGGTAGTACTGTCAATCTTCGAATGTTTTATTTCTTTTGGAAAAGTTTATATCTTGTAAGTGCTTTCTTTTTCTTTTTTTTTTTTTTTAAAGATTTTTATTTATTTATTTGACAGAGATAGAGACAGCCAGAGAGAGAGGGAACACAGGCAGGGGGAGTGGGAGAGGAAGAAGCAGACTCATAGCGGAGGAGCCTGACGTAGGGCTCGATCCCAGAACGCCGGGATCACGCCCTGAGCCGAAGGCAGACGCCTAACCGCTGTGCCACCCAGGTGCCCCCTTGTAAGTGCTTTCTGATACTCAAGAATTTTGTACCACGTACCCAGCTTTCCTAATGGGTCAGGGTATTCCCATTTTTCTCATTTTTCTATTAGCCATTGTGACTTCAAATCCTATTTGGTGAGAGCATAGGGGTTCCCCGAGACCACCTCCAGGTTTGGTAACTTGCTAGGAGCACTCACACACACTCACAGGACTCAACACTTGATCATAGTGAAAAGGCACAAAGCAAAATCACCAAAATCAGGGAAAAGGTACGTGGGGCAAAGCCTAGAGGAAATTAGTCACAAGCTTCCAAGCATCCTCTCCCTGTGGAGTCACACAGGCTACGCGTAATTCCTCCAAAATCAAATGGTAACATCACATGTGAAATGTCATCTATCAGGGAAGCTTTATAGAGACTTATTGCCCCAGGTTCTTACTGGGGCTGGTCACATAGACTCCCTCTGCCTGGCATGTTATCAGGAGTCCAAGGCTGCTATGTTTATTCTTTTCTGCTCAGTAAACGTCGATCTTTTTTTCCCTAGTCACCAGTTTAAACAATGTGGATATAAAAATACCTAAGGAAAATTTGGTAATGTTATTTTCACATTGATGCCAGCATTTCTAAAATGAGAGTTCTCATTCAAACTCTCTGAACTGATAATTTACTCTGCTCCTGTAAAAGCTCACCATTATATGATGAAGTGAAATAAAAATACCAAAAATGAAACAAAAATAAAAAATGAAGAATCTAATTAACATTTAGAGATATTATAGCAAAACATTATGTTTTTTGTACAGAAAGTTTGATGAGAATATTTAAATCTATCCCTAAAGCCCAACATTTTTGTGTACAAGAAGATCATGAAAATCACTCTGAAAGCTCATGTATTCATTAGATGAAATGTTAAGTGGCTCTAACAAGAGAGGCAATCACAAGGTAGCTTGCAAAACAAAGATGTTTACTGTCTCACACATAAGGGTTCCAGGGTGAGTGGTTCAGATGGGTGAGGCTGCTCTGTCAACTCCATTAGGGACTCAGCTGATGGCAGCCCTGCCATTTGCATCAAGTGGTTCTCCATACAGTTTTCCAAGTTCTGTCCATTAGGGCCTGAAGGAAGGGATTATGAGTGGAAGTCCAGAGCCCAAAATTTCCTCTTAAGAATGAAAATTGCTCCCATAAGTTCTGCATATAGTGTACTGGTGAGAGATTGGTCACATAACCACATTTAGCTGTAAGGGAAGCTGGGAAATATAATCGAACTACAAGCCTGGGAAGAAGGGAAGAACAACTTTTGGTGGACTGCTAGCCATCTCCCCATGGCCATAAGAGTTCTCCATTACAGGTGCAAGTCAGGATATTTAGCACTTTATTTAGAGATTCATAACTTTCCAAGTAATTACAGAGCAAATCAAAGCATTTTCTAGAATGATGTTCAAGCTATCACTTTAAAGAGTACTATCATACGGGTGCCTGGTTGGCTCAGTCTGTAGACCATGTGACTTTTTTGATCTCAGGGTTGTGAGTTTCAAGCCCCACGTTGGTTGTAGAGCTTACTTTAAAAAAGAAGGAAAAGAAAGAGTACTGTAATAAACTGCAGCATAAGAAATTCCAGGATGTAAAACTCATGCTGACAATTTTACCTAAATGCTTTCAATGTATTTTTATTATTCTTCATAGTTTTACCCCAACTCTAGTTGTTACATTATTTCTCTCAAGTTTGCTCTTTTGAGCAACATGTAATATTTCCTGCCCCAAGCCATTCCTTCACAAAGGGCTTTGGTTCTGTTGAATGCCTTTTAACCTCTATATTATAATTACAATTTCAAGGTTCGGTTGTACTTCCTTAATGTCAATCTAGGGAAATTGAAAAATAACCCACCTCATTTCTACATTTATACCACATCTGTTATCTTACTTAAGGATATAACATAATATCCAACTTCTTGAGGGTATTACATTTATAATTAACTTGCTTATATTTTCATTCCTGATGCACAGATTTTGATTTGTTAAGTTTAAAATTGCATTATAAAACTGTTCGCAAAATTCTTTTGTTGTTTTATTGTATAATCTCCTATGATTTCTGTGGCTTCATGTTAAAGTAGGTGTGAGTAGAAAGGGGTAGATGCGGGTACTGATGACCAGTACTAATGCCTCATATGCTTCATTGGGAATACATAAAACCTGGGTTGTTGACTTGGCCATTTATTTTTTTTCAGTTCCACATTCTGAGATTTTTGTATCACACACACACACGTACACTGCACACATGCATACATATGTGTGTATGTATGTATTTTCCATTTTAACTGTCTTTGGTCTAAATGTAAAAAAAAAAATTCCCCATTTGCAAAAAAGTATCCCCTTGCTAAAAGTGTGGTCCCTTATGTACTGAGATGATACCACTGTGCACCATGATAAAAATTTTCATTTTGATTTTTCTCTTGGTGGTGGAGGCAGCTTTATACAGAATTCTTTTCCCTCTCTCCCACCGTACCTGGTATGATCCAGAGGAGCCGTTCACCAGGTGCCAGATTTGACTTAGGCACAGAGCGTGTGGTCAGAGACAGGATGCAATTAACCAGTTCGTACAGGTCAAAGCTATGACCTAGGATTTACACAGGACACTGAGCCAAACTGCTGTAGACAAATAATCCTTCAGTGCTTTGAATTTACAGAGTGCTTTAAATATGTATAGTTCTCTTCCCCCAAACTATTGCTAATCTATTATCTCCTGATGGTTTCACAAAAGTCTAGAAAAGAATGAAGAGAGAAACATGACTAAATATGTTTTTCTTTATTTTTTCATTTCCTCCTTCCTTCCTCCTCTCCTCTCCTCTCCTCTCCTCTCCTCTCCTCTCCTCTCCTCTCCTCCCTTTCTTCTTTATTTTCTTTGTTATTATTCACAGAAAGAGAAACTAAAGGGGCAGAGATATTTAAGTAAAATCTTTAGAATTCAAATCTATTAGCTGCAAACGCAGTGCAATTGCTGCCATATAAGGATGTAGACGGAGACAGAGGAAAGTGTGTGTGTGTGTGTGTGTGTGTGTGTGTGTGTGCGCGCGTGTGTTGGGTGAGGGGAGTAAGGCAGCTCACAAGTATTCCTACTTCAAATCTTTCCCTGACTATCCAAATCATTGTATCTTGGAAGGCACCCTAGTAGCCATCTGGATCAACTTCCCACCACCTCATGGCACCACTCCTTGATCTGGCTTCCTCTTGATCGTTTCACAGGTGAGATGTTCGTAACCTACAAGGCAGCATATCCTAGTTTGGATCGTTTGTGCTCTAAGAATGTATATTGGGTTGAAATTTGCCTCCCTGTGACTTGTATGGAAATACATAAACGACTGTAACCTTGCCTTGACAATCTCTAGTCTAGACATGTGATAACACCTATCATGACTTCACCAAGTTTTCTCCCCTCTAGCAATTTCTCTTTTATTTCCTACAGCTTTGCCTCTCTATGTTTATAGTGCATCTTATCCCTGTCCCTTTTAAGATGTACAGGGAACTGAGAGCCAGACTCTAGTCTAGAGAACAATGGGAAGTTACTTTCCCAGAGTTGAAAGCTATGTGTAAGTGGAGATTCAAAGAATCTCCAGGGGCAGATGCTGGTAATGTTATCCTGACTCTGCCCCAAGATAAGTTACCTACCTTTAGTCTACCTCTGTTTTTCCATCTATAAACTGATGATGCTAGGAATAAATGAAATAATGCTTGTGAGTAGTTTGGAACAGTGCCTGACACATAAGTCTATGTGCGAGCTGTCATTACATTTATATTTTTGGCAGTCATGCCACATTGTTAGTACATTCTGAACTTCTAGTTAACTGAAGACCATGGCCATTTATGTACAAACCACTAAAAATCAATATCCTTTCTCTCTTTTATATGTATATGTGTGTACAGTTTGTACGTGAGTATATTTGGACCTACATGAGGGACACCAACCCTGTTAAAATTCGTCTGATTTATTCTAGTGTATCTTCCAGCTCATTAAGTTTTTCAATCTTGATGGTGTCATCCTACATAGCAAGTCTCCCTTCTCATCTTTTTTTGTCTCTGGGGGTTTGATAGGCATGCCTTTGTGACTTCCACCTCATTATTAAAAATAGAAGCCAAACAAGACCGGAACAATTATGTCATCATCCGGCCTACACGTATTTATCTAGTCCAGGATAGTATAAGCTATTTAATTTCATGTTTGTCCAAAATCAAGATATCCACCTTGCAAGGATTCTGTATTGACTTATCATTAAGTATTCATGTATTAGCACAAGGAAAGGAGATTAGTTTGGCATGACTTATTTATAAAGCACATTTTTGGTTTGCTCCTTCCTCGATTCTCCCAGCTATTAACAAATCACTTTAAATACTGTGGCATTGGCTATAATACACACAGCTACCACCATAATTTGGCTTATGGACTTGGCCAGAACATATAATTTCACTAGTTGAGGGCCAAATGAAAGTGTGCATTTCTGGCTTAGCAGAGACTAATTATTATTAATCCAACCATAGGTTGTATTTTACAGTTATAACTTATGAAAATACTCTTTTTTCCTCAAAAGTCTTCTAGCTCTTCACAGAAAATAATTTATTTCTCTTCATAAATAAATGATCCCCAACAAAGAAAAGAAAACCAAACAGAAAAACATGTCCAGAGGCTCCTGCTTATTTCTTCAGAATGATCCAGGAAGTAACAGACAGAGTAAAAGTCAGATTTCCTCTCTCCTCACCCAGTATTTTCTCCCCAGAGCAACCCCACATCTCTCATTGGACCACCTTATCTGGTAGGATTTCGACCAGAGCCTTCAGATAGGCTGGTTCACATGAGGCTTATATGTTTGAACTAACTCACCTCTCAGTCTTCTGAAGTTCATCTGTCACTAATTTGCAGTGATTGTTTTCACATTGTTGATTTCTCAGAACATAAAACGTATTTGCTAATAATAAAGGGGCTGCGATTTCATTAAGGGTGTGTTACATTTCAAGGGGGAATACAATATTTTATGAAAAACAAAAGGAACCTTGTCATATTCTATTAAAGCAGTCTCCTAACCTCCACTGAAATTGCCTGAGGACTTACATGG
This sequence comes from Ailuropoda melanoleuca, assembly GCF_002007445.2. Taxonomy (NCBI): domain Eukaryota; kingdom Metazoa; phylum Chordata; class Mammalia; order Carnivora; family Ursidae; genus Ailuropoda; species Ailuropoda melanoleuca. Next base: position 143,689,513 of record NC_048219.1, on the reverse strand, counting down.
CTCCTAATTATACACAGTCTACCTTGGATTTTCACGTAATTTAAATGAATGGGTCTTGTACTGAACGTCTCATTTTTAAATTACTCAATGCCTCTTATTTAAATTGTTCAAACTCAATATTTTGACCTCCTTCTTCAAAGAGTCACCTGAGAGAATAAAAGATTCTGGAAAAAAAAGAAAATCTATCTCTCAGCAAGTTATCAAATTACTCATTATTTTTTTAGACTTGACTAGTATAATAGACTTGACTACTTTACTAAAATATGGAGGAGGGTTTGCCATAGAAAGAGAGGAATGGGTGGAAAAGTTGAAGTCAAGGTTTTTATTTCCCTAAACATTTCTCAGCAAGATTAGAAATACATATTACTGCTACCTTAAAATCTGATCAATAGGGCTTGCCCACTGCTATCTGTATTAAAACGGAAGTAAACTGCCAGATTGTAAACACAGCTTGAATTGCCTCCTTTCTGACATTTGAATGAAACTTAGGTCCTCTTGGGATCTGAATTTAGTTTTGACAAAAGGCAGCTCTCTCTTTCAACAAGGGATAAAAGGAAATCACCTCTTAATGTCTCCTTCTTAACCTAATTGTCCTTAAGGCGGTCATTTTAATGAACTCAGGTATAAACGTGAGGAAAAATTCTAGTGGGAATTTTTGAGTCTTTGGTTTGAGGTGGGCCTTGAATGTTTGAAAAATGTTTGCAGAGCTCAGTTGGACTGGGATGTGAGAAAGTGCAGAGTGGAGTGTGGGAGGTGGGGAGTGTTCATTATTTCCTAGCTGTACCTAAAGCTGGGTGCAAAAAAAAAAAAAAGAGAGAGAGAGAGAAAGAAAATCAAGCTTTTGGTCAACTTAGAACATATCGCTTTTCACGTCATGCTTCATTGTTATAGGTTCTATTGGGTAAAACTTTCCTTACGTCACCATGTTCATTTACTGTAACGGTAATTCTCATTGAAATGCACAGATACGGGTGAACAAAAATTGTCTGGTAAAGTGTTATGTATGAGCATGGGCCAGTGGTAAATAACAATAGTATTAATAAATATAAGAATAAAATGTAATAATAGTAACTGATATTTATTGACGACTCTGTGCCTGACAAGAGTAGGTTTTTTTATGTGTACCAACTACTTCCGTTCTTACAACAACCCTATACAGTAAGCACCATTACTATCCTCACATTTCAGGCAAGGAAACTGAGGCACAAGGAGGTAAGGAAATTAATCAAGCCGCCTCAGCTTTAGGCCAATGCTACTTACATATGTGCTGCTTCTGTAGCACGAGCTTAGATTTTTAGAAGCAATTGTGGCCAGGAACTCATAGGCGAGGCATCACCCACACTCCACATTGACTAGACCAGAGTCCTGTTCTGCTGTGTTACCTTCATGGTGCCATATCAATTACCAGTGACGCTAATTAACAGTAATGCTTGGGGGAGGGACACTGGTGGGGAATGAGAAGTAGCTTTATCACTGTCTGGGAAGAACTGAGACAAATGCAAAAACTTCTAGGATAGAGCTCTGAGAAATGAATAGGACTTGGATTTTGGTCACTCGTTGATTCATTCAGCAAATATTAATTGAGCATTGACGGTGTGCCTGGCACCCCATTCTCAACTGTGGGGACACCGTCGTGACCCCAACAGATGATGCTTTTCCTCTTGTGGAGATGACGTAGCCTCTTTGCCAAGTTATTTTTCACTCACACTGTTTAGATTTTCAGTTGTCTACAATTCTCTGCTTTCGAAGATCTTCCTTCTGTGTTTCAGCTACTTGTTTGGAATCTTCTCCATATAAACAAGTTTATTTTCTGAGGTATAGAAAGGGATTATATACACCCAGTCCATAAGATCAGGGGAAGGAAAAACTCCTGCAGGTTATTTCAAATCTGCACAAAGATACAGAAGCATGACTTATAGAGTCCTGGGCTCTGGCCCAAGAATGTGCTGATCATGTCTACAACTACAAAACTGCCTAAAGACCCACATTAAAACAGTAATAACAGAGAAATGAAAAAAAAAAGTCATGGAGACAGAGCAGAAAGGGTTCTTGAATTAAATTACTTTTATCTGGGCTCATTCACTTAAGGATGCAATCAACTCACTATTTCAGCAGCTTGGGACCTTAGAAATGTATTTCAAGATTAATTATAAAATGAATTCTTTAAAATGGAAAAATATACCACTTTCCTATTACTCTTTAACAACAGAGTCTGGTTAATGAAGTCTTGAAGCAGTTTAGTGGCTTGACTGCCACCTACTGTTCATTTTCTGACACAACTCACATATGTAGCGTGTAGGAGGTAAGAAAAACGCCTTAAGCGAACCATTTTTTTTGAAAAAAGTATTTAACATATGCGCTGTAACATAATTATTTTAAAAATTTAAGAGACTGAAAAAATGTGATCAATTTCATTTCAAATTACTGTAATTGTCTTAGTCGTTTACAACGGTTACATTGGTTAAAAATGCAAGTTCTGTGGCATTCTAGAAACGTGTATATGTGTATACACACACGTATATATAGGACATTTCATTTAGTCCCGACAAAAATTTATACTGGCAATTTATAAAAATATACCACAAAAATGAATTCATCAACCTGAAAATATCTTTCAGGAAGCTGGCATCTGATCTTTAAAACGGAAAAGAGATCTCTATCATCATACTTTTATGCTCACACGGCTGGTGCAGACTTCAAAAAATATAAGCACTTCTTTTATCTAAATAAGGAGATCAAGTACTGTATATCTCCAGTTATTTCAGAATGACCCAGGCTTTGGAGAGAAACCTGTTCAGTTAACACTGCCTTCCTGAGATTCCATTAAATGCTTAGGACTCAGTAGTTAGGATGGGTCAGTGCATTTTTCTCTCTCATACCTAAATTACTTATTATAGAGTGATAACTCATCTTCTGGATACGGCAATGCTGTTTACTGTCTAAACGCAGAATCTTGGTGGAAACTTTATAAACACATGATCCTCAGATATAGCCTGTGTGAGTCATTTTATTTTTAAAATTATACCTTTTTAAGTCTTTGTACTAAATTATACATGTAAAGAAAGATTGCAAACGGTGTGTTTTTCTTGAGGTATTACATATATGTATATGCTTTTGTGTTTTTAAGTGTGTTTGTAGATTGCTTTATTCACACTTAAATCTAGTTGTATTTATTATGTTTTTCATAGCTTAAGTTTGGAAAAATCACCCAGAATATTTTGGCCTTATTAAAATATACTTCCTGCTAAAGCTGTGTTGCAGTTTTCCATATAAAATGGTGTCAACAGATTCTAACAGTTTAGAAATCTTCTCAACTAACATTTCTTTTCTCTACCAGGGACAAGTGTGGAGTGGTGGTAGTCTCATTTGTTAAGACAGTATTGGGGAAAGACAACATAAATATCCTCTTTTATTTTTTGCCCTGATAGTATTTTTTTCTGATTTATGAAATAGCCATCTTAGATTCAAAAATCACTATGAGGTCTGTGATTAGGCCTCTCCGTATAGAGTTTTACAGATAAATGCATATTGTTTGAAAATTTGTCCTTAATGGTGCCAATAATCTAGATATAAAACAAAAGCTTTTCATGTGGCCTTATTTACAGTGGCACTGATAGAATTTATAAAACTGGTATAAGATAATATTAAGCAACATGAGAGAATTTGATCAAATGTTAGTTTTTATAGCTTTCTCCCCCAAGCGATCCCACCCAATAACAACGACACTAATCCAAAGCCAAAGAAAAATAGTTTTACCTAAAATATTGGCAAAGAAGCTGAAACAAATAAAATTAGGCTGACCTTTTAATAAATGTCTGTTCATTGATTTAAATTCACGTTTTTCTTTTTCTGAGCAATGCTGATGAATCCTGTTAGGATACAAGCATGTATAATAACTCGGACACAACCATTTTTATTTCTTTTGTGTGTCATTACTGAAAGATTGAAGCAAGCTTCACCTAAGTGTAGTGATGCAAAAATCATAGTACCCCAGTCTGGCTGCGCAAGAGCGAAGGCGAACAAGGGCTTCGTATTAAAGTGCCTTCTAGGTAGCTGACATGACGCATCTAGTCAGACGTAAATAATGACAGACGGGAACTATCATGAGGTCTGTGAAGCATCAACATACTGCTATCATTTTCTCTCTAACCTTGCCTTGCTAGCAGCTCTCAGCCTTACAGGCTGAGAGATCATTTAAAAAGCAAATCCTAATGACTCTGCCCACTATAACAACAGTCAGCCAGATTGGCATCAATTTAGCTCAGTTTAGAAACTCAGGAGAGCAGCCATTGTTGACTTGTGACACCCTAAACTCCAGTTGTTCTCCGCACACCAACCCCCACCCCTAAGGCTACCCCTTCCCCGTGGCTATTTCCATGCCTTGCAAAAAGATTCTCCTCCCTGGTAGGAAAATGGTTCGTCTAGGTTATTTGCTTAGCACTTCTGTACCTAATTTCTTAGGCTGCATCTATTTTTCTGGGCTAGCTCTTCTGGTACAAAATGCTTTAAGCATCCCCTTCCTTTCTCCATGGTCACACATTATTTTGTGTGTATTATGTATGCACAGGGTTAACAGTGGGTAAATAACATCCCAGTGTCCCTGTAGCTTAAGACTAACATGGTTATGGTTCAGATAAACACGCCTGTACATGGCTGCCGTAATCAATGTGGAATGGCAGAACAATTTTGCAGATGCAGTCCCAGGAAGATAAAAAAAAAAAAAAAGGCTGTCTTGTCCAGATTCAATAGGATCTATTCACCAAGAAATCTGCGATAAAGCAGTCGCACGTTTTATTTGTTAAGACAGTGATAACTTTGCAAGCCGGTGGGAACTGAGGCTGATGTACAATAGGATAATAGCATTATCACTTTGCAAATCAGCATGTGGCTTTGCGTGGGTGCCGCCAGAAGGGCACGGGGTTCTGAGAGCTCTAGCAAGCAGCCTGAAAAGGCAAGATCAGACTGCCTGGCTGGGAGTGCAAATGTATGAGGATAAATTGCCATGAATCTTCTTCTGCTTGGTTAAAAACACATTGCATATGTGTGTTTTTACTGTTTTGTAAGAGGCTAGGAGATGAATGCATGGACCTGAGTCTGTGTGTGAGTATGTGAGTGTGCGTGAGTGTGTGTGAGTGCAGGGGGTGGAGGGATGGGTAGGAAGCAGAAAAGAATGGGGGACTCTCACAATAGTCCATCTTAATGGAGAGCTATTGATCTCACTTCATAACACTTTAATCTCCAACTAAACATCTCACTTACCTCGTGTAAAAGAGATGCCAAGTTGAAATAAATAATAAACACACAATATTTTAAGGACTTTTGAATTTTGCATGGTAATAAATATTAATGCAGCTTGTGACTCCCAAAGAAAATAGAAGGCACTTAATTCTGTTGTTGATATCAGGTACCGTGCAGGTTGATTTCCCGAGGCGAAAGTGAAAAATGCACTATTTGGACTTAAATTTAGATTTAATAAATAACTAATTTAGGATCTTGTTCTATATGCAAGGATATAATCACAAGGCATTCGTTTTTAAAAGGTTTCATTTATTCTTGTGAGCTTAATTATTGCAAGGAAACTGTGAGCAATTTGTTTTTTACCAGTGTCTGATTTCTGAGAATGGTTATTAAATATTAAATGGATGCATAATTCAGGCAATTAAGAAAGTAATCACACAAAGTAATGTAATGGAAGTTAATTATTACTGCATAAGCAAATAGTTCATTAATGCTAGTACTTGCTATGGCTGCATTCTTAATACATGCAGAACCGAAGCATGAATCCTCTGTGTATTCAAGGAGCTGGGAGGAAGTACGGTGCCATGGAGAGAGCGCCACTAATGAAAACCAGAAGCAAATAAGGCCATTTTGACCCCTGACTTGTCTAAATAAGGTGGGATCATCATTACTTAAGAGAGAGTTTTATCGAAACCACTACTACACTAGCTGCTTATAATTTTTTTTTAGGTTTGTAACACAAACCATGACTTAAATCAAGGAGAAACCAAGAGGAATTCAGCTTGTTAAAACAAAAATCACCAATCGTGCATTCCCTGTTGTTGTTGTCTTAAATCAGTTCTTGTTAAACAGCCAAAGTCATCATTTTATGACTTAAAAAGACTCCATAGATTATTTTTCTGTTCATAGAATCATTACAGCTGGTAACAGACCTTATTTTGTCCTGCCCCTCAACGCCGGTTGAAAATCCTGACATTTCTTCGCTAACACTATCTCCCTAAAGCACCATGCTTTATAAAGACTATTTTATATTAATTCAACACATATGGGAGCTGGTGCTCTCCAAACCTTGGGCTGCTGTGAGGAACCAAGGTGGCCAGGGAAGGCCAGGCCAGGCAGAGAGCAGGGAGAGGGGAAAATGGTGAGGATTCTGCCCAAGCCCCCAGGACCAAGCCAGGCCTGCCTCCAGAGGAGACCAGCTCCTTACGGGTTTACTTTGTAACGACCCAGAACTGCCCAGGGCTCACTGCCTTGCTGTAGCAATGACACCACGTGCCCGTCTCATCATGGAATTTCACAGAGAAAGGCAATGCCTTCGGGCCAGACACTCTCCTACCATTCTGATGTAGGCATTAACTCACCATAATAATCCTTCGATCATCTGCTTGCCTACATGCAAAGCTTCTACTCAGCTCTATGCACCAGCTCTCAGGCTGGGGGCTGTGCTAGGGAGGCATGATGGAAGTCAAGAGACATTGGTCCTGTCAAGGGGATACTTCTAGCTACTCAAGGGCAGTGTCCTCTCTGTTCCTAGCACTTGGTTAGCCACTGAGGGAAATAGGGAAGAGGTACAAGACAGCTTCCATCTCTGTCCTAGGAAAGCAGCTACAGTGGACCATTAGAACAGTGGTTCTTTTCATCTTTGGTGGCATCACAGAGCTCTTGGATCATTTTTTTTTTTTTGAAGCTTTGTACCATACTTTATTTTATTTATTTTTTAAAAAATTATGTTATGTTACTCACCATACTGTACTTCATTAGTTTTTTATGTAGTGTCCCATGCTTTATTGGACCATTGAAACAGTGGTTCTTTTAACCTTTTTTTGGATCATAGAGCTCCTGGACACTTAAGTTAAAATTTGCATTCAATTTGAAAGGTTTCATGGTCTTCCTAATCCTACCCATGGATCTCAGATTTAAGACCTTCTCCTTTAGAGGAACCAGTGTCTTCAAACAGATAGTGAACATTTAGGAGATAATCTGTTTGGCTTTCTGGCATATAGACTATAAATACAGAAGAGGGGTTTGGTGGGGTCTGAGGTAGTTTGGGGAAAGCTTTATGGAGCAAATGAATGAGCCTTGAGCTTAACATTGAAGAATGGCTGTTATTTTGAAGCCAAAGCCAGAGTATTTGTGTAGAACAACGTGGGCAAAGGAGGAAAGGTAAGACTTCATTTTTTCATTAACACAATCATTCATCTAAACAATATCAAACGCCTACTAAATTAGATAATCTGGGGAAATAAAGGTAAGACATGTTTCCCTGACCTCAAAGAGTTTACAGTCTAGAAGAAAGAATACAGCAAGCAAATAAATTATATTACAAGTGAAATGCAGTGGTTCTGAGCAAAATCCAAAGAACTATAGGAGTAGGGTAAATTCAGCTAGGAGTGTGTCAAAATGCTTAATGTAGGAGACACATTTCAGCTGGGCAATATAGCAAGGAAACTGCAAATATATGGGCAGATGTGAGCTACTGTTGAGATTTTGCCTTTGGTTTGAATGTCCTACCTCAAAAAGAGAGAAGCAATCTAGGCAAAGTCCAGGAGGTGGGAAAGAGTATCATATGTTTGAAAAACATGTTCAGCTTGAAGAAAGGGCAGGTTTTGAGTAGAGAAAACTTCAAAAGGCGAATGGGGCCAGGTCATGGATGCTCTTAACAGGTGGGTAAGGGACTTTGAGTAGATCATGGAAAATCACAAATTTTTCCTTAATGTGGTGCTTTAGAAAGGGAAAGCCAGGTACAGTGCTCAGGCTGGAGTGGCCCAACAATAGGGAGACCTCACAGGTTGCTGCCACGATTCTGGAGGGCTCCACTGAGGAAATGTAATTGGTATATGTCTCAGGGAATTAACATGGTGTACAAGAGAGGGTGGGTAGTGGAGGGGGAGAAATGAGGATTTCTAATCCACATCCACCTGCTGGGGCAGAGATGATAAATGACTCAAGCAAGAGTTTTTGAAGAAGACACCAGTTTTACTCACCAGGAAGGAAGTAGGTATGCCAATCAAGACAATGGACTTCTTCTTTTTTTTTTTTTGAAGATTTTATTCATTTATTTATTGAGAGGGGGGAGGGCCAGAAGGAGAGGGGGAGAGAGGATCTCAAGCAGACTCAGCACACAGAGCACAGAGTCCAATTCGGGACTTAATCTCACCACCCTCAGACCACAACCTGACCGGAAATCAAGAATCAGATGCTCAACCGACTGAGCCACCCAGGCGCCCCAAGACAATGGACTTCTATGGCGTCTCTGCCATACTCTCTGAAGGAGCATTCTCAATGTGCTCCTTGCTGGAGAAGGACAGGGCACACATCCCAGTGGTACTATTTATTTCCCTATGACACATTTAAGTATCTCCTCACCCAGAGCAGTGTTTGCCACACAACACCTGGGGCATAAGTCTGGCTCATTTCCATAAATCTTTGGCCTTTAAACTAAACTGTTATTCTGCCGAGAGTCAAGGGGTCCCTTGAGTAGGGCTTGAAGCTTTCAGAGCGTGGGCTTCTCTCTCTTATTTAGGAATGAGCTGGTCTTTCAGTTCTTTTTAAGTGGAATCTCCTACTTTACTTCATTTGATCTTCATAAATATTAGGAGTAAATCAGGAGAATATTATTATTATTTCTGTTTTGCTGATGAGACTCAGAGGAGATAAATGCCTAGCTTAAGATAGTATAGCTAATGAACGATGACCGCAGACTTAAAACTTTCCGCCTCTAGACAGTATCGATGTTCAAGGCAGCCCTGAGTGACTGTAGCAGGAGCCTCAATTTCCTCTACCTGGATCCATAGAATTTCTTCCAAGCTTCTCAGTTCAATTCTAATATTGATAGGCTAAACTCAAATCAGTTTCAGGCAGAACATTGGAAACTTTGAGCTCTGTCTATTTTGGGGACTACTTAATTTCCCATTCAACATTAGATCCATTCTTTATTCTTACGGAGATCTCTATCATGGCAAGCTTGTATTCCCACTCACATTCTCTGCTGAGGGGCTTTTCCCGCTCTGGGTGAGTCAAATATTATGTCTGCATAGTTCCAATACTTAGGAACAAGTCTCTCATCCCCTTCCAAGTCTCTGATGACTTTAAATGTCAGAACTTACCCAGCAATACGAAGTGGGCACTTTGTGTATTCATCTGTATATCCGGATTCCATTGCAAGTCTCAAAGGCAGTGGTTTGTTAAACTAACTCTAGAAGTTTCCAGAGAGTCCCAGAGGACTTCCAAATTTTAGCTGCTTCTTCCTCACTGATGAGATGAAATGTTATCAGTTTATAGAATTTTGCTCTCTTACTTGACATTGTTACATCTGATGCCACAAAACTCTCCTTTAACACGTGCTGAGTCAGCTGCTAATCAGTTTCTTTCACTCCACATTTGAAATCTTTAAACCCTGGGAAAAGAGCAGCCACAGCCTGGGCTGAAGATATGTGTGTTGGACACTGAGCTGTCGTAACGGGCCTTTACAATGTCACTTGAGGGTTATGCTCGTTCTCTTTTGGCAATTCTCATTGTGAGAGGGGTGGCAGGGGAGAGACAGAGTTGAAAGGAAAATCCTCATCTCATGTGAACTCAGGGCTGGCCTGCCCAGCTCTCATTAGACAGCGTCTAAGCTGCCAGAGAATGGCTCAGCTCTCACACCGGGGCTCTCATGTTAAACCCTCCGCATCACCACAGTGGGAGAAAAACACGCCTTATGGGGACTAATGACTAATTCCCTACATCATGTCTAATGTGTCCCAAGGTGCCAACTTCAGCACACCTGCCTCCACTGCTGGTAAGGTAATGAGAGTGCTTGTGAGTTACTGGTCACTGACAACATTTATAATATTCTTCAACCTAACATTATTGTACAGGTCACTGTGCACTGTTCACCAGGAATGGGTGAGCTCTGTCACTCTGGGAGCCCCAGTTTTATGGGTAGTTGGTTGGGGAAGTGGTTCAAATCCCTTTAAAAAATGAGGTGGATGCATTTGGAATGGTTCTAGGTGTCCCATGATACCCTGTTAAATTTTGTTACTAATTACATCATCAAGAGGTAATTATAGCACTCTGAGGCCAGAGATTTTAAAATCATAACCATCCAGGAAATTTCACCCATAAAAATGGTATGCTTTGGCTTGAATAACTGGGATGGTTGAGGGAGAATGTGGGGGTGGCGTAGGATAAAGAGCTTGGAAATCCAGTTTGCTTGAGTTCAGTTAGCATTTAAACCCTTCAAGTCTGTGCTATTTAAGGTTAGAGTGCCACTGCATTAGGGACACACTTCTCGATTTCAGAGACTTGAAAATTACCCAGTTCACTCAGGATTGTATCTAGAGGAATTATTTTCTTCTTTCTTAAATCAGTCTCTTTTTTTGGTGGGTTCTCAGAAAGCAGAGTTAACATTCAGTTTAAAGTGAGAAAAGAAATGCAAACTTCCGGAGGGCAGCATTTCAAGATAATGTAGATAAATTTTGATACCAAGTAACCAAAGAGAAATACAATGCAGTGAGACACAAGTGCGCCTGGACTCTCTTCAGAAGAGCTTTTTAGGCCTGGTCTTCTAGTACTATCTCTCTCCTCCTTTACATTTCTGCCATGGGTGAACCAGAATGAAGAGCTTACTGCCCCTTTCCTGAGAGTCACTCTAGTGGATTGGTTAGGAATAGGGATGAGACAGAATCCCTTGATTTGCTTTCTGGCTTCTCCTGGTAATCTTGTGTATTACTTAGGGTAGCACTAGTTGCTATCACAAATAAACCCCAATTATCAGTGCCTTGACACAATGCAACCTTATTTCTCACCCATGTAACAATTCAATGCTGGTGTTTCTGGAGAGCAATCTTCCATACTGTGATTCAGAGATGAGGCCCCTGCATCTTACAGTTCCTGCATCTCCTAGAACCTCAGTATCTTCTGCATCCAACCAACCAACAGGTAAATAGGGAGTGTGGAAAAAGCAGAGCCAGTAATTGACAGAGCAGGACATACCTGTCTTCCCCTGCTTTCTATTGGTGAGGACTAGTCATGTGGTGCTTCAAGATGCAAGGAAACCTGGGAAATGTAGTCCCTGCCTGGGCAACTTGATTCTGTGGAAGGAGGAAGCACAAATGTTGGTGAAAAGTTAGCTCTTCTTGCCACACTTGGGCAAGATACTTCAACACTCCATACCTGAGTTCAGTTCCCTCATCTATAATACAGAGACAATAGCAGTATTTACTTCCTAGAAGTTGATAGATGGATCAAAGTAAATAACGTGTATAAAATGTTTGGCATACAGAAGGCACTTAATAAAAGTTAGCTATCATTTCAACAATTGTTATTGTTGTTAACTTTTTCTTGAGTTACTTTATTACCACCCAAGAGAGATATTCATAATTAATATCTCACATTACTCTAATTAAAATAGCTAGCCAAGCAACATGTGATAAGGCTCATGTTTATTTTCTGAAAAAAGAGAATCTATTTGATGGGGTGTAAAACCACCCATTGTGACAGTCAGACAGTCCCTAAAGGATGTGAAGCCTGCCTATAAAATCATGGCCCCTGCTCTACTCCTGCTGTATGTTCCACACACAGACGGAGGGAAAAGTTCGCATTTCTCAAAGGGGATGACAGAACAGTTCATCATTTCATTGTCTCCAGGTTATTTTTCAGTATTTATTTCCATACCATTTCCATTAGAAATTACAGGAAGCTTTTGTCTTTGAATCAATATCTATGTGCACTTTAAAGACTCGAAAAGGGCATTTTTCAGTCCTTGGTGTGATTCAGTTCTGTTTCAATAAAACTGTTTCATGAATAACAACGAATTCAGTAAGGTCAGTTTTTCTGGTTGCTAAATTCCTCTTTTAGGGTACAGAATTCCAGGCTTACCAACAAGAATCCTGGGAAAGTAAAAATAAATTAATGAAGATAATCAAGACACAGTTTTATACATGGGGAGCCATGTGGCTGATTAGAGTCTCCAAAGGGCTGCTTACTTTTACGCAATTCCATAAGCCAAACCAGCCAGACCCAATCACATCAAATCTGACCCAGTGCAACCCAGCTTGGTTAGAAAGCTAGAAGTCAGGACAGTATAGCAGAATTTTTAAGCAAAGGGGCTCTGTTAGCAGAATGCCTGGGTTGGACTTTTGGCTTCACCCTTAAGTATACCTGTACAACCTTTGGCAAGTTATTTAACCTTTCTAAATCTTGGTTTTCTCCTCTCTAAGTTGGGGTAAAAAGAATGCCTGCCTTATATATTTAATCAAGATAATTGATGTGATGGACTTAGCCTAGGGCTTGCTGTGTAAGACTAACAGCATGGACTTATGTTCTCTGCCTGAAGAGATTTCCCTGAATTTTCTCACTTAATCTGCATAATAACCCCATGGCGATAGATACTATAATTACTCCCACTTAAAGGATGAGGAAACTGAGGGCAGAGGGGTTGAGTAGTCTCCCCAAGATTACACAGCTAGTTCTGTGTGAAAGTCAAAATTCAAACCCATGCCGACTGGTTCCATAACCCATGCCCTTAACCTCTGTATTATGCCACCTCTTCATAAAGGCTCAAAATATTACCCATTACTTACATTTTTATTAAAGGCAGAAGTTAAGAATCTAGTTCAGGAGTCATAATGTAGCTCTTAAATTGAGGATATTCCAGAATAAGAGCCTGGAAAGACTTTGTTCCTCAATTTTAAGTTTGCAAATGAATGAATAAATGAATGAGTGAATAAATGTGTGGATGAAAACAAATCTTTTATTATCTGAAGCCAGGGATGTGTCTTGGAACCATACTCTGAAAATGAGTATTGGTGGGAAGACATGTCCATCGTACTGCCATGGTGTCACATGGAGCACAAAATGACAGTTCCAATGAACTGGATGCCTCTGAGTCATGGAACCTCCCGCCGAGTCCCAGGCTTCAATGGAGGGAGGCTGCCACCCTTTGAGAAGCGCTCAGTGTGATGGTCCTGTGTCGGTGATGTGTATGCAAAGGTGGTTTGCCAGAATGCAGTGCTGGCCCATGTAAAACACATTTTTATCTGACTTCTTAAAGCCACATTTGATGTTCCATTAGCAGTGTGTAGGAGGCCCGAGTGTCCTCTGCATTACGCTAATTGTTTAAGCATGACAGGTTATTACTTCAGTCAGAGGGGTAATGTAGATCGGGGGAAAAAAAGTAGGGCACAAACACAATTTTCTAGTTTTTGAGAAGCAATTATAAATAGATGAGAGGCCATAAAAATATTACACGTGGGATGGCTTATCAGTAGGATGGAAAAGGCAGCTGGAGCCAGTGCAGCCAAGAGCAGGAGTGGTTCAAAGCTGACAAGTCTACAGCAATGATTTAAAAATAGCAATGGTAATTCTGCAGCAAAACAGAACAATGAAACCAAGAGTCACCGTGCTCAAAAAAGACGTTGGCCCCACACAATGCTCTTTCGTTGGGTAAGCTATTTTCATAGCAAACCCAAATTTCAAAATGTCAGCCTGATAAATAGGGGAGATGTGAAAGGATAAAGTCAAGGTGTTTTGTTTGAATACTTAAAGAATAAAAGAAACTTACTCTTGTTTCTAAGAATCTTTTAGAGCTTGGGCTTTGAAACAAGATCAAATTACATCTTGTCTGGATGCTATTTTAATATATACAAACATTAAGTAGGTTTAGATCATATTATGAGGCTCATTTTTTTCTCTGTAATAGAATGAATATTGGTTATAATTCAGTAACCATAAGGAGCTATAAAAGTTTAGAATATAATGTCTTAATCTAATTTCCGTTTCCTTCTGAATGCGTTGTCTCAGTGTGGTAAGATTAGATAGGCTCTACTAGCATCTCGTGTCAGGCAATAAATACCAAACTGGTCAGGTGGCTATGAGCATAGACTTTAGATTTACACAGTCCTAAGTTTAAGAACCATCTCTCTAGCTTGGCTGGGAGAACTTGGACAGCATTTAGTATATCTAAGTTTTCCCTTTCTTATTTCTAAAATGGGGGTAAATAGCATCTATATAGGGTGATTTTGAGATCCAAAATAGTGAATGCAAAGCACATAGTATGAGCTGAACAGATAGCTGCCGTTGTGATTCCTTTCACTACTACTGCCTACAATCTTGGGTGAGCTACATGATATCTGGCAAATCTCTTGATCTGTTTGGCTCTTGAATCTTTCCAGGGATGGGGCTAGGTAGTTTTGAGGTAGCTTTGACTCTCTCTCTCTCTCTCTCTCTCTCTATATATATATATATATATAGTCATTCTTCACAGAAATCTCTACATATTTTCAATCTGAGGTCTAAAAAGCCTTTCCAAGAACACTGTGTTTCTTGGGAATCAGGAATTTTCATCCCAGTTGTCCCTCCCGCTAGGTGAAGACCTTCTTAAAATTGAACTCCATATCTGAGATTAGAAATGAAATCATAACTGATTTCAAGAGCTAGGCATGTTGGAACAGCTGGCAAGAACAGTTTAACTCTATATACCAGCTCTGTTTTGGATGTACATTCTTATTTACTAATCACTTAAAACTAAAGGAAAGATGTTTCAGTTACTGGCTTGTTCTGCTCTAAATCCCCAGTTGGAAACACACTTAGAATTAAATAGGACCCAGAGGGGAGCAGAGAGCAGTCCTATCCCAATCTCCTCAGCATTGTTATTTGCTCTGTGATGGGAGAGAGAAAAGCCATCCATAAAGTTCCAAGTGAATTAGAAAGTGGAGCAGGTGCAAGAGTCCAGGGCTGATTTCAGACTATGTTCTGACATTGATTATCCCTGCTTCGCTATTGAGTGTCATTCCAGTCAATGGGATTACAATAGGGAGTTTATGGAAGCACAGAGAGAAAATGATACACAGAAGCACAAAGAAAGTGGTAAAAGGAAAAGCTCAAGAAAGGCTAAACTAGCTTGGCATTTGGGTTGAAAGGCCAGGTAGAATCCCGATCAAGGAGGATAACAGGAGTGCCCGACCATCCTCCTGCCAAATCCTGCAGCTGCCACAGAAAATCCAAGATCAATTTTTCATTTTTCATCTTCCTGCCCTCATTTACATTGAGATAATATTAATTAGATTTGGAAATTATTTTGGATTATTTCCAAAAATAAATTTGGAAATTTTGTTTTAAAGATCTCAAGACAAAATTCATGGAGACGTGGAAGGCAATTAAGCACTCATTCATGATTATAACAATGTATTACTTTTATGTACTACTTAACATTTTATAATACATTTCTATGTATTTTATTTCCCTTGGCCCTTACAGATACACAATAACACTGTTATCTCCTCTCTGTCAGTTGGATGCATTAGGCTGCAAGTAACAGAAAACTCCACCAAAACGTCTTTAACAATAAATAAATGCATTCTTTTAGTTTAGCTCTGTGGGCAGATTTCAGGGTTGGTTCATTCAGTGACTCAACATTGTCAAC
This sequence comes from Ailuropoda melanoleuca, assembly GCF_002007445.2. Lineage (NCBI taxonomy): Eukaryota > Metazoa > Chordata > Mammalia > Carnivora > Ursidae > Ailuropoda > Ailuropoda melanoleuca. Next base: position 143,673,870 of record NC_048219.1, on the reverse strand, counting down.
AAGACTCCTAGTTATTTCTATCAAACTGCTGTCATTGGTGTTGCCTCCATCCCCAGACTGGTGGGAAGATGGCGGCTGTAGTTCCAGGCATCCTAGCAAACCCCTGACATTTTCAGAGAAAGATGAAAGATCATTTCTTTTCCCATGGCTCTTTCTTAGGAGCAAGAATTTTCTTCCAAAAGACTTCCTGCAGACTTGCCTTCATGTCTCATTGGCCAGTGCATCACATGCACTTCTTGAACCCATCCTTAGTAAGAGGAATGGGAGTTCTTCTAGACCAATCCAACTTCTTCCTGGGGCTAGGGATGGAGTCATGGGTGCCCTAAGGTCCATGGCTGCATGGAGACTGGTGGAGGACACAGAACAGAATGGAGTTTATGTTACAAAGGAAGAAGTGGGGAATGGTCCCAGGTACAAAACTCATAGTGTCTGTTCCACCCAGTGTACATGTAAAAGAAAACTGAGACTCAGACTGGTAAAGGGATTGCCTAAGGAGTAGCAGAGCCATGGTTGATAAAAGCTGTGCTTGTTCATAAAGGGTATGATGCATATTCACAGAACAGAGAACACTTCAGCTGGGAGACACTATAAAGGTTATCAACTCCTCTATTTACCCTAGTACTTTGAGAGTATGTGCCTTAGTTTCACTAGATCCTCAGCCACAAAAGCTTACTACTGCATCCCCTTGAATTGAACTTATCCCCCAAATCTGTTGCTTTTCCCTTTGAAAGGCGACAAGGGCCTGTGCCACAAAAATTTGGCTAGTAGGAGAGCAGGCCAGGAGGGCTCCTGTCACTGAAGTCCTTTCTGCTCATGAGCAAGAAGAATGTAGGAGCAGCAGGCATGGGTCAGGAGCTTGCTTCTAGGTGAGTGTCCTCTGGGAGAACTGGGGGTGGGGTTGGGCACCCCTTGGTACACTGAACATCCTTCCCATCCACCCATGGCTACCTTCAGACGCCCTTGGGTCCTTCTCTCTCCTATTTCCTATGGTCTTCTCTGTCTTTCGTGGCACTGCCTGGCTCATGTTGTACTTCTTTTTCCTGTTATCTTTTTTTTTTTTCTTAAATTTATTTATTTGACAGAGATAGAGACAGCCAGCGAGAGAGGGAACACAAGCAGGGGGAGTGGGAGAGGAAGAAGCAGGCTTCCAGCAGAGGAGCCTGATGTGGGGCTCGATCCCATAACACCGGGATCACGCCCTGAGCCGAAGGCAGACGCTTTACCGCTGTGCCACCCAGGCGCCCTTTTCCTGTTATCTTTAAGTCCAGGCATTCATTTTTATCTGGATTTACCTTGATAAACCTAGAGCAGGAGCTGGGACTCGTTTTCAGTTTCTGCAAGTAGAAGGAGCTCAAAAACAGAGGCATTGCCTCTGCTAGCCTCAGAGTGAAGCATCTTCAAGATAGCAAAGCTTTCTCCTACAAATATTGGTTGACCACACATAGCATCATTCTTGTGTGTTAGTATGCTGGCTGGGTCTGTCTCTTTGCTGAACCTCATCAAATATTCTGAAGATTGTTTACCTTTTAGCATAATTGCAGAACATCTTAACGCTAAAAGAGCCACTTTCCCCCACCTCATCAAAGACATTTTTATTCAGATGTGGCAGGGGTGGGGGTGGGTATGCCCCTTATCATTGGGCCTGCCCTACACTGTCAGGGTTGTTGGCCATACCATCCCTGGCTGGGCCACCAATCACCTGTCCCTTTGTCCTTGGGTCTCTGTCCCCATGATTCAAAGTCTAGGCAGGACTGATTGTTTGGCTAATCCTGGGTAGCATCCTTGCCTTGGCATGTGCTAATGTGGAGAGGTTAGGGCTTGAGGAGGGTAAGAGAGGGGAACATTACTGCTTCAGTTTTTGGAGTGGAACGAGTTGCTGTCTCCCACCAAGACATTTAAAGTAGGATTTAAATGTTGCAGATTCACATATTAGGTAGCCAACAGATGACCAGAGTCCATGATCCTGGGGCATGAATTCCCTGAGTTTCTAGAGTGAAGGAAAGTCTTGGACCCAGCCAGAATAGAACAATCAACTTCAAGCACACCTACTAGTGAATAGAGCCAATTAAATAATCAAATGTTTCTTAGAACCAGTGTGGCAGTACTTCTCAAACTTCTGGGTGTGTCACATTAAGATCACTTAGTAAAAATACACTTTTCTAAACCCCACCTTGACATATTGAATGAGACTCCTCTGGGAGTAGGGACCAGGAATCTGTATTTTTCAGAAATCTTCCCAGGTAATTATAATGCATTTGGTCCATCGAGCTCCTCTGGGAAATAGTGCGATGTGAGGCCTGGAAGAAGTGACTGGCGTAACAGTAAAAATAGCTTAATTTGGGGGCACCTGAGTGGTTCAGTTAAGCATCTGACTCTTGATCTCAGCCCAGGTCTTGATCTCAGGGTTGTGAGTTCAAACCCCGTGTGGGACTCCATGCTCCACTAAAAAAAAAAAAAAAAAAGAGAGAGAGAAAGAAAGAAAAACTAAGTTTAACTAGAGCTTTCTGTATTGAGCACTATACCCACATTATCTCATTTCAATCTTACAATAACCTTAGCTGGAAATACTATTTTATCCATTTTACAGATAAGCACAGAGATGTTAAGTAGTTTGCCTAAAGTCGCAAAGCTGGTAAGCACTGGGTGTAGAATTTGCACCCCACACTGATTCTAAGTCCATGCTCTTAAGCCTGAGCAGAAGGTTCCCTTAATGTTAAGGACAAAAAATCTAAATACTGAAGTTTGCAGCCATGGGTCTTACTGAGGTTTGTGGGTCACGAGGATTGGTCCCAAGGAGAATACAGAGAGACAAAGTTATCACACCCAAAGAGCACAGGAAGCTCGAAGCTGGAAACATGAAATTAATCACAATGGCTAATATGTTCTATTTTAATGTCTTTTAACATTCTAAAATTAGGTTCAATAATCTTGAAACCAGATGGGAGAGAGAGACAGAGAGAGAGAGGATTGATTTTCTATGACATTAGCTAAACTGTTTTGTTTTGATTTATTTTTATTTGAGTAAAATTAGCTAGATTCTAGAACCCACCTCAAGTTCAACTAATAGCAATCCCCAGACAACTGGATTTATTCTCCCTGCTTTTATCTGGGGGGAAAAAAAAGACAAATGATTAAGTGATAACTAGAGAGAATTTTGTTTTTGAAAATATTACCTTCCAGGGCATGTTCTTCAGACCAGTGTACACGGAATCCAATATCCTATACGTTCTTTATTTGTGTCCAAAATACCACCCAGTGAGACCTGACATTTGGAAAGATGACCCTGTGGCCCTGCAAATCCCGACTCATGTAACAAATGTGCGTGCACTGTGCTGAACTTGTTAAGGAATGAGGATAGCTTGAAACACAAAGGTTTCATTTCAGTTGACCAGAAAATTCAGTTAACCAGAGAATCCCATTCATTGGACATATAGTACTTTCGCTATCACTGCTGAATATCATGGTTTCTGTATCTGTGTGGAAGGGAGATGGTGGGTGTGGGGGAGGGATTCTTATTAAGGAGAGGGAGAGGTTAGCCTCTGCAGTATATATACTTTTGAAAAGAAAGGAGTAGCCAAGTGTTCTGTATATAACAAAAGATATCAGTCATCTTGATGAGTTTGGATTCAACACAATAAAAAATAGGAGAGTTTCAGAAAAAGAAGAGTTGCTTCCTGCCAGTCTGAGTGGTGGGTCCCATCGGGAGGCAGAGAGATGTACAAAAGTCTTTTTGTACCCATGATCCTTTGATCCTTTATTTTTATAGGAGATAAGACAGTAATTTTTCTACTGACCCACAGAAAGATTCCTAAGAGAAGACCCGAAACCACCCAGGATTATAGTGAATTTATAAAGCTGGCAGAAAGCATATATAAAGGTGATTTCTTTCACCTCATTTTATATATCACTTTCCATTAAAGAGAACACTAACAAACATTATTTTTTCATTTTTTATCCCACATTCTTAAGAAGTGTGAAAAAGAGATATTGTGAATATCATTTGGAGGCAGAGGAGAATCTAGTTGGCCTGCTAGGCTTGAAGGGTGGAGAGGTGTCAGAGGAGGAACTTACAGGTCCTTTGCTGCCCTCCACCCGTATCCTCTCCATTAACTAGCTCTACCTTTCATTAATCATCTATCATTAACCATGTGGCCTCTAACTATTTTCTGCTTGAAGTCCCATCCCATCCCCATCTCTACTATAAATAGCATATTGGTCAGGAAAAAATAAGACTTGTAAAAACAAGTAATTTCACTGGAGAAGTGAACTTCCTACTTGAAGGAAGAGAGATTTGGAAGATGGGTGACCCTGGAATTTTCATAGACGTTTTTCATGTGGCAGGGGCTGTGGGCTTGTCCTCCACTGCAAGGCAAGTGGCCCTTTATGCGTGTCTCAAAACATCCATGGGCTTTTTGCCATCTATCGCAGTGGGAGTTTTTGCGGCAGGGGAGAGAAAGAGACTTAGCGACCTTTAAAACAGCCGATCCGTTCGTAGTGTCTACTGTTGACTCTGCGGTCGCTTCAATATTTCAGGGGAGGTTTTTAATAGAAAGGAGGTTCAGGAGCCACGCATTTGATTTCTACTTGACCACTGGGAATTACCATAGTTGAGCATTTGGGAGGTATTATAAATGTCCTGTAGTGTCACTTCACTACATGGCAATCAAATCATAGAACTTGTTCTGAGGAGGGCAGAAAATGGTAGCAGTGTAGGAGCCAATGGATGTGGAGCAAAAGAGCTAGGGAAAAATTAATTTTTCTGTGGAGTTAATATAGACAAGTGAGTCTGTGGATTCATGGCCTTTACCGTGTACAAGGCTGGCTTTCATTTGAGAAGGGACTGATCTAAGGCAGTGTTGAGATAAAGGTGGTTCATGTCTTCTTGGCTGGGATAAAAGTTGTTCCATTCCCATTTTGGACAATTCTGAAAACAAAAACAAAAACATTTCCCCATAAAGGCTACATTTAGTGTTCTGGTTTCAGTGAAATAAGACAGAGGGTTTCTGTGAAGGTTGAAGTGGAGTGAGAAAGGGCTGGTCACAAGGGGGCCTGCCTGCCCCTTGTGACTAGCTGGAGAAGGACCCCTTGATGACTATAGATGGGGTAGCCATTGCTTTTGAATAATTGCAAAGATAACGCAGGGAGGGAAAAAACCCTTGAGAAATAACTAGAACCAGGGTGGTGGGAAGTTGTAGTCATCCAGGAGAGACATGACCAGAGCCTGACCCGAAGAATGGACATGAAGGGGCACAAGAGAAAGAAAACATGAAGGTACAGCTGGCAGTATTCAGAAAGAGAAGAATTGCTGAGTGAAGGGAGTCGAAGAGGTAACATCAATTCCAGGATTTTTATTTTTTTGTTTGAGAGCCTATAACCAGGCGGCCTTGCCCTATGTAATGGGTAAGTGAAGATGAATTTGGTATTTGTTAGCAATTATGGTTCTCTTTGAGCCAGGCTTCAAAACAAAATGGTACTTTCACGTGAACCAATGAGGATGGAAAGGGACCAGGCAGATCTCTGTGTCACCTACATTTTTTTCTAGAGTTGCTTCTTCTTGCAGAGTGCCTTATTTATGGAAGGCCTGGAGGGGGATATACAGCCATACCTAGACACAGTCAGGTAGTGTAGCATATTTTGAAAATGTTCCCCAAAAGATTTAGCAAAGTCACAAAAAAAATGTAAAATGGGAATAACCAAAGTATACCAATCAATTAAGATGTTATTGAATGTATTGAGCCAGTGAACAATTATATTAGAAGCGAAGTAAGAAAGACCTCAATGTACAAATGTCTTCGGAAAATTATATTATTTTGAATTCAGGCTATAAAAAAAAAATTCCAGATGACTTTTACTTGCCTGACAGGGAAGAGAATATTCCTCAACTTTGTTCCTCCACTATAAAGGGTACTAACTTTACATAATAAAAAATTAAGTACATGAAAGTCCCGACATATTTCTTAGCATAAAGTTAGTACTTTATAAATGTGAATGAGTTGAATCTAAAATTAAGTGAGATTCCCACACAGTTTGAGTTTTATTGCTAAGCTGTTTTATCCTTTCAGTTCAATTTATATAATATATATTCCCTTATAACTACCTGCATCCCTCGTCTACCCTTCTGAAAAGAATCATCTAGCTTTTGTTCCTATTTCCCTCTTTTCTTCCCATCATTAGGCTTTGCCCACCTACTCTTCAGTCAAACTAATCTGGAAGGAATTACTAATTGCCAACTTCAATGGCATTTTTCCTTTCTCATTTTACCAGACCTTGCTGGAATATTTGACACTATTTTTTCACTCCTACATCTGTATTTACCTTTGGCTTCCTGGACATTTCTCTCTCCTGATTCTCTGCACCCCCCAATCCCACTCCGATCTCTGAATTAATCTGTCTCAGTTTCTTCTGAAAGTGCCCATCCTTCTACCCCTCATCTGGTTCTCCGTCCCCAATTTGCACTATTTTTTGGTATAAAAACACATCTATGGCTTCAACCACCACCTGTAAGCCTGCGGCACCAGATCTGCAGAGGCAGCTGAGGTCTCCCTTGAGGTCCAGAGAAGCAGAGTCAACTCCCTGGAAACCCCTCCTGGGATGTCATGGATAGCTCAACATTACCATGGCTGGAACTCATTTTGACCCTCTACTCCACAAGTTTCCTCTTTTATTCCCTATCTTGGTGAATGATAGTACCACCCTCCCAGTAGCCAAAACCATAAATCTGAAACTCCTCCTTAACTCTTTTTTCTTGCTCAAATGACACCATGTCAGTCCTCAGCTAGTGTTCCGTTTCCACTCCTACTGCTATTATTTGAGTTTGAACTCTTATCATTGCAGTTACTCTCATTCTTCTTGCTGCCAGTCTTGCTCTTCATTCATTCATGCTTTCATTCATTCACAACACAATCATGAAGTGTTTGCTACCATCTGGGCATTGTGCTGACAAAGTGATCCCTTAGGTGAGCACAGCAAACCTGGACTCTGTGCTCATGGAGACCACACAGGCGCCCACACCCAAATGGGATCATGCCATTCCTTGTCCAGTGTCCTTCAGCAGACTCTCAAGATTCAGGGCTGTGTCTGCCTTTCTTAGAGTGGCTTGAAATGGCTTATGTGACGTACTGCTCATCGACGCCCCAGGGGAAACTTGGCTGCGGCTGGACAAAGAGCCACCCAGAATGCAAGCCGTCATCTTCCAGACTCCCATGCAGCCAAGGTCCCTCAGGAAACTGAAAACTGTGGAGCCTTACATGAATGTCGGTCTGCACACCACCACGTCCTTTGGTGAAGGAGAATTTATCCTTTATCTTGGTTAAGCAGCTATTATTTTGGGATTTTCTATTATATGTACTTGAACTTAATCTGACTAATGAGACTTATAAAGATATTTACAGTATAAGCCCTTCTTACCTCTCCAGAGGTAAGAGTTATCTTACTCCCCATCTAAGTACTGGAACCCCACCAGCTCCTGCTTGCTCTCTCTCGTGCTCTCTCTCTTTCTCTCTCTCTCTCTCTCTCACACACACACACACACACACTCACAACTTCATTCCTGTGTCTCTGCTGCTCTTTCTGCTTGCAGCTCTCTCTCGCCTTATGTTCACCCCTTTCTTGGTCTAGTTCTTACTGCCTTGGTTCAAACATCACTCCTACAAGGAAGAATCCTTAACTACCCCTTTCCAGTGTTGTTTAAGTGCCCCTCTTGAGTGTTTCCTATGCACTCTATGCTTAAAGTCCTTTTATTTTTTTTTATTTTTTAAAGATTTTATTTATTTATTCGACAGAGATAGAGACAGCCAGCGAGAGAGGGAAATAAGCAGGGGGAGAGGGAGAGGAAGAAGCAGGCTCATAGCAGAGGAGCCTGACGTGGGGCTCGATCCCATAACGCCAGGATCACGCCCTGAGCCGAAGGCAGACGCTTAACCGCTGTGCCACCCAGGCGCCCCTTAAAGTCCTTTTAATCTCATGCCTGATATATTTCTTGTTTCCTTGTCTGAGTTCTTTACTAGCCTGTGAGCTCCTTGACGGCAGAAGCGGGTAGATGCCTATTCAAATGAATAGTTTGCGCTGTAATTTCTCCTGCCCCTCTGCCAACTTCACGCCAATCTGAATGGAAGAAGTGTGAACTAACAAGATTTAATGATTTGACCAAAGATTATCTTAGAACCATTTGCCTGTCTTTCTTCCCCTTGTTGCGTGCACGTGTGTGGAGGATGAGGTGACCTCATCTGAGATGGGAGAAACTTGCTGAAGTGTGACCTTTCCCTCCAAGAGGAGGGTAAGTGAGTACAGTATTTTCCTAGGTACTCTTGTAAGTCTTCCTACGATAAGCTACCAACCTAGAAACATGTCCCACACATTATTAGTGTTCATTTGGAAATCCATTCCATACCCAGGGGTTAGACTGAGCCATCTGAAACTCAAGGCTCACCTCACCACTTACCAGACTTGACCAGATCCTCTTCCTCACTGGAGACGTCCACCCTCCTCACTGAGGCACAGGACTCTTTTTCTTTTTCTTTGGCCTCTTCTCTTACCACTATTTGCCTTTTCCTTTGCACACTAAAGTGCCTGCCCTTTGCAGACAGCCCATATTATTTATCTTCTCCAAACATTTGGTCCAGCTATTTTCTCTGCCTGGATTGTCCGCCCTTCCTTCTAACAATGCTAACTCTACCCATTGGCTAAGACCTTAAACCTTGACCTAGGAATCTTCCTTCCCTGGGAACTCCTCCCTGGGATCCTGTTGTCTGGGTTAGATGTGGCCCCTTTATGCTCCCCTTGTACCCAGCTCTTTCATTTTCCTTCCTGAGCATTTAATAACTCATCTCTGTTGTGTTGGTCCCTCCAAAGGTAGGAACTGAATCTTGTTAATCTTTGAATTTTCACAAGCCTGGCACATGGCAGGTGTTCAAATTTCATTGCATTAATATATAAGCAAAATATTTAATAGAAATGCTCTCGGAACCAGGAAAATGACCTTACTGCACAAATTTTCCTTGATTTGCTCTGACAAGCCATCAGTCGGCCCCTTTGCACATTTCCACTCCCTGGATGGGATGAATGGTTTAATCAGCTCAGATAAGAGTTCGAAGTTGCATCTTAGGAACCAGCCCAATTGTTGGAGGGGGAGGTGGGACTGACTGTAAACCCCTTCATTTGAACAGTGGGCTTCTTCGATAACTGTGAACCCCCCCACCACCACATATACCAGTTCTGAGCATGGCCACAGCTCCCTGTCATGCCACATCACACTGTAGGGGGACTTGGGGTGCTCACTTCAGCTCCAGAGAGCTGTCATTCACCTGGAGAATAACCTGATATCCCATGAACTCTTCCACCTGGCAAACTGGGGCAGCCCAGTGGGCAACTTAGGGGCTGCTTGGTAGAAGTGCCACTGTCCATGTATGTCTGAGACCCTTGGCTGCCATCCTTCCAGAATGAGTCCCCTCCTTGCAGATAGAAAAGGTGCCAGAGATCATGTACTTGGAGGCCCAGTTGATGCTGACCAAAGATCACTTAGAACCTGTGTGATCTTGGGTAAATTACTTAACTTCTGTGTGCCTTAGACTTCTCATGAAAGGTATGACAATGCCTGTGGCATAAGCATATTGGGCAGACTAAATTAGATAAATTATGTAAAGAGTCTTGCAGAGACAAGGTCCATAGTAAGTGCTTAATAAATGCCAGCTGCCATTATTACTGTTGTTAAATGTCTTCTGGTCTGTGGTGCCAACAGAACCAATTTTGAGAACTCAGAGAGAAAAGGGTCCTGGAGGGAAAGTTAAATGAAAATGTAAGCCTTAGTCTCTGTGTTGGGATTCAGAATCATTTTGTTGAGGAAGAGTATGTCTCATGTCATTTAATGATCTAAACAGTAAAAAACAAAAAACAAAAAACAAAAAACCAGAATTGGTGTGAAAATTTTGAATTTGAATGTTTTCATGTTATAGGATTATTCTGTTTTTTTCTTTTCTCCCCTTTTTTCGCTGTCATTAAATTTCCTGTGCAAAAGTCACCCCTTAGGTCCCTCACTTGATTTGGCTCAATTATCTTTTGGAGAAGCTCTGAGCTGCTGATTTGTGGGAAGTGGCAATAGCGTTCTTCCTTCCCCAGGGGATCTCAGCCCTCTTTTCAGAGAGGAGGTTATGATAGAAAGTAGTCCTTGCTGTTTTTAAATACTAACCTCTCTTGCCTACTTTACGAGATGTGGCTGGCATCGTCTTTCTGGTCAAGTGGCTATGTTTTCTACTGAGGAAGCTTGAGATGAAGAAAAGGGCAAGAGACAGGCAAAGCCAGGAACACCCTAAGTCCAAAGGAGCCTTGACAGGAGGGAATCCCAGGGCCCAAGGTGTAGATAAGTAAACCATTGCACCAGCTTTGCTTTTGCACTTAATTGGGGTTTGCCTATTTCCTTAGGCCTCCTATTTGCCATTCCCTTCACCAGCTTCTTTTTCTCTGCTGGTCCTTCAATGCTTATGTTCTTCAAGCCTCTGTTCTTGAGTCTGGGTTCTCATTCTTCACTTTCCCTGAAAGATTTCAACCATCTCAGAGCAACAGGAACCAGATCTGTCTCCCAAGCTTCAAACAAGTACATCCAACTACCTTCCAAATGGTTCCGATTTGGATATCCCACAGGTCACTCAAACTCGATATAACAAAAATCACACCAACAGTCTTTCCTCCTCCCTCAAATTTGCTTCCCCCTCAGCGTTCCCTATCTTAGCAAATGGCACCATTCTCCAAGCTGTTACCCAAGGAGCAACATGGAAGTTGACTTTGACTTTTCACTTTCCCTGTCCCCACCCCTTCAATCAATCACGAATTCCTGTCAACTCCTCTAGTTCTTTTCTACATCTCCACAGGCATCCTGGTCCAGACTACCAGCACCACTTTCAGATAATAGAAAAAGGAATGAAGAAAGTGAAAATCACAACACCTACAGATAACTTCTGTTAACATTTTACTATGTATCTTTTTTCTATGCATATGTAGATTATTTAAGAAAAATAGGATCATATAATACATATGATTCTTTTTTAAAAGATTTTATTTATTTATTTGTCAGAGAGAGAGAGAGTGAGCACAAGCAGGGGGAGAAGCAGGCTCCCTGTGAGCAAGGAGCCTGATGCGGGACTTGATCCCAGGATCCTGGGATTGTGACCAGAGCTGAAGGCAGTTGCCCAAAAACTGAGCGACCCAGCCCCGCCCCCCCCCCATGCTTTTTCTTACCTTCGCATCTCTGCACCAGTTAGTCCCTCTGCCTGTAGCACTCGCCGACCCTCAGTGTCTGGCTCACCTCTGCCCCTCCTTTACCTGCCAGATTAAACACCACTCTCTCCAGGAGCACGCCTCTGACACCTAAGTTTGCCTGCATCCCTTGTTCAGTGTTCGCATTGCTCTCTACTTCCACCAGCCTCAAACGTAATCACTATCATTTGTTCAAGAATTGCCTTGCCTGATAATGTTTGGAAGCAGGGAACATATGTTTATCTTATTCAATTGTATTTTCATTGCCTGCCATGTTAGGTATAGTCATTGCTCAATAAATATTTATTAAAAATTTAAATAAATGAATAGAAGACCAAAAACTATCTCTTCATTGTTTTATTTTGAATTTTTCTGATCGTCAATAAGATTGAACTATTATGGTGTTCATTGTTCATTTTTTTATTAGTTGCCACTTCATATTCTTGGCCTATTTTTCTTTTGTTTTTGTTATTGATTGTTAAGGACTGTTTGTAAATTGAAAATATTAATGCCTTTATATTTTGTAAATAATTTTTCTTTTTTAAAAACATTATTTATGTGAGAGAGAGAGAGAGAGTGCATAAGCTGGGGGAGGGGCAGAGGGAGAGGGACAAGCAGATTCCCTGCTGAGCAGGGAGCCTGATGCAGGGCTTAATTCCAGGACCCTGGGATCTTGACCTGAGCTGAAGGCAAATGCCTAACCAACCAATCTAACCCATCCCCCCACCCCCCTCCCCTCTAAAACCCTCAGTTTGTTTCCTGGAGTCCATAGTCTCTCACGGTTCATTTCCCCCTCTGTTTTCCCTCCCTTCATTTTCCCCTTCCTTCTCCTAATGTCCTCCTGCTATTCCTTATGTTCCATGAATAAGTGAAACCATATGATAATTGTCTTTCTCTGCTTGACTTATTTCACTTAGCATAATCTCCTCCAGTTCCATCCATGTTGATGCAAATGTTGGGTAATCATCCTTTCTGATGGCTGAGTAATATTCCATTGTATATATGGACCACATCTTCTTTAACCATTTGTCCGTTGAAGGGCATCTCGGCTCCTTCCACAGTTTGGCTATTGTGGATATTGCTGCTATGAACATTGGGGGCCCTTCTCTTCACTACATCTGTATCTTTGGGATAAATACCCAGTAGTGCAATGGCTGGATCATAGGGTAGCTCTACTTTTAACTTTTTGAGGAACCTCCACACTGTTTCCCACAGTGGCTGTACCAACTTGCATTCCCAACAACAGTGTAAGAGGGTTTCCCCTTTCTCCACATCCTCTCCAACATTTGTTGTTGCTTGCCTTGTCAATTTTTGCCATTCTAACTGGTGTAATGTGGTATCTTAGTGTGGTTTTGATTTGAATTTCCCTGATGGCTAATGATGAACGCTTTTTCATGTGTCCATTAGCCATTTGCATGTCATCTTTGGAAAAGTGTCTGTTCATATCTTCTGCCCATTTTTTTACTTGATTATTTGTTTTTTGGGTGTTGAGTTTGAGAAGTTCTTTAGAGATATTGAATTCAGGCATTTATCTGTAGTGTCATTTGCAAATATCTTCTCCCATTCTGTGGGTTTCCTCTTAGTTTTGTTGACTGTTTCCTTGGCTGTGCGGAAGCTTTTTATCTTGATGAAGTCCCAGTAGTTCGTTTTTGCTTTTGTTTCCTTTACCTTTGGAGAGAAGTCATGAAAGAAGTTGCTGTGGCCGATGTCAAAGAGGTTACTGCCTATGTTCTCCTCTATGATTTTGATGGATTCCTGTCTCACATCAAGGTCTTTCATCCATTTAGAGTTTATCTTTGTGTATGGTGTGAAAGAATGGTCGAGTTTCATTCTTCTGTGTATAGCTGTCCAATTTTCCCAGCACCATTTATTGAAGAGACTGTCTTTTTTTCCATTAGATGTTTTTTCCTGCTTGTCAAAGATTAGTTGACCATAGAATTGAGGGTCCCTTTCTGGAGTCTCTATTCTGTTCCATTGATCTATGTGTCTGTTTTTGTGCCAGTACCATGCTGTCTTGGTGATCACAGCTTTGTAGCATAGCTCATTTGCAAAGACCTTTTCCCAAATAAGGTAACATTCACAGGTTCCAGGGATTAGTGTCTGGATATATCTTTTGGTGGGGCTAATATTCAACACACTATGAGTGCCAACACTGAGATAACAGAGATATTGAATTAACAGACAAAGATTTAAAAATTGGGAGGAGTTAAGATGGTGGAGGAGTAGGGGACCCCTTTTTCAGCCGGGCCCCTGAGTCAAGTTGGATAGGTACCAGACCATCCTGAACATCCACGGAATCAGCCTGAGACGCAGGAAGATACATCTGGATCTCTACAAATGAACCTCTCCAGTGCTGAGTATTGAGGTACAAAGCAGGGAGCCGTGAAACCGTGCACAGATATCGGAAGATAAACGGAAGGGGGAGGGAGCCGCCACGTTCGGGCGCCGGGAAGTGGTAGCCACATGCACGGGGGAGCGGGTGGACTCAGGGACGGCACCTGTGAGAGAGCAGACTGAGACCATGAGCCTAGGAATGTGCGTGAACAGACTGAAACGGAGCTCCGGTGTGCTCACTGGATCCAGACTGAGACTGGGAGCTCTGGGAGCGCGTGGGGGTGCCTGGCGGCTGGCGGTGATAGAAACACAAAGGACAGAGACGTGCCGGCCCTGGAAGTGAGGACTGGGACGCGGGTGTGGGGCGAACATCCCAGGATGCTGCAGGGTTGAGCAGCACCAACAAAAACAGAGTTAAAGTGGCCAGAACATCAGTGGAGAACAGTCTGAGATCCCTCTGTTCTGAGACAGAGGCTGAGATTCGGCCACTGCTGCTCTGACTCTCAGAAGAGGCACAGCAAACCGCCAGGGAAAGCCGCCAGAGAACAAAAGCCTGGAAATACCGGCTCACAAGGTGCCCATCCCCATCCCCCCTCGCAGGGGACACGGAGACTCTACCCAAACAGGGTTGCCTGAGTATCGGCGCGGCAGGGCCCTCCCCCAGAAGGCAGGCTGAAAAATCAAGAAGCCCACATCCCTAAGGTCCCTATAAAACAAGTGCGCACTGCCTGGGTCCCGGTCAATAATTTGGGCTCTGGACAACCCCGCAACCTCTCCTCATCAGAATGACGAGAAGGAGAAATCCCCCCCAGCAAAGAAAAGACAATGAGTCTGTGGCCTCTGCCACAGAACTAATGGATATGGATATAACCAAATTATCAGAAATGGAATTCAGAGTAACAATGGTCAAGATGATGTGTAGACTTGAAAAAAGTATTAACGAAAATGTTAATGAGAATATAGAATCTCTAAGGACAGAAATGAGAGCGAATCTGGCAGAAATTAAAAATTCTATGAATCAAATGCAGTCAAAACTAGTTGCTTGGATGGCCAGTAAGAATGAGGCAGAAGAACATTTCAGTGAACTGGAGGATGGGTTAGTAGAAGAGAAAGCTAAAATAGAAACTTGGCTCAGAAAAATCCAATCTCAAGAATGTAGGCTATGGGAGATTACTGACTCAATGAAACATTCCAATGTCAGAATCAGCGGCATCCCTGAGGGGGTGGAGAAAAACAGATGTCTGGAAGAGATATTTGAACAAATTGTAGCTGAAAACTTCCCTAATCTAGCAAGGGAAACAAGCATTCGTGTCCAAGAGGCAGGAGAGGACCCCTCCCAGCTCAACCACAACAAACCTACGCCACATCACATCATAGTGCAATTCGCAAATATTAGATCCAAGGATACAGTATTGAAAGCGGCCAGGGCAAAGAAATTTCTCACGTACCAAGGCAAAGGTATCAGAATTACGTCAGACCTGTCTACACAGACCTGGAATGAGAGAAAGGGTTGGGGGGGCATTTTTAAAGCTCTTTCAGAGAAAAACATGCAGCCAAGGATCCTTTATCCAGCAAAGCTGTCATTCAGAATTGATGGAGAAATAAAGACGTTCCAAAATCGCCAATCATTAACCAATTTCGTAACCACGAAACCAGCCCTACAGGAGATATTAAGGGGCGTTCTATAAAAGTAAAAAGGTCCCAAGAGTGATACAGAACAGAAAGTCACAATTGATAGAAACAAAGACTTTACTGGCAACATGGCATCATTAAAATCATATCTCTCAATAATCAGTCTCAATGTAAATGGCCTAAATGCTCCATAAAAAAACCACAGGGTTGCAGATTGGATAAAAAGACATGACCCATCCATTTGCTGTCTACAAGAGACTCATTTTGAACCTAAAGATACATTCAGACTGAAAGTAAAGGGATGGAATACCATCTTTCACGCCAATGGACCTCAAAAGAAAGCTGGGGTAGCAATTCTCATATCAGACAGATTGGATTTTAAACTAAAGACTATAGTTAGAGACACAGAAGGGCACTATATTATTCTTAAAGGATGTATCCAACAAGTGGATATGACAATTATAAATATATATGCCCCCAACAGGGGAGCAGCAAGATACACAAGCCAACTCTTAACCACAATAAAGAGACATATAGATAAAAATACGTTAATAGTAGGCGACCTCAACACTCCACAATCAGCAATAGACAGATCACCTAAGCAAGAAATCAGCAAAGAAACAAGAGCTTTGAATGCCATACTCGAGGAGTTGGACCTCATAGATATATATAGAACACTACACCCCAGAACCAAAGAATACTCATTCTATTCTAATGCCCATGGAACATTCTCAAGAATAGACCATGTTCTGGGTCACAAAACAGGTCTCCACCGATACCAAAAGACTGAAATTATTCCCTGCATATTCTCAGACCACAACGCTCTGAAATTGGAACTCAACCACAAGGAAAAATTTGGAAGAAACTCAAACACTTGGAGACTAAGAACCATCCTGCTCAGGAATGATTCGATAAACCAGGAAATCAAAAATCAATTTAAACAATTTATGGAGACCAACGAGAATGAAAACACAACGGTCCAAAACCTATGAGATACTGCAAAGGCAGTTCTAAGGGGGAAATACATAGCCATCCAAGCCTCACTCAAAAGAATAGAAAAATCTAAAATGCAGTTTTTATATTCTCACCTCAAGAAGCTGGAACAGCAACAGAGCGACAGGCCTCATCCACTCACGAGGAAGCAGTTGACCACGATTAGAGCAGAAATCAATGAATTATAAACCAGGAATACAGTAGAGCAGATCAACAGAACTAGAAGCTGGTTCTCTGAAAGAATTAATAAAATTGACATACCACTGGAAAGACTTATCCAAAAGAATAGAGAAAGGACCCAAATTAATAAAATTATTTAATGAAAAAGAAGAGGTCACAACCAACACCAATGAAATTGGAAGGATTATTAGAAACTTTTATCAACAGCT